>NC_073306.1:210030065-210372565 GCF_027595985.1 Sorex araneus
GACACACGAGGCCTGAGGCAGTGGCTCGGCCCAGACACAGCCTCGCGTGCGTGACGAGCTGCCGAGTCCGTTGGCTTACCAGGGTGATCCTTGGCACCAGAGCCAGCTTGTGTGACTTAAACGTGCTGGGATAGCAGTAAAGGGAGGGAAGGGGAGAGAATAAATATAAGTATAGCGCCTCTCAGAGAAGCAGAGAACAAATATAAATATAGTGCCTCTCATAAGACCAGAGACTATAAAACAATGCTCCCGGAAGTGCACGGCCACATTTGTGGCCGCACAACTTCTTATAGCCTAGTTCTTCTTCTCAGAGAACCTGGCAATAAACCGAGAGCATCCTGCCCATATGGCAGAGCCTGGCAAGCTCCCCGTGGCGTATTCATATGCCAAAGCCAGTAACAATGATGGGTCTCATTCCCCTGACCCTGAAAGAGCCTCTAATGTGGCACTGTTGGGAAGGACGAGTAAAGAGAGGCTGCTGAAATCTCAGGGCTAGGATGAATGGAGACATTACTGGTGCCTGCTCGAGAAAATCGATGATCAACGGGATGATACAGTGATAGTGCCTCTCATAGAAGCAGGCAGGTGGGGATGAGGGGTGGGTGCTGAAACGCTGTATGCCTAAAACCCAACCAGGAACACCTTCGGAATACTGTGGTGACTAAATAAAAAAAGAATACAATTAAAATAGATGAAGCAAACAAATCCATTTAAGTCAGAGAGTAGACTAATGGTTGTCAGCCGGGAGGAGGGGGTGGGGGAATGACGGGCAGATTTGCTCTTCCAGGATTTTGGGGGTGGGGGTGTGATAACTCATTCCGAGATTAGGCAATGATTATTGAGCAACTTTATGAACATATTAAAAACCAACAAATGAGATAAACAGGTAAATTTTATGGTATTTGAAATATATATTATGCAACCTGTTTTCTATATGTTTCTCTACCCTAAAGGGCAATTTGAAGAAGATTCTCCTAGTCCTGCTTCAAAGGGAACAAGCTGAGCCGATGGCAGAACCCCTCAGGAGAACTTCCAGGGGGAAGCCCTTGCAGGGGTGATGGTTCGCGTTTTTCTGATCCTCTGTGAACATACGAGTCGACTCGACAAATACTAACTGCGCCCTTTGTGAGTGGACGCGCTGGGCAATGGAGAATCCAACAGAGTCCAGTGACGCTGGGGAACGCGTGTTAACACCGTGTCCACCTACTGGACGCTTCGGGGTCTGAGCTGACCGCTTGCACTCATGATTTGTGCCACCAACTGCTTAAACCAGGACCTTGAAACCACCGTTTAGAAAGACAATGTTTCCCTCAGCGCAGCCTTGCTCTTCAGCTAGGAGGGCCTGAGAGGTGAGAGGCTCTCAGAGGCCCCTCAGCCCAGCACCAGGCCGAAGCTCCCTTCCCGGAGGCCACTTCGTGCCCCTGAGACGCTTGTTGGGCCCGACCCTGCTCACTCTCCCTCAGGGCCCTCAGCAACGGGGCTGCAGTATCTACTGGGTTCCAGCCTCTTGCTCCCTCCTCTGTGAGAAGACGTGGTCAGTTGTGGCCGTGCATCAACGCCCGGGTTCTACAAGACGCTCTGGCATTCAGCAGTACACCATCATTTCCGGGAGTGAACACCAGCCCTTCCAAAGCCTCCGTGGTCCCGTGTATTCCTTCTGCCTTCAAGGCCCTCCTCGGTGGGGAAGAAGGCTGGGGATGGACGGTCACTGAGTCCAGGGGCTCTGGGCTGCAGTGGACTATGTCCACTAAATTCAGCATCCATCCGGTGGCCCTCGGGGAACCGGAGAGGCAGGACTGTGAGTAGGCGCCTGCCTTGCATGCGGCTGACCTGGGCTGGACCCCCAGAACCCAATATGGTCCCCGAGCCCCCCACAAGGGAGCTGAGTGCGGAGCCAGGAGCAAACCCGGAGCACCGTTGGGTGTGGTCCAAGAAACCAAACCAGACGCAAACCCAAAGAGGACAATGCAGTGACCCTCGGAGACTAGGGGACCAGCATGTCGCCCAAGGAGGCGTCAACCAGCCCAGTTCAGAACCCGAGCAGGTCCATTCCCTCCTTAACCCGCTGACATGTCACGATCTGTCATTCCTTTGTTGAAAGGCTGCGTCTCTTTCCTCATGCTTTCTCATTCCCCTCACAAAGGAACGATCTTGGGTGAGTCCAGATATGGGCCTTTTTCTGAACTGGGACTCCGGGGTTGAAGGGAAAGACTCAGCTAACTGCATGTCACGCTGATGAACACAAGCCACGAAGAGAAATCCTGCCCTACTTCTTCATCCTTTATACTCCTTTAATCACTTCACACCTTAATGACTCGCCTTGCCGTCTCTCCTCTCCTCCACCCCCTCTCTTCCCTTTTCCCTCCCTGGAAGAGAAGCGGAGCACCGGGCTGTCACACACCAGTATCCACCGTCTGATCTCCGCGCTCCCCCAAGCTACAAAGACGAGACAAACCTATCACCGAGCTCAGCCAAGATTTTATCTCCATCACCCCCCCTAGGACTTTACCCCGAGTTACCTCCCTGCCCTCCCCACGGGTCACTCCCTCCCGTCATCACACGTGTGCCCTGGAATGATCAGCTTTTGTTGGTTCTTAAAACACCCCCTTATCTCACTTCTTCAGTACCTGTCTCCTGAAACAGCTTTCCTCTAGAGGAAACTCCTTCCCGACAGCTTCCTCACTCTCTGCCCGGACAACCTCACGCCATGCGACCACGGATCTGTGTTTCACTACCTCCCAGAAAGTGATGTAACACCCAGAGCTTAATCTCGGTCTCACTCAAGCTCAGGGCCACGGTGACCCAGGAACTCCTTGTCCTGTTCCCGCCCACGACATCACGGTTAGGAAAGAAAAGATTCTCAGCGCACTGACTTCACAGGCCCCTGGGCCGCTGCTCATTCTTTTTATAGGAACTTTATAGAGCGTCTGGTAACTGGCTTCTAGTCTATCCTTCGCTAAACTGAAATTGTTAAAGGCAAGTGCCTTACCCGCTGGATTCTCTCTCTAGCCCTGTTATTTATACGTGCTTTCTCTGACTTGAGTATGGATGACTAAAGAATAGTCTCTGATTCATGAAAAATGGATCTGAGCATTTATCTCTACCATCTTTAATTTCCTTGATTAATGTTTTATAATTTCAGGGTAAACGAGTCACCTCTTCCGATTGTTTGTCCTAAGTATTTTATTCTTTTTATTGCTAATGTGAATTGGGATGTTTTAATTTTCTTCTTGCATTTTGTTTTATAGTAACAGGACTGATTTTCTATCTTGCAAATTTAATTTGTTTATTAGTTCTAACAGCACTTTTTTTTCCCCTGGAATTTTAATTTTTCTAAAGACAAGGGTATGTAATTTGCAAAGAGATCATTTTGGTTCTTCCTACCCAGCTCGAATGTCTTTTCCTTTTCTTATCTAACTGAGTTAGGAATTCAATTATTACAATTATTCAATTATTACACTACATTGAGGCTGAGGGAGCTGGCGTTGCTGTCTGTGCCGGAATCTTCGAGAGACGCTTTGTTTCTCCTGGTTGATGCTGCCACCCCTTAGGTGGCTCTGGGAAGGGGAGAGATTATGAGAGAAAAGATGGGAGCCGCAAAAGGGAGCGACAAAAAGCCCTGGAGTTCACACAACTCTCCAGCAGAAGGACAGCACGGCCACTGGCAGGACACTCTGACAGGCCGGAGGTATTAAGAGTCTACATTTGTGAGTTAATCCCGTAGGCCCTCATGAAGACACAAGTGCAAATATTAAAAAACTCCGCGAACATGCACGGATGATTCTTCCCAGCACCCTGCTGGCTCTGACCTTGCAGATGAGTGACTTGCTTCAATTGCCTTGCCAGAAGGGAAAGGGAAAAAAATAAAAAACTCAGTTTTATAAAATATAGTCTTTTATAAAAATAAAATATATTAAAAATATTAAAATATTTTATAAAGTATAGTCTTTTAGGTGTTTGCCTTGCACGCGGCCGACCTGGGTTCGATTCCTCCGTCCCTCTCCGAGAGCCCGGCAAGCTACCGAGAGGATCCTGTCCACAGGGCAGAACCTAGCAAGCTCCCTGTGGCGTATTCGATATGCCAAAAACAGTAACAACAAGTTTCACAATGGAGACGTGACTGGTGCCCGCTTGAGCATATCGATGAACAACAGGATGACAGTGCTACAGTGCTATATAGTCATTTATAAAAATAAAAGACTAAGTTTTAAAAATTTCTCAATATTTCTCTTTGTGTTCCTTTGTGGTAATGTCAACTAGTGCCAGAACAATCATCAGTTGCTGAGGCATCCTCTAGTTTTGACACATCAAATACGGTCAAAATCTTAGAGCCCAGACACCCCCACCCACTTTGGGGGGAGCAGGACTGGGAAGCTTGGAAGCACTGAAGTGAGGACCAGGGGCTGTCCAAGAACCCCACTTCCGGGGACAGACAGCCCATGACCTGATCTGTTCTTTCTCTTCTTCATTTCAAACCCAGGAGGCTGTGGCTTCCTTTCCCTTCCGAAGTAAACACTTGCTTGGACCACCTTGTGTCCTCCATGCAACCAAGCCTTCTTCAGGAGGCACGAGACACAGGTCTGATGACCGAGGCCCTGATGCTCTCTTACTTTCTCCATATTTCCCAGTGCAGTACAGATGGGGTCTTCATGCACTGTAGTTTGTTCTACACCAACTGGGTTGAGAGATACTGATGATGCATGGACACTGAATTGTGCCAGGTGCGTTGTTTCTGCTTCTACTGGGATGACCATGCTTAAGTTTTTTTCTTTTAAATTTTATCTTAGGCACCATGGTTGACAACACTAATAATGGTAGGGTTTCATGCATGACACATTCCAGCACTGCACCCGTCACCAGATTGTCCTTTTATTCCATTAATATCGCATCTCACATTGATTCTGTCTGCTGAACCATCCTTGCATTCCAGCACCAAATTCCACAAGGTAACCGTGCATGGTTTATTTCAGAATTCAGCTGAATTTGGTTTGTCGGTATTCTGCTGATGATTTCAGCATTTATGTTTTCCCTGGGATTGGGCTGTGGTTTTCCTGTGGTGGTGTCTCTGTCTGGCTTTCGTGTTGGAGTGGATTTAGTTTCACAAGACAAGTTTGGAAATGTTCCTTCTTCTACTTATTGAAAGAACTTAAGAAAGAATAATTTGGGTCCTGAGAGATAGTACAGTGAGTAGGGCACTTGCTTTGCATGTGGTCCACACAGATTCGATGCCCAGTACTCTCCATGGTCCCCTGAGCTATTTCATAAGTGATCCCTGAGGGCCACGCATAAATCCTAAGAATTGCCAGGTATGGTCCAAAAAACAAATAAAGAAAAATTAATTCTTCTCTAGAGCCATCTGGTCCTGGGATTTTGTTAGTATTGAGAAGTATGTGGTTACAAATCCAGCCTCCTTATTTGAATCAGCTGATGTGTCTCCAGAAGTCTTTGCACACTTGGGTTGTTTTTATTTTGGAGATCTCACCTGACGGTTCTCGGGAATTTCTCCTGGCTCTGTGTTCAGGGATCACTCCTGGCGGGGTCTGGGGGTGCATATGGGATGCCGGGGATCAAACCCAGGTCCACTGCAAGAAGCAAACTCCCTGTCTGCTGGGCCATCTCTCCAACCACTTTCCCTTTCTGATTTTTGCTTTCTGGGCCACACGTGGCTTCCTCCGGGCTCTGCACTCAGGGACCAGGTGCTTTGTCTGAGTCATGCCACCGGCCGCCGCAGACCTGCTCATCATTGTCTCTACGATTCTTTTTACTTGAGATATCCACTTCTAACTTTTTTTTTTAATGACCTTCTTTGCTTCTGATTTTGAGTCCACTTTTTTTCCTCGTCTAGCTAAAGGCTTAGTTTTCTTTTCAAGAACCCAATTGAGCTCGTAGAGTTTCCAAGCGTTTCTGTTGATTTCAGCTCTAACCTTTACTATTTCCTTCCTACTAACTTTGGGCTTGGCACGACCTTTCCTACTTCTTTCAGTTGCAAAACAGGCTGTTGACTGAGGAAACCTGTTTTCTTTCTTTTTCTATCTTGGGCCAAATGCAGAAGCGCCTGGGGATCCCTTCTGGCAGTGCTCAGGAGCACGGGGATCCTGCATGCGCAGGCTGCACCCTAACCCACTGCACCCTCTCTTTGGCCCAGGAAACTTGTTTTCAAGCGTAGGCACGTACTCTAAATGTCCTTGTAGGGTTGCTTTCCCAGCGCCCCAGAGGACTTTTTGTTATACTTGTTTGTGTTTTGGGAATTTTGTTTTATTTTGCTTTTAAAAAACATTTTATTGAATCACCGCGAGATACAGTTACAAAGCCTTAATGACTGAGTTTCAGTCCTACAGTGTTGGGACACCCGTCCCTCCACCAGTGCACACTTCTCACCACCAAGTCCCCAGTTTCCCTCCCGCACCCCGTGTCGCTATGACAGACACTTTCCTTCCTGGTCTGTCTGTCCTTTTGGGCACTGTAGTTAGCAACGCAGATACTGAGAGGCCATCACGTTTGGTCCTTTGTCTGCTTGTTTTTTTTTGTTTGTTTTTTTGTTTTTCTTTTTTGGGTCACACCTGGCGATGCACAGGGGTTACTCCTGGCCCTGCACTCAGGAATTACTCCTGGCGGTGCTCAGGGGATCATATGGGATGCTGGGAATCGAACCCGGGTTGGCCTTGTGCAAGGCAAACGCCCTACCCGCTGTGCTATTGCTCCAGCCCCTGTCTGCTTGTTTTTAACATGGGATAGTTCAATGATTTATTATTATTTCCCTTTGCTCCAACAGTAACTGCAACGTGTTTTGTTTCAGTGCATCTGGAAATTATCTTATTTTCCTACTATCACTGATTTACACCGTCACTTGTGCTAAAAACAACTTATTTGGGATGGTTTTAGTCTTTGACTTTCTAATTCTGTGGCCTTAGCTGTGCCCTAGCTTGGAGAATGTTCTGAGGACGCTTAAGAGGAAGCGTACGTGTAGCCTGAATGTGGACGGCATCACGACTGAGACCCCGGCCAGGAACCCTCGAGGCAGCTGCTCTAGCCACTGAGCCATCTTCTCCCACCACCCCCCCGGCCTGCCCGGGTGCTATATCGTCCCCTTCCTGTTTCCCGGCCTTCCCTCCGTGCGCCTAGTAGCTGTGCGCCATGATTCCTGCAGGGTTCCGTGCATCTCACGTCCTGCTGAGTGAATGATTTCAAACTACCACTGACGTGGCCAGTTCCTCCCTTTGAGCCTCTGCTCAACCCCACATTGTGTATTATTTTATTTTTTAATTTGTTCATTGCTTCTGTTCCACACCAGAGAGCAGTTCCTGGGGATGTGCCGGATTCTCTTAGCAGCGTCCCGTTTCCTTGATCCCTCCCGTGACTTGCTGTCCTGCGTGGACATCCATCTCTCTGAAGGAGCAAACACGACTATGGAGCAGCTCCAGGCGGGCATGGGGGTGCGGGCGGTGTGGCAGGACCGGTGTCCCGTCTGAGGACAGCTGGCTCCCAGAGCCTGCAGGGGCACGGACGCCGGCCTGGGAGACTGCAGGTGATTAGGAGAAATCCCGCAAACCAGGGTGCCGGGTGACATCGACTCCGGCCCCTCTGCCGGTCGGCGGGTCTGTAGGCGATGGCCGTGTGCAGAGCACTGTTTAAGGCGAGCCTCTGCGCTCCCTGCCCGCCTCCCTTTCTCCTGCGGGTCACGGTGGCAGCTCTACCGTCGTGGTGCCAAGGCCGGGGGCGGGCCAGGGCAGCGGAGGGAGCACTGTGCAGGGGGGACGCAGCCCTGGTTCCGGGGGCGTCTGTGAGGCTGCTGAGCGTCCGTCAAGCTGGAACCAAGGTCCCGAGCGGCGGCGGCGGCGGCTGTGGGTGTCCCGAGACCCTCCTGCTCCCTCAGGCCCAGGAGGTGTCACCGGACTCGCCCCTGCAGAGTCAGGCGTGCAGTGGCGGCTCCTGTCCCTTCCTCTCCCGAGTCACGCTTCCGCGTCTCCACAGGGGCCGTGGTGACGAGGGGGGGCCCTCGCTGACTCTCGACTCTGCTTCTCTGTGACCTCCCCGGTGTCCTTCTAAACATTCCTTTAATTATTTCCTGGTTTGTTTTGTGTTTTTGCAGGGGGTGGGGAATGGGGCACACTCAGGGGACTCAGAGGGACCACACAGCACGGGGACCCAGGCCCAGGGTCCTGTCTACACAGCCTGTCCCCAGAACCTTTGGGCGGGCCCCATGGCTGCACCCCTGCCTGCCTGTGCTTCTGTTTGTTTTTTTTTTTTAATCTAATGTGCACTGCATTGCTTTGTAATGTTTTCAACCAAGGCTTTTTTTTTTTTTTTTTTTTTTGCTTTTTGGGTCACACCTGGCGATGCACTCAGGAATTACTCCTGGCGGTACTCAGGGGACCATATGAAATGCTGGGGATCGAACCCGGGTCGGCCGCGTGCAAGGCGAACGCCCCTCCCCGCTGTGCTATCGCTCCAGCCCTCAACCAAAGCATTTTTGATTCCCATGAACAGTCATTCTTGAATCACTGGTGATGTGGTAGCCGGGCTGGATTCTGGTGAATCAAACCTTCCAAGGATGATGATGATGAGAAAAAGAACAGTAGGGGAATACTCTCAAAGCACTTGCTGCACGGGTGGCATTTGCTAAGTGCTTAGTATACGTTTACTCATTCGAGCAACAAAAGAATCCTACAAGAGATGTCATTTTAATGTTAAAATTTCTTGAATTTTCGGTGTGGACCATACCACCTCTTCATGCTCTTAAACTTCTCTCTCTCTCCAGGTATCAGTCTGAATGGCAACTCTGAGACAATCTGCTCAATGGATTGTGAGGACAAGTGTGATGAGACACTTCCAACTGCAGTCACAAAACTATTTCACGGATTCTCAGCCCCGACTTTCCTGTCACTGAAGGATGCTCAGACAAAATAGAAGAGGTTTACCCAACTCATGGAACTGTAAAGTGGTTGAGAAACCTTAACTGTATGGAGTTACTAAAAATCCAGAGTATGTAACAGAAGCTTGTATTAATTGAAACCAAAGGTTGTATAAACTGAAATCAATTTTCTAGAAATAGTTGCAATGTTGGATATACTCTATACTCTGCGTTTGTGTAGGTATGTCAAGAAACCAGCCCAAACGGACTTTTGTTGGCTTGTTTGGTTGGTAGGCTAGGTTTTGGTTTTGAGGCCACCCCAGTGGTACTCAGGGCTGACTCCTGGTTCTGCGCTCAGGGATCACCCCTGGTGGTGCTTAGGGGTCAGTATGGGGTGCCAGGGATTGAACCCGGGTCCTCTGCATGCAAACACCCTACTCGCTCCAGCCACACAAATACCATTTTTGAATCAAACACAACTTATTTGTTTAGTATGCAGTAAAACTATAATCAGTGTAATCACTATAATCCCGCTGCTCATTGATTTGCTCGAGCGGGCACCAGTAACGTCTTCATTATGAGACTTGTTGTTACTATTTTTGGCATATTGAATATGCCACAGGTAGTTGTCAGGCTCTGCCGTGCGGGCGAGATACTCTCGGTAGCTTGCCGGGCTATCCCAGGGGGGGCGGAGGAATCGAACCAGGGTCGGGCCTGAACAAGCCTCCAGTGCAACATCGTTGGGAGGGCCGAGTTGAGAGAGACTTCTAAGATCTCAGGGAAAGGACGAATGGAGAGGTTACTGAGCCCGTTCGAGAAATTGATGATTAACGGGATTTCGTGATCGTGATTAAGAACAGAAAGTAAATGTTATGTGTGTGTGTGTTTTAACTTTTTGGGTCACACCCAGCAATGCACAGAGGTTACTCCTGGATCATGCACTCAGGAATTACCCCGGTGGTGCTCGGGAGACCATATGGGATGCTGGGAATCGAACCCGGGTCGGCCACGTGCAAGGCAAATGCCCTACCCGCTGTGCTATCACTCCAGCCAAAAGAGCAGAAAGTAAATTTTAAAGACAAATGCAGACAGCTGATTAATCTGACAAATTAGTTGGACTGAGTTCTCTTAAGGAAAATACTTTTACCATGTACTGTGGAAACGCAAACCACTGAGTTAAGTTTTACTCATGCTCATGGTAATTTAAAGTAAATAGGGAACTAGAGTAAGCATGTTGGAAGACACCAGAATGTATCAATTACTCTATAACCGTAAGACAAAAGCCCCCCCCCATAAGTAAAAACGAGGTATCATTTTTATCCTCGGAGAGTTTAAAATGAAATATTAAAGACATATTAACCTCACCCAAGGCCAAACGTAAACGCACGTGGGCAGAAGGAGATAAAAACTGTCCTGCCCAACAGAGCTGGTGGCTGGGGCCAAGGAAGGACGTCAGAGAGAGTTTACATTTGAGGCATCTTCGCTGGACACCGGCCAACTCCACCCAATCAGAAACCGACCCTCAACAAGATAAGGAAAAGTAGTGATTTGGGTAGTTCTTTAAGATGCTAAGGTGACAGGACAGGGGGAAGGCATCTGGCAAGGGGCAGTCATTATTAAGTAGAGCTACTAGGGTGCTTTGAACTGGAGCGATAGCACAGCGGGATAGGGTGTTAGCCTTGCAGGCGGCCAACCCCGGTTCGATTGCTCCATCTGTCTCGGAGAGCCTGGCAAGTTACCGAGAGTATCCCACCCTCACAGCAGAGCCTGGCAAGCTACCCGTGGCGTATTCGATATGCCAAAAACAGTAACAAGTCTCACAATGGAGACGTTACTGGTGCCCGCCCGAGCACATCGATGAGCAATGGGACGACAATGCCACAGTGCTACGAAGGTGCTTCTGAGGCACAAGGTTGGCAGGAGGCTCTGAAAAACACTTTACAACGATGTAGAATTATCCCAGCCGAGTCTAGGCTACCAGTTATTGGTTATTAGCTGCCCGCAGGGAGGTTTCTTTCTAGCCACTTCTGACCCACAGAAAGGTAACTTCTTTTCCTAAGAGACCAAATGAGAGAAACAGCAAAAATCCAGCTCTAAAATTAATATAACTAACCTCTGAAAATCCACAGATACCCACCTGCCTCTTACCTCATTGCCAAGTGCACAAATACAGTGATTTGAAGGAGCTGACAGGAGCAGTGAGTCCCAAACCATCGCCCTCTCATCAAAAGTCGTTTAGAGGCTATAGAGCACCATGATATATTCAGGAGCAAAGCAACTTAGTCAAATATTTCTCATGATCAGACGCGAGAAGTCACGGGAAGGGATATCTAGTGACTGAATATTCAAATGATCGAACAAGTGGCCGTGACACTGATGCTATTTAAAACACCGAGATTTGGTTCTTCAAATACGTGGCGCTTCATTCATTTCTTGAATTCAAACTCCAGGCTTGCCATTTACACTGCGTGACCTTGAATAATTTACCCTTCACACTTCAACGTCTGCAAAGTGGAATTAAAAGCAACTCCTTCATCGGAATACCCTGAGAATTAAATAATAAGTATTGGAAACATTGGTTCTCTCTGTCTCTGTACCTCGATGACCTCACTGATTTTGCTCACTTCTTACAGACTATGAGTTCCCTTGGAGAGCATGTTTTTCTTATCTTCTTAGGCATCCTAGTACTTACACAGAGATTGCCGAGTAGGCATTAAAGTTTTAAGAAAGAAGTGACCAAACATGCCATGAACACAGATAACATTTTAGATTATAGTCCTAAATGGAAAAAAAATTAGATATCTGTGAAATGGATTTTTAGCGCAAAATAAAAGGATTGGAAATGTTTTTGGAAGTTTTTTCGAGAAACCTGTTTATGTGGTAAATGACTGAATCTGCCTGAATAATTCTGCCTGAATAATTTTGAACCTTGGAATTACCCTTGCCACCACCTTTTCTGATAGGTGGACACAGCCCCCCAACTAATCACTACAGGATGCCATGGAAGAGACTATTTAGATTTTTGAAAAATAAATGTCTCAAAAGTCTCCCTAAAAGTCCCAAAGAATACCAGAATGACTATTTACAGCCAGATTTCAATTTTAATGCTCAAAGTTAATATTTAATCGCTGCTCTCCCACTGAGTCAGCTCTCATGGCTCAAAAGCACCTATTTGATTATCTCCTAAAATCAAAGAAAGCTTCAGAGTACAAAGACTTCCTAGCCCAAAGATAGAAAGAAATTGAATGCTATGCATTCTGAAGACAATTCCCCAAAATCTCCCAAAGACTTATAAGATATTTATTGGAAATACAAAAGAAAAGTAAAACTCATCTTGGAATTTCCTGATTAGTATTTAGCAATCCATGAATCACAGTATCCCAAAGTCTGCCCACAGATACGAGGCTCTACCTGAATCTCCTCCCCCTTTCCTCTCTCCCCATCTCTCTGTTTCTCTCTCTCTCTCTCTCCCTCTCTGTCTCTCTGTCTCTGTCTCTGTCTCTGTCTCTGTCTCTCTCTCTTTCTCTCTCTCTCTCTCTCTCTCTCTCTCTCTCTCTCTCACACACACACACACACACACACACACACACACACACTCAGAGTCCAGGCTCGCAGCCTTCCTGCCCACCCCAGCCAGTATCTGCCATCCTCCTTGATAAATCCAGGACCATATGGACAATCCATAAATTGTCACCTTAACCATCTCCTTTTCAATGTTTTTCTTTTTTCTCCACTTAAGTCACTTGTTCTCTTAAACACACCCTAACACTCACCACCACTCCAGGTTTCTCCCCTCCTAAGTCACTGAGGCAAACATCCTCTGTGCTCCTAATGCTCTTCTAGCTGATTTGTCGTCTTCGCAGTTTCTCTCGCTCACGGGGCCTCTGCTCTTCCCTACGTGTCGCCCTTCCATAGCCGCGTTTACCTGTAACCTTCTCCCTTCCTCTACTCCCAGTCCCTCCCGTGGTGAGGACACCAGTCTCCTTCCCGCTCCCCTCCCCATCCCCTCCCTTCCCTTCCCCTCCTCCCCCTCCCTTCTCCCTTCATTTCTTTACTTTCTCTTTTTTCTCATCTTTTTGAATTGAGGCACCACGACTTACAAAGTTTTTCATGACAGAGTTTTAAGCATATCACACCCCAACACCAATCCTGCCACCAGTGTCTATCTCCCTTCACCAGTGTCCCCAATTTCCCTCCCACCCCCAACCCTGCCTTTTATTCTTCCCCCTCTTAGGTGTTATGGTTTCTAGTACCATTCCTAATATGGCTTAATGCACAACACTCAAAGACACAGAGATGCTCAAAAGACACATGAAAAAAAATGTTGTGCATCTCTTCTCATCAGAGCAATGCAGATCAGAACAACAATGAGAGACGGCCTCACACCAGAGAGACTGGCATGGAACACAAAGAACAAGAACAACCTACTGGCATTGGCACGGGAGGTGCGTGGGGAGGGAGGAGGAAGGGACCCTCAATCACTGCTGGGGGCGGGAGGGGATGTAGAATGGTCCAACCTTTCTGGAAAACAATACAGACATCCAAAAACTAGGCACTGACCTTCCATATGATTCAGCAATTCCACTTCTTGGAATACCCCCAAGGGCCCCAAAACACAACACAGAAAAGCCATCTGGGGACCCGTGTTCACTGAGGCATCGTTGCCTCGGAACCAGACCACCGTGATGGACTCTCGACAGTGCCCCACCCGTCTCACTATCCACCTCTGCCTACAGTCAGACTAATCCTTCAATAGGAGAGTCGCACCACAGCACTTTGCTCCTTCCTGTCCAACAAAATATGACGCTGGGAAAAGCGCGGTCCTGACACAATCTCTAGGCGTGCGAATGAGATGTGGTCCCGGTTGCTCTCATCCTTCTGGCCTTGCTCACTGTCCTGCAACCTGCCCCCGCCCCCTGCCTGCCCAACTGTCCATAGAACACACCAGCTTCACTTCCGTTCCGGCCCTCGCTCTTCTCCCTGAAGTCACTGTCGCTCGCTCTTCTCCCTGAGCTCCTTCGAGTTGCTCCGATGCCGTTTGTTGACAAGGCACACTGCCCATCCCGTGTGACTTCCTTGCTGCCTTTCTGCTACCGTTGCAATGTCCGGGGGGTCACATGCTTGATTATGGCTCTCCACACACTCGGCCTTGTTCGCTTGACTCTGACGCTCACACACTCCCTGGCGGGGGCTGCGTGCTTAGTCGTGGTGCTCGCACACACCGGCTGCGATGTGCTGGAGCTCACATTTGAGATCCCAAGGATGACAAACGGCAGCGCTAGTGACAGCACTCCAGTGTGGTCGGCCTCACGTCTGCAAGGTGCGCTTCAACTGCACAAAGGACACCCCATTACTCCAGCCGCATTACTCCTGCCCTTCCCTGCTTTTCTCCACAGGACGCACTACCCCCCGGCCTCCACACATGGCCTTCTCTGCTTAGTGACTTTTGATTCCTTTCTGCCCCTTTACGAGGGTCGAGGCTTCTGATGTCACTGCTCCCAGATGCACTCTCTGCTCTGAACTATGCTTTCTCCACAGGAGACAACCAAGAAGCAGCTAACAAATGCAGATTTGATTTCGTGGTCCATTCTTTGAATCATTATTTTTGTTGTAGCCAGTTTTCGCTCTGGAAATGTCTGGAAATCTCATCCCTCAGAGAGTGTGAAGGACAAGTTTCGTCTATGTCCGGATTTTGATGACCTTATCAGGAGAACGATTCCGAAGATGGAGAAGATTAACTGTGGCTGTCAGAAGCCTACCTAAGCATGCAGTTCCCCTGACCCAGTTGTTGAGAAACACAGCTTTGACCTTACAGTCTGGTAGACAAAATAAAGGATGTTCTATTAATGCTCTTTCCTTGAAACGCTAGTGAAACAAAGATATTGAAAAACACATAAAAACCAAAAGGAAAGCCTTATCTTAAGTGAATGAAAGACTGGCCACAACCGTAGGCCAGCTAAGAAGGCCATTAACCAGCCACGAAGGCCACTCGCTACTTCAGCAAAGTGTGGACCAAAGCGCCAGGAGCCAACACGCAACACCCTCGGAGCCCCAGGAGAGCAAAGGTGTTTCCAAATGTCACCCGCGGAGCCCCAGGAGAGCAAAGGTGTTTCCAAATGTCACCCTCGGAGCCCCAGGAGAGCAAAGGTGTTTCCAAATGTTTCCAAATGTTTCCTGAGAGGCTCCCAGAACTCCTTCCTGCAGTAACTAGATCTTCTGTCACGGTGAAACCATTGAGAATCTGGGGAAAACGGGGGAGGGACGTGGACTCATTTTCAAAGGCCTGCAGGGAAGGGGTTGGGAGGGGGAATCAGGCAGGCAGACGGTGGCCTTCGGGGCAGGGACGCCCGTCGGGTCGTGAGGCTGAGGAACGTGCTACAGACCTCAGGGGCGTCTGCGCGGCCGAACAGAAGTAAGTACCGGGTCACCCCCTGCTGCCGGTTACAAAAGGAGCAGAGCGTGACTCACCGGTTTCCTGCTTGCACCAAAGACAAACATCCCAAGGACGGCTTCAGTGAACTCCATCCTGTCCCGAGGGCCGCCAGCCGTGCTCCTGCTCCCGCCCATTTCCCTACGCAGTTAGAAGTCTCAATAGCACAGCTCCTGCCCAGCCCCTCCTGCTTACTGGGGGGCAACCGGACATGGCGGGTCATCCCCGCACAAACACACCAAGTGGAAACACACTTGCCCACCTGGAAGGGCTCCTCCTCCTCCTCCTCCTCCTCCTCCTCCTCCTCCTCCTCTTCCTCCTCCTCCTCCTCCTCCTCCAGAACCTTCTGGAATCCAGTCGTTTTCACACAGGCATTTAAACACTCCATTTATTCTTCTATAAAGCTTCTTTCTTCTTAAAGAAGTTTTATGGGCTTTTTAATGAATGATTTTTAGAAAGTGGCTCTGGATGGACTCCTTAAATTCTGGTCATTGATGGGGCTGGAGCGATAGCACAGTGGGTAGGGCGTTTGCCTTGCATGCGGCCAATCCGGGTTCAAATCCCAGCATCCTATATGGTCCCCTGAGCACCACCAGTAGTAATTCCTGAGTGCAGAGCCAGGAGTAACCCCTGTGCATCGCCGGGCATGACCCAAAAAGAAAAAAAAAATTCTGGTCATTGAGAGCATGATCTTATCCTCATATGTCCAAAGATACAGGAATATTAATATTGTTAACTAAGCGGAGACAACAAGGATACTGAGTTGTAAGATGTGTGAAATCTAAAGAATTCTCTCCCATAGAAATGAGAAAATAACAATTTTGATTGTTATATAATAAGAGATAAAACTATCACTTCTATGTTTTTTTTACTCCGCTTTATTTCTATTAGCAAACTGGTTTCCCTTTATGTAAAGAGAGGAATGGTGATCTTCTCAAAGGACCCAGTGGGTTTTTATTTTAAAGGTCAAAATTGATTGTGCACTTTTTTCTTTCCTTTTTTTGGGGGGCTGTGGGGGGCACACATGGCAGTGCTCAGGGGTAACTGCCAACTCTGCACTCAGGGGCCACTCCTGGTGGGCTCATGAGATCTTTTCAGGGGCTGGGGACAGAACCCTGGGTTGGCCATGTGCAAGGCAAATGCCCTACCTGCTGTACTATTTATTGCCCTGCCCTTGAACACGTGTGTTTATTACCTCATTGAATTATAACACTAACAGCAAAATACACAGTGACCTTTCCGATACCTTTCTCATTCTCTAGACTAGGAGAAGCGAGACTGAAGAATAGATTGGGGGATTAGTCACACAACCTGGAAATTCGAACACACTGTGTCTGAGTTCAGAATTCGTTCCATTGCTTTATCCTTCAAACTTATTGGCAGATGTACCAAAGTTTACCTGTCATGAGACTGTCTCCAAATGAGCCAACGAGCTCTTTGGTTACTCTATAATTTGCATTATCATCCAAGCAAGTCAAATAAAACAAAAAGAGATCCAAGTACCAGATTATAAAAGCACTGTCCATGTCTATAATGCGCTTGGCTTTGGTTGGTCGGTGGTTCCGGGACCGCAGCCGCGATGCTCACGCCTGGCTCTGCACTGAGGAACTACTCCCGGCAGTGCTCGGGGGACCAGAGAGAAACAGGCGCAAGGCAAGCGCCCAGACCTGCTGTGCGCATCTCCAGCCCCTAAGATGGCTTTGGAAATCCCTTCGCAGGGCTTGATGGCTTGGACCCGACACCACGTCAGAGGGTTTTCACGGTTTCAGATGATGGGATGACAGGGATGCGAATCTCCCCGGAGACCCTGACTCTCCTCTGACCTGAAAGTCAGAGAAAACTTAGAAAGTTCTCAGGGACCAGCCTGGCCAAGGGAAAGCCCAGCCGACTCTAAGGGCATTGCTGTGAATCCAAATAAAACGTTTCTTATTGTTAAGGAGAGGGAAATGAGTGGATGTACACGCCCACACACTCCCCCTCTCTGTCCTCTCTCTCCTCTCTGTCTCTGTCTGCCTCTGCCTCTGTCTCTCTCTCTCTCCCTCTCTTCCTCTATCTCTCTCTGCCCCTCTCCCTTTCTATGTGTCTCGCCCCCTCTCTGTCTCTCTCTTCCTCTCTCTCTGTCTCTCTCTTCCTCTCTCTCTCTGTCTCTCTGTCTCTCTCCCCTCTCTGTCCTCTCTCTCTCTCCTCTCTGTTTCTCTCTGTCTCTGCCTCTGTCTCTCTCTCTCCCTCTCTTCCTCTGTCTCTCTCTGCCTCTCTCCCTCTCTCTGTGTCTCTCTCCCTCTCCCTCTGTCTCTCTCCTCCCTCTCTCTGTCTCTCTCCCTCTCTCTGTCCTCTCTCTCTGTCTCTCTGTCTCTCTCCCCCTCTCTGTCCTCTCTCTCTCCTCTCTGTCTCTCTGTCTCTGTCTCTGCCTTTGTCTCTCTCTCTCCCTCTCTTCCTCTGTCTCTGTCTGCCCCTCTCTCTCTGTTTCTCTCTCCCTCTGTCTCTCTCCTCCCTCTCTCTCTGTGTCTCTCTCTTCCTCTCTCTCTCTCTGACCTATCTCTTAACTCTGTTTCAATTTGCAACTGTGTCCAGTTTATGCTAATTTAAGCCACGAAATCCTGCCACTGACACAGACAAATCCAGAAGCTCTTCCTAAGTTTCAGACCAATCCATATTCCAACACTTGGTCAAAGCTCTTCATCTGGGTCCAAACATGATGACAGTTATAGCTCTGTGAGCCCCAACGTTCCATTTAGCTCCCAGGGGCGCGAGAAGCTTCGATCCTTCCCAACCGTTAGCTGCCCTGAGCAGGTTTCCTCTCGAAGGCCCCGCCTGTCTCCGCTGCTTCCTTGGCCTGTGCCCGCTCTCAGCCGGGCACTCGGTGCCCTGCCACGCCTGCAGATTCCCCACTTGTTCTCTGTTTCGTTTCTGTACACGTCTCTTCAAAAGCTGAACCTGCCCTCCTTTGGGGGGCCACACCCAGCAGTGCTCAGGGCTAACGCCTGTCTCTGTTCTCAGGGGTCACTCCTGGCAGGCTTGGGGGGCCATAAGTGGTGCCACAGACTGGGCTTGAACCTGGGTCAGCTGCGTGCAAGGCGAGTGCTCTCCCTGCTGTGCTCTCACTCTGGCTCCTGTTTTTCTTACTTTTCAGCATGTTAATGATTTCGCTGTAGGTAACACAGTTTCCCTCTGATCTCTACCTAGCGTTTCCATGGTAACAGGGGCTTCCAAAAGCCGCTCCCTGGGACCAGCACGGCGGAGGAGGGGCTTGCCTTGTACGTGGCCCACCCAAGAATGATTCTTGGCACGACATAGGGTCCCCCGAGTCCCTCCAGGAGTTAGCTCTGAGCACAGTGCCAGGAGTAAGTTTGAGCACTGCTAGGTGTCCCTACCCCCCCCTCAAAAAAAACAGGCTGCTTCCTGGGGCTGGAGAGACAGTCTAGAGGGGAATGAGTTTGCCTTGCACGCGGCCGACCCCTGGGTTCGATTCCCGGCATCCCATGTGGTCCCCCAAGCGCTGCTGGGAGTAATCCCTGAGCGTTGCCCGCTGTGGCCAAGAAGAAGAAAAGCAAAGCAAAGCTGCTTCCTACGTGCGTAACCGCAGTCAACACAACCGGCGTGTCCTTTGTTATTCCGGAGCCTGAGACAACACGGGTGCGCGCCATTGTGCAATGTCCGTTTCATCCCCTTAGTCGTAACGAAGTCCAGCAAATCACACTCTGTTTTCCTATCGGCAGATTGCTCGGCATCTCCGCTCAGACAATCAGCAAGGTCAGGTTCCCGAGACGGCAGCAAAGCAAATAGATAAAGCAACCGCCTCGGAGCTGCAGGGCGCAAGCCTGGAGCGTAGCTCTCTCCTCCGCGGCACGGAGCTGCCTCGACGGGAAGCTTGGGTCATGCGTGTGTCATGCATGGCCATCACTGAGCTACGGCCATGGTTCTCACAGTCTCACCAGCGTGTGTCTCACCCTGTTCCTCCACGCCTGCTCTTAGCGTGTTTGCACACAACGGCTGCGGGATTCCCCAGTCAGACGCTCTTGCCCAGGGCACCCGTCGTGGCGGACTGGCAGAACAGCCTCTCGCCAGCCTGGCCCAGGTCCTCTCTGCACCCAGCACGCCGTACTCTCTGTTTCTATTACACTCTAAGCCTGCCTTAGTATCTTACCGAGGTTTGTCAAAATATGTATTAGAAAGTGCTTCCCGGGGGTACAGATGAAGCACAGCCGCTGAATATTTGGGAGTGATAGCACAGCGGGGAGGACGTTTACCTTGCACGCTGCCAACCTGGGTTCAATTCCTCCGTCTCTCTCGGAGAGCCGGGCAAGCTACCGAGAGTATCCCGCCCGCACGGCAGAGCCTGGCAAGCTCCCCGTGGCGTATTGGATATGCCAAAACCAGCAACAACAAGTCTCACAATGGAGATGTTACTGGTGCCCGCTCAAGCAAATCGATGAACAATGGGACGACAGTGCTACAGGGCTACCCATCACAGTGTTAAGGAAACCAGAGCACCAAAGTTCAAATTAATTTGGGTGGGGATTTTTGTGTGCTTTTTTGGGCACAGCCGGTGGTGCCGGGGAGGTAAAGTCACTCCTGGGGGTACGAGCAGAAAGCCCGGGGCTCCTGCAGGCTCTCCCCAGCCCCAACGCAGACATTGTTTTCCAGTTAATAATAATTTCTTGCCCTTCCTCTTTTTTTTTTTTTTTTTTTTTTTTTGCTTTTTGGGTCTCACCTGGCTATGCACAGGGGTTACTCCTGGCTCTGCACTCAGCAGTTAACTCCTGGCGGTGCTCAGGGGACTATATGGGATGCTGGGGATTGAACCCAGGTCGGCCTCGTGCAAGGCAAACGCCCTCCCCACTGTGCTATCGCTCCAGCCCCAATACTAACTTCTTAGAAAAACTCACACTAAAAAAAAAAATATTCTCTTGTGAATCACAGATACAATTTTTTAGCTACCAGATCAGCTCGCCTTAAATGATGCTAGAGCTTCTCCAAAGCTTTTCAGATTATCTTGTATCTTTGTGTTTTCTTGCCTTCCCTCAGTCCAGCTCAAAGTTCTCTTTATCGGAACGGCAAGATTCCTGCTCAGTGCGTTCAACTCAGATGTCCTCTACCCCGGGAAAGGAGTGTGCAGTGAACAGCGTGGATTCTAGGTAAGGAAACCTACGGTGGGGCAGAGAGACGGTCGGGCAGGTACGGCGGAACCCAGGAGTGAGTCCTTGCTCTGCGGGTGCTCCAAAACCCGATACGAAATGGGAGAAAGCCTGATCTTGCTCTTCTTTTGCATTTTGGTAGGGGTCTTGGTAACTTTTATTTACTCTTTTAGGCCATGGCTTCCGCGTGAGGAGATGGGAACGTCTCTCTGATGCTCCTCCCCCGCCCCCCGCCCCATGGCCGTGTACCCACAGAGCACGGACCAGCCTGGCCTGCGATAAGCCTCAGGAAAACTCCCACGGCGACCTGTGATGATTCATCTCATGCGAGAAAGAAGTAAGATACCCTCCTGCCTTTTCCGCTTGTGGGCAATGTGGGTTATGGATGTTACGACGCTTAATTTTAAGTCTTTCCAGAACTACACATATTTGACTTATTGCAGCCAGTATATTAAAATATTTAGTTGGAATTTTCATGTTTTCCTTTATAGTTTTAACAATGCCACCTTAGGGCCAGAGACATAGTCCCGTGGGTAAGGGGCCTGCCGTACGTGCAAACACCAGGCTGATGTGGGTGACAGCAGGAACCCCATGTGGTTCCTGGAGCACAGAGCCAGGGGCAAGCCCTGAGCACAGCCCCGCATGGCCCCAAAACATGCAAAAGAAAACAAAGTAAAATATGACACCAGCCTTCCTCCAGAGCACTGGACTGAGGATAGTGACTTTGAGATGAGTTCATAGCAAGTAGCAAGAAAATATCAAAGCATTTCTTTCTTTCTTTTCTTTCTTTCTTTTTTTTTTTTGGTTTGGGGGTGAGCAATGCTCAGGGATTACTCTTGTCTCTGCACTCAGGAATTACTCCTGGTCCTGCTCAGGGGACCATGAGGGGTGCCAAGGACCGGGCCTGGGTCAGCCATGTGCAAAGCCCATACCCTACCCACTGGACTATCGCTCCAGCCCAAACCAATTATTTTCTAAATTTGCAGGATATGTATCAGTTTAAGAAACACCAGACAGAATATGGATTTCAGACAAACAACTGAACGAACAAAGGAAAAGCAATCAAAAGTTATCTCTCTATAGATTTCTTAGACAAAGAAATAAAAATTTTTATTGAAAATATGGAAATATTAAAAGTCAAATACGGAAGTTCACTTACTTTTACTAATATGAGCCTTCCCAGGTTTTGACACCGCTGGTGATCACTTTCTGCATAGTCTACGTCAAAGAGTGAATCATAGTTTTCTAATATTTTAGCCATTATCTTATTGTAGAGGTCCTGTTGTTTCATGCCTTCAAGTCCTGGCGGCACACTGAAAGAAGGGGGGAAATTGGGAAAAATCACTTTCTTTAAAAAAAGAAAAAATTGTGGCACAGCTGGCTTAGGCGTCAATTTTGACATTTCCTGATTGACCAATTAGTCTTCTAAGGGTTAAAGGATGCCTGACAGGCGTTATGGTGACACAGTGACCCTGCAGGGGCGACTGGGCACGTTCCCAAGGCCCAAATCAAGAACTTGTGCTGTACAAGGAAAGTGCATGTTGTTCAGGAGAAGACACACGTTCACACTGAAACTTGTCATGCTCTGATATGCCAGAGATTTTACACCAAGGGCGCTATCTCTGTAAAACTCAAAGTTAACAAGAGCCATAATTATGACCCAAAAGAACAAGCATTGGATCAAGGCAGAAATACTCAACCCTACAAACAATAGCAACCCCCTCCCCCATAAAATCTGGAGACTGTGATTTACAAGAGTGTTCATGAGTTCCAACAACACACCCAACACCAATGCCCCTCCACGAATGTCTCAAGACCCCTTCCCGCCACCCTCCCACCCCTTGGCAAATCCACTCTGTAGACAGACTCTCTGTCACCACCTGCCATTTGTTAATGTATTCCCTTGCTGCGTTTCTTAATATCCACATGGGAGAGACGCTTATCTGCCCCTCGCCCAGGCTGACTTCACTCAGCCTGAAAGCTTCTGCTGCATCCAGGAGCAACACAATTTTAAAAATTAATGACGTCTCAGGGAAGCACAAAACAAACTACAAAAAAATTGTATAAAAATGAAAGGAAAAGATGAGTACTTCCTGGGGAAAAAATATTGCTAACTGTTGAAGTTGAATGATGGGTACATGTTTATAGACGTCCAGGGGAAAAATGTCGAAAACGTATGAACGCATAGCTTTGTGAGTGTTTTCTAGATTTTTGGATGTTACTCTTTATCTAAAATATTATGTGATAATACCTTCTTCCAGGGGCTGGAGTGATAGTACAGCGGGTAGGGCATTTGCCTTGCACGCGGCTGACCCGGGTTCAATTCCCAGCACCCCATATGGTTCCCCAGCACCGCCAGGAGTAATTCCTGAGCGTAGAGCCAGGAGTAACCCCTGAGCATCGATGGGTTGACCCAAAAAGCAAAAAAAAAAAAAAAAAAACAAGAAAAGGAAAAAAAAGAGAATACCTTCTTCCAGTTGGGTGTCTTTTTATTTTTAGCTCTAATTTCTGTTGCCATGCAAATCCTCTTCAATTTCATAGAGTCCCACTTTTTTAGTTTTGTTATCTTTGCCAGTGGAATCAGGTCATGGATTACCCTTTTGATGTCAGATTCTGGAAAGTTCTACCTATTTTCTTGAATGCATTCCATGGTTTCTGGTAAAATCTCTAGGTCCTTAATCTATTTTAAATTAATTTTTGTGTAGGGCGTGAGATAAGGAATGTCTCATTTGTTTTTTACAAGTGGTGATCCAGTTTTGTCAACACCATTTATTGAAGATTTCCCTAGCTCCATTTCAAGTACCCAACTCCTCTGTCACAGATTAACTGTTAATATATTTAAGGATTTATCAACACTGAGAAAACAGATGAATAGACACCCAAAAACAACACTGGAATGGCCAATAAGTATATATATGAAAAATGTTTTGTGACAGTATCAAGGAAACACAAACCAAAATATCAATGAGGCATCATTTAACAACACATTTATAAACACACACACACACACACACAAACTGAAAACAACAAATGTTGGTGGCTAGGTAGTGAAAAAGGAATCCTCAATCACTGCTGGTGAAAATATTACCTGGTTCTGCCTCTATGGCAATAAATCAATGTGTAGATTTCTCAAAAAAAAAAAAAAAGAATGAGGTTCCCATTTGACTCAGCTATTCCACCAGGCATCTACCACCCAACCACAAAAACATTAATTCAAAGAGATACATGAACACCTATATTCACTGACACTCAGTACAACAGTCAGGATATAAAAGCAACGCCAAATGCCCAACGACTGATGAACACATAGGGAAGCTGTGGTACAGACACATATGGAATACTATGCAGCCATGAAGGAAAAAAGTCATGCAGTGTGTGGCAGCTTGGATGGAACTAAAGGGAGTCTGCTGAGGGAAGTCAGTCGAGGCAAAAGGACAAACACAGGGTGACCTCACTCCTCTGTGCACGGAGAAACAATCACGGGGTGTAAAAATCCCACGCGCGCTCTCGGAGCTGGGCAAATCCCCAGGCGCAGGGCTGTGTAAGCCCCTCATGCTCGCTCAGGGAAGACACGTGAAAGGATGTTCGCGGGCTCTCTGGGCAGTTCTCTCTCGCAGCCCGTGTTCGGTGCTCTCAAGCCGCTTCTCCACCCGGGGAGGCCTTGGCAGGAAGGAAGAACGAGGGCCAAGCTGCTCGCTGATTAGTCTCCGTTTATTCAATCTCTCGTCTCTCCCAGCTCTCTCCAACCCTCTCTCTCTCTCTCTCACTCTCTCTCTCTGTTTCTCTCTCTCTATCCACACAATTCTTTCTTCCCGCTGTATCTGTCTTCTCTCTCTCTCTCTCTCTCTCTCTCTCTCTCCGCTGTCTCTGTAACCGTCTCTCCTTCAAACCCCTCTCCCTCAATCCAGCAATCCATTCAACCAACCATGAATCCGTTTCTCCAACCTTTTCTCCCCGCAGTCGCTCTTTTGAACCCTCTCCCCACGCCTCCCCAAGCACGCCTCCCCACGGGAAGCGGGATCAAAAATGTTCGTCCAGTCTTCCCGACCACCTGCAGCCCATGAGGGCAAAACAGCCCTGAAGGTGTGTTTCTCCTCTCCTTGGACCTGCAACTTAATTAGCGTCTTTAATTCTCCTTCCTAATATTGACCATTCTGTATGGACATGGTGAAAGACACTTTCAGGCTTGTAGGGTGACTCTCCTGGGGACATCTCACCACAGACTCAGACTACAGTGCTCAGGCCGGATCAATCCTTCCTAACCCCAGCAGGGTTCAAATCTAGTTATTACTTTAGGGTCATGACAGAATTTGCCCATGACCAAGCTCTTAATTTATAGTTAAGCATTAGGGCACTTTGGCCAAGCCCATTTCGATGCCAGGGTAGCTCATCGGTCACCGCTTACTTTGGGTCCATCCAGTCCCTCATCGGGACTCTGCTTTTGGGGATCAAGGAAGTAAAGGAAACTGAGGCTTAAGTCGAGAAAGCAGATGTCCAGGGGGTAATATTATCTGGAGTCAATCAACTCCCAAGCCACAGGCTTGTCCTTTTAACTGTCTTCCTGTATCCACACAAAAAGCAACTGCTCTGAAATAACTAATCATGTAAAGGACAGTAAGGAGAAGAGAAAGACAATATTTACAATAAGAGTCTGATCAGGAGACAAAGGTAACTGACAGGTTAGGAGGCAATCAACAAACACAAGCCCCCAGCGGCCAGGGAAGAAGGGCGAACCAGCGTTATCCTACAATGGGGGTGGACTGCATCAATCTTAATCATTCTTGCATACGAGAATACATACCTGGGAGTGTCAGATTAGAGGGGGCGGAGGGTGGGGACAATGGGATGAAAGGTCCTGAGTGATAGTGCAGCAGGGAGGGAGTTGGCCTCGCACACACCTGACCTGGATTCGATCCCCGGTACCCCGTATGGTCCCCAGCGCCAGCCAGGAGTGAGTCCCGAGTTCAAATGCCATAAATAAGGTAAAGATGCGCTACAGATTGTTAAGAAGTATCTTCCTTAGTAGCACCAGAACAGATGTAGGATCAATATCCTTTGTACACAAATCCTAGTCGTCAATAAAAAGTCTATTTTAAGTCTCTGTCTCTGTACTCAGGGATTACTCCTGGCTGTGCTCAGGGGACCATGTATGGTGCTGGGAACGGAACCCGGGTCAGCCACCTGCAAGGCAGCACCTCCCCACTGTACTGTCTCTCTGGGCCCGTCAAGAAGCTCTCATCCTCATCCCATCCGCAAAATGCCCCTTCCCCGAAAAGAAGGCAACATGTGGTGGTTCCAAGATGATCACCAGCTAGTTTGGGGGTGGGGGACACGTCCAGCCTCCTCCACCATCTGTGGACTCTGAAAAGACAAACAGGTTCTTCCTCGAGTAGGCGCAGTGTGACTCACTACCGTGCAAACAACATGGCACAGATAATAGTGTTCAGGGGATTCTGGAAGCTTGACGTTACCAGTGTCATACTGTTGCCCCCAGCCCAGCCCTAGAGGCAGTCACGACTCCCCTCAGGAAATAGTTAATCTTCCACTGAGCACATGCCCTGCCTGGGACATCTCACTGCAATCCACTGGCGCCGGGTGGCCTGAGGTAGCTTTCTTTTCCCCCCCCAAAGACCCTCGGCCCGGATCTAGTTGCTGATAACACCCAAAATCTGGTCTCAGAAAACACCTGGAATGAAATCAGACTAAAATGATACGCGAGGGGCTGGAGCGATACTTCAGCAGGGAGGGCGTTTGCCTTGCACACGGCTGACCCGGGTTCCATTCCCAGCATCCCATATGGTCCCCCGAGCACCGCCAGGAGTTATTTCCTGGTGCAGAGCCAGGAGTAACCCCTGTGCATGACTGGGTGTGACTCTAAAAGCAATAAATAAATAAATAAAACGATACGAGAGAAATTCTGCCGGGAAGACAGAGCCCGGCCCACTCCCACCCTTCACCATCCCAGCTCCGTACACACGAGCGCGTCACAACCTTTCCTCAAGGAGGTGCTTCTTGACTCAGTCCCTCTCTCACTGCATCTTTTTTTTTTCTTTTCCTTTTCGGGTCACACCCGGCGATGCACAGGGATTCCTCCTGGCTCTGCACTCAGGAATTACCCCTATCAGTGCTCGGAGAACCACATGGGGTGCTGGGAACTGAACTTGAGTCTGCTGCACCCAAGGCAAACGCCCTCCCTGCTGTACTATCGCTCCAGCCCCAGGTCACTGAATCTTTTTCTTTTTTAATTTAAAAAAAAAAATTTAAATGAATCACCGTGAGTTACAGTTACAGACGTACAAACTTTCGTGCTTACGTTTCAGTCACACAATGCTCGAGTCCCCGTCCCTCCACCAGTGTTCCCAGTACCCCTCCCACCACGCCCACTCCCCCCACCCCACCCCGCCTCTGTGGCAGGGCATTCCCCTTTGTTCTCTCTCTCCTTTAGGGTGTTGTGGTTTGCAATACGGGTATTGAGTGGCCTTCACGTTCAGTCTACAGTCTACTTTCAGCGCGCCTCTCCCATCCCGGGCGGGCCCTCCCAGCACCCTTTACTTGGTGTTCCCTTCTCTACCTGAGCTGCCTTTCCCCCAGCATGTGAGGCTGGCTTCCAAGCCGTGGAGCTAACCTCCAGGTACACAAGGTCACTGGGTCTTGAGAGAAGCTTTTCCTCAGCAGAAAGCTCTTCACTGTTTGACACCTGGTGACTTTCATGCTAAGCTGGGTGGAGGCCAACTCGAGGGCGTTGGGAACAAGAGGATGTTGCGCCCTTGCAGATGTCACCTCAGAGACTCAGTCAGCCAGTGAAGGGGGACTCTCCTGCTAGGCCTGAGGGCAGAAAGCCTCCCTCTTCAGCGAGCCTCTGACAGGGAACAAAGGTGGCGGCCCAGGGGGGTCGCACACAGGCCTGTGAAACGGGCTCTGAGGCGAGACAACAGCCAAGCACGGAGGTCCCACAACAGCCTGAAGGAGCCGGGACACAGACTCCCCCACTCCCGTCTCCACGGGGAGATGGAGACGTGTGACTTCAGCTTCGGAAGGCGAAGGACAATGGGCCTAGTGAGTGACCCCTGGCCGCCTGACCCAGGGACGCTCTGAGTGCAAACGTTTATTGTTTTATGGCCCCAACTCTGTGATGTTACACAGGAACTGAGAGCGAACACAGACTGGGGACGGCTAGAAGGAAACCGAGATCTAAAGGTGGTGCAGGAAGTGCAGGGGGGAAGGACAGGAGGGACGGGAGACCCTGAGGGGCTGGAGAGAGAGGCCGGAAGGGGCCCTCATGGGCGTCTGTGGCCAGGTGGAGTCCAGGATGGGCGGGAGAGGGCGTGGGGGGAAGGAGGCGCCTCACTCCCGGGCATGAGGGAGAGAGAGAGAGAGAGAGAGAAAGAGAGAGAGACAGAGACAGAGAGACAGAGAGACAGACAGAGACAGAGACAGAAAGATAGAGAGAGAGGGAGAGAGAGAGAGAGACAAAGAGACAGAGAGACAGAGAGAGACAGAGACAGAGAGAGGGAGGGAGTTAGAGAGGGAGGGAGAGAGAGAGAGAGAGGGAGGGAGAGAGAGACAAAGAGACAGAGAGACAGAGAGAGACAGAGACAGAGACAGAGAGAGACAGAGAGAGAGGGAGATAGAGAGGGAGGGAGAGAGAGAGGAAGAGAGAGAGAGAGAGAGAGAGAGAGAGAGAGAGAGCGCCTTGTTCTAGGGCCAGACGCTTCGTGAAATTATACCTAAAGTTAGTCCGGGGCGGCTGGGGGCCACAAGCACACACCCACAGTTTGAGATTCTAAGTCGCTCCTGGAAGCACCATTTCGTTTCCTCTGTCCGTATTGGACAATGCGAGAAAGGGAGGGAAACAGACCGAGAAGTGTCGTGCATCAAGCACAGTGGCTTGATTTTTAAGATTCTGACTCTACAGATAACAAATGGCGCCGAAACCGAGCGATTCACAGTCAGGAAAAGGCCCAGGGACTCCTTAACCATTGGCTGAAATTTCAGAAAGGGCAAAATCCCAGAGTCTCAGTCACACAGGGACAAGGTGGCAGGGGGTGTGTCTCACCCATCCCAGACCACGGGGCTCCAGGACTGAGGCACTGGTCAGCCCGAGACAGGCGTATTTGGAGAAACTTCTGCAGTGGCTTTTCTACTGGAGTAAATCCCAGGAAAATCCGCAGAAGACTTGTTAGTTTTGAGACATCTACTTGAGCAAAACCCCTGTCAACTTGGAACGAAGGGAGAGAAAAGGCACAAAATGAAATGAAGTCGCTAGGTCCCCCCCGATTCTTCTGGTGGGAAGATGATAAAACAGCTCAGCTGCCGACCTGGCTTCCTCGGTCACGCAGGGAGGCTGCGGCTAGGGAGAGCCCAAGGGGCCCTGGAGAGACCGTTTGCGATGCAAGGGCCTGGCTCCAGCCCTAGCACTGCACGGACCCTTCAGCACTGTCTGCGAGAGTCCTGGTGGCCCCTGAGGACCACTGGCAGGAACCCCTCCCCCCAGCCCCCGGTCAAACTTTGGTATATCTACACAATGGAATACTATGCAGCTGTTAGGAAAGATGAAGTCAATTTCCTTATAAGTGAACGGTCATGGAGAGTATCAGGCTAAGTGAAAGAGAAAGAAGGGACAGACATAGAAGGACTGCACTCATCTCTGGAATATAAAATAACATATTATGAGACGGACACCCAAGGACAGTCGAGACAAGGGCCGGGAATACTGCTCCATGGTTGGCAGCCTGCCTCATGAGCTGGGGGAGGAGGCAGCTGGGATGGAGAAGGGATCACTAAGTTAATGATGGTTGGTGGGATCACTTGGGATGGGAGATGTGTGCTGAAAGTAGATAAGGGACCAAACATGATGGACTTTCAGTGTCTGGATTGCAAACCATAATGCCCAGAAGTAGAGAGAGAGTCTGGGGGAGATTGTCTGCCAAGGAGGCAGGGGGAGGGTTGGAAAGGGGGAGTATACTGGAGACATTGGTGGTGGAGAATGTGCACTGGTGGAGGGACGGGTGTTTGATCATTGTATGACTGAAACTCAAAATGAAAGCTTGTAACTGTATATCATGATGGTTCAATAAAACATTTTTTTTTAAAATATATAAAGGATGACTCGGAGAGCAAAGTCAAGAACCCCGTGTGGGAAGGTAAGGCTGTGAGGAGTATTCTTTGAAATCTAGCCAAGAAATCCCCTACATTTGCCTGACTGGATATCAGAACTCCATTGACTGGTGATTTTTAGATGTTCTTCCTTTTACCATTAGTATAATTATTTCTTTTTTGTTCACTTAGACTCTGTGACTTACAAAGCTGTTGACCACAGAGTTTGACATACAAAGTCTCCAACTCTAATTCTACCACCAGTGACTGTGTCCCCCCACCAATGACCCCCGGGTCCCTCTCACCCCCAAACACGCCCAGGACTGTTATTCTCTACCTTTTTCCATTTCTGATCTGTTAGGAATATTGGGGCAGATAACCTGACTCTCTTGCCTCATCTTCTAAGGACCACAGCCATGGCCAGTTTTGAGAAATATTTACTGAAGTTTATGTCACAGCAACATTGAAAATATCCCATACTTGTGCTTATTTAGAAATCAGAGTTGAGGTATTGGATGTAATAAAAATTAGTCCCAAACATTTGTAGTAGTAGTTTAGTTTAGTTTAGGTTTCTCTAGTTAAACGGAAAGGTAAAGTTGCAACCTGCATTTTATTCATTTATTTATTTTGGTTTGGTTTTGGCCACACCCAGTGGTGCTCAGGACTTCCCCCCGACTCTTCACTCCTGGCAGGGCTCAGTGGCCATTCGGGGAGCCAGGGTTCAAGCCCAGGTGGCCACACGCAAGTCGAGCACCCTACCTCGCTGCGATTTCACTCTGGCCACAGACTGTGGCATATCCCTCATCCAGGCTGCAGCGGCTGGCTGGAACAGTGGAGATTACCGCCTGCCTTACTCCCAGCCCTAAGGCTTGTTTTCCGTTTACTAACTGGCCGCAAAAACAAAGCCATGAGGGGAGAATTCTGGGGAAATGCCTGAGCAGGGAGCGGAGGGGACGTGCCTCCCGCCTAGACAAGGCTTGAATAGGACATTCTCCTGATAGCGCTATCTGCTGGGCGTCACTGCCTCTTCGGGAGCAGGCTGGGCCGGGAGTCCCGTGGCTCTCGGGTCTTGGTGCAGCAGCAGCACTCCGCAGAGGCAGCCGGGCGGTGGGCCGCTTTGCGCCTATGCCCGGATATTTTGCAGGAGTTTGGGGGGGAGGGGGAGCAACTGGGGGGCAGGAAGCACATGTCTGCCCGCATCAGGGACCCGTGCTCTGAAAGGTACCAGCTGCCTCTGATGCTCACACCAAAATGCAGTGACCACTGTTACTCCACCCCTAGGCTGCAAGCGCTGCTCCAGTCCAAGTGACTTCTGCGGAATTTCAGGGTTGTTTGTTAGTTTGTTTGTTTTTAAGGAGTGACACGTTTTTCTTTCCTTTCATTCTTTTCTTTCCCTTCTCTGAAGGGATAGATATTGAGAACCGTAACATTAAAAATAACTACATGCATGGCAAAACTTATGAAGGGGCCACAAGTCTTCAGGGTAAAGTTCAGTGAAGACCTCAGAAGCCCTGCAGTTCACACCAGGTTGATCCTCTGCAAAGAGGCAGCCTGCAGGGGCCCCGAGGGCGAGGACAGAGGGGACGGCATCGTGGGCTTAGCATCGGCCGGCCAGGCCCACTCCCCGCATCCCGATGGTCCAGCGAGCACCGCCAGGAGTAATTCCTCAGGCCAGAGCCAGAGGTAGGGTTGATCCCTGAGCATCGATGGGTGTGGAAAGGGAGAGACGGACAGATAGATAGAGAGACAGAGACAGAGACAGAGAGAGACAGACAAAGAGACACAGAGAGACAGAGAGGAGAGAGAAAGAGGGAGGGAGAGAGAGGAGATAGAAGGGAGAGAGGGAGAGACAGGAGAGAGAGGGAGAGAGGGGAGAAAGAGAAACAGAGAGAAAGGGGAGAGAGAGAGGGAGAGAGAGGAAAAGAGAGAGGAGAGAGATACAGAGAGAGGAGAGAGAGAAAAGAGAGAAAGAGACAGAGAGAGCGCGTGCTCCAACAAGAAAACGTTAACAAAGACGACAACAGATCGATGAACTCACAGGGGGCTGGAGGATAAACGCTGGGGAAGAATCTGATTTCCAAATTCCAGATTCATTAATAGATTCAAATGACCAAAACTCTAACAAATAAACAAACAAAAAACCCAAACAAATAAACAACAACAAAAACAACCCCAAAGTTTTACAAAGAAACAGAAAAGCTGGTCCTCGAAAGGGAAAGAAAACAAGTGAAGAAAAACATCCAACATCTGATGTCCAAGTCTTTGCAATACTCTTTAACATGCTAGAAGAATTCATGGAGGATGGGAAGGACTTTCCTTTAAAAATGACAGGTCAGGGGCCGGAGCGATAGCACAGCGGGGAGGGCGTTTGCCTTGCACGCGGCCGACCTGGGTTCAATCCCCGGCATCCCATATGGTCCCCCAAGCACCGCCAGGAGTAATTCCTGAGTGCAGAGCCAGGAGTAACCCCTGAGCATCGCTGGGTGTGACCCAAAAAGAAAAAAAAAATGACAGGTCAATAAAATGGAAATATCAATACACAAGAAAAAAGAAGAAAGCAAAACAAATTCTGGATTTGAAATTTTTTTTTAAATGAAGAATTCATTAGAGGCATATAAAGACATAAGGAGTGGAGCGGGGTACAGTGCGGGGTTATGGCTCTTGCCTCACATGTCGTCAACCCTGGATCATACGTGGCACCACAGATGATCCCCCAGCATTGCTAGGAGTGACCCTAATTTCTTTGATGCTATAGAAAACTTTGTGTACCACTGACATTTTAACAATATCAAATTAGGTAGAACTAGAAAGAAATTCCTAATCAAAATTCGAAGCACCTTTCATAGAAACAGTAAACCCACCCCAAATTCCATAAAGAATTTCAAGGAACTCTAAAAATTTTTTTGAATCACAAAAAAAGGAATAAAACTGGAGGTCACATTTCCTGATTTCAAAAACCACCGCAAAACTATTATAATCAAAACACTGCATTGGCTAACTGTGTGAGTTAAAAACTCTTGCAAATGATCAAACTATTTTTGAAAGGGTGACCAAGCCATTGAATGAGAAATAAACAGTATTTTCAATAAGAGACTCTGGGAAAATGATATGTACATGCAAAAGTTGGACCATTTTCTCCCACTATATGCATATATTAACTCATATGATTTTTATTCATTTTATTGGATCACATAATTACAAAGTTGTTCAGTCATACAAAGGGTTTCAGTCATACAATGTTCCAACACCCATCTCTTCACCAGTGTATACTGCCTACCACCAATGTCGTTGGCTTTCCTCCTGCCATCCCCCCCACCTCTACCTGCCTCTATGACAGCCTCTCTCTCTCTCTCTCTCTCTCTCTCTCTCTCTCTCACTCTCTCTCTCCTCTTGGGCATTATGGGCAACACAGGAAGTGAAAGGTAGCATGTCTATCCCTTTCCCTCCTTTCAGCACTCGGTTCTTGTCCAGAGTGATCATTTCCAACTCTCTTTATCATAGTGATCCCTTTCTTTGTCTTCACTGCTCCCCCCTGACTACCCCCCACTCCCTCCCGCCCCCCCACACACAGACTGTGACAAGTTTCCAACCAAGGTCCAGTTCTTCCAGTCCTCATTTCTATTGTCCTTGGGTATTAGTCTCATACTGTGTTTTTTTATATCATGCAAATGAGTTCAATCATTCTATATCTATCTCTCCCTCTAACTCATTTCACTCAGCATGATACTCTCCATGTCCATCCACTTGCAAGCAAATTTTATGACTTCATGTTTCCTGGCGGCTGTGTACTATTTCACTGTATAACTGCACCATAGTTTCATTATCTAGTCATCTGTTCTCGAGAACCTGGGTTTTTCCAGATTCTGGCTATAGTGAACCATGCTGCAACTATGTAAACTGTGCCTCTAGTTTACAAATGATAAAAACTCATATCAATGATTTTTATTACATAGCTGTAACATAGTACGACAATGGAGCTTTAACAATGGCAGAACTGGCCTACCAGGGGTCTGCAATTGCCTAAAATTCTCTAATTTTTCCCATAGGAACTGCTATCTGACTAGTTCTTTCTAGACCTGAGCTCTCTTGGGAACCAAAGTTCAAGATTATTTACTTACTCATAGTAATTATTCATCTGCAAAGTCAACAAGCATTTTTTCTGCCTCTGGTAGAATGAGGAGAATCAAACAGCTAACATTCTTGGTAGCTTCTTCAATCACTTATTTCTAACCTTGGATTCAACAGATTAGCATCCTGAGCCTTTGTTTCACTGGCTAGTTTCATACGCAGCCTGGATCTAATTAATAAAAAGGCTGAAGTAGGTGCAGAGATGAGAGTTGGCACCAATCTTTCTCGAGACTGCCTTCATCTAACTGACTGATGTCCTGAAATAGGATTGTTTACCCAGGCCCAATGCATTCAAGGGCATTATCACTACATCTGATTAGCCAATCTCGTCCTCATCCACTCCATACAAATATTATGCCCTTGCTTTATTACTCTGCAATTAAAAACTGCTGACATGCTGCGACATTCCCCCTTACGTAGTTCTCTGCAGAGAACAAATTATTCAAAGTGATCTCTGGAGGCCATGTGGGAGAAACAGGTGTGGAATTTCCAAACACGCCCTGTCATTGCTGGGAACCTATAGGAATTACCTATATTCACCTGTAGTTTACTAACACAAAAGGAGGACAGATGACAAGCTAGACTATCCTTTTGAGGGTAACGTCCAATCACAGAGCTCCTAATGTTTCCTGGAATTGCAGTGAGGCCATGGAAACAAGATTTTCCAGAATTGTTTTTGTACCTGGCCCGCCCTTGGCGAGGTTCCCCTTTTCAAGAACCTCCCGACACTGGCGTTTCCAGGTATGTGGTTCCAATTAAGCCAACTCCCTTCTCTCTCCCTGCATATTTGATACAGAGTGCCACTGATTCATCTAAATCATGAATTCACTTTTTTCCTACCTGAAAATACTAACAGAACCAAAAAAACGTTCTTAACAATGACCCAACCACACAAACAGCAAAATCAATATTTTGGATAAAGTAAAAATAAATAGTATCAGTTACATATTTGCAAACATCCAGATGATTTGGATCACTGATTTGGATGCTAATGAAAATAAAATAAAATGTGTGCCAGTTCTCCTGACATTTCAACCTACTTTAGATACATGGCTTCCGTAATTACGGTAAAAAGTAATGCTATTGCTACTGTTAGCAACAGTTCCTGACACAAACTTGCAATGATAAAAATTAATTATAGATTCAAATTCATGGATATACTTAAGTACAGAGAGACTGGGATTTCGTGACTATCATTTGTGAGTTCTCGAAATTGGCCTTGTTACAGTACGGTGAAATGCTCCTTCAGTGTCCTACAGAAAGGCTGGAATTTTACAGGTGCGTAAATAAGTAAGTGAAATAGAGGTTGGGAAGATGGATTTCCTTTTTTTTTTGCGGGGGTGGGGGCACATGGTGATTGATGCTCAGGGGTTCCTCCTGGCTCTGCACTCAGGGATCATTTCTGGGGGTCCATGGGGGACCACAGGAGATGCCGGAGATTGATCCCGGGCCTGTCGCATGCAAGGCAAGCGCCCTACCCACAGTCCTGTCACTCCAGCTCCGGAATGGAACTTCCTAAACCGCCTCTAGGATGCAGAGAGTCTGGAAGAAAGTAGTTTGTCTCCAAGGGACCCAGCTGGGAAGGAGCGAAGAGATGATCAGAGAAGAGCAAGGTTCCCGGTGCCAGGTCCCTCACTGGCCGCTCCGGGCGGCTCTGCCTGAGGTTGCAGCGGCAGCCACACTGGGGCAGGCACCCCCGCCCGTCCCTGGGGTGCTGGACGGCCAGAAGCAGCCGCAGGGACTGGGCGATTCCTGGGCCCCAGGGCTCGGGGAAAGGGGGCTCCTGCGGGAAGATGCACCTTCTCCAATCCCCCGGGCCTGCTTTCCCTTCTATTCCTTTGTAAGGTGGACGGGGGTTGCGACACATCCAGCAGTGCTCCGAGCTGACTCTGAGCTCTGTGCTCAGGGATTGCTCCTGGCTCTGTGCCGGGTACCATGTGTGGTGCCAGGAATAAACGGGGCTTGGCCATGAGCAAGACCAATGACTAACCCGCGGGGTTCTCTCTTCCCCAGCCGCAGCTTTTCTGAAGCGGTTTATTGCCGGGTTAAGGCACCGGCGCTGCCTGCAGACGCAGCTGGGTGCGTGTCGATGGGCCGTCGACTTCAACACCATGCAAGGCTTCCTGAGAAACTCAGCTTTGGACTACTTCGCATTTATTTGGGGTCACCCCAGAATCGTATGGGTGGCCCCAGAGACTCGGAAGAAGAGGGTACTTGGCGGGTGGGGGAGGATGTGCTTCCGGGAATCAAACGGAGGGTCTCTGATGCAAAGTCGGTCCCGTGATCTCACTCCCAGGCTCCCCCCACCTCACTGGCAAGCAGACGGGGGGAAATTTACTCCTCATTTGAAGGATTCATCTCAGGGCTTGGGGCACAGCACCTTTGCGAAGTCATGATGGACGGGAACGCCCGCCCTTTCTCCCCGGGTGGGAATCTCCTTCACAGTCAGGTGCTGAGGGCCGGATGATTCCAGCTGATGCCACGCTTTCGAAGCCCCAGCTACTTCCACATACTTTCCCCTCTGCCAGGAGGGTTTGCTGCAGTGATAATCCACTGCCAACCTCAAAGCTTCTACTCCTGTGTTTTTCCTTCCCCGTCCCTTAATAGTCTATTTCTTTCTAAGTTCCTCCACTCAATCAGAACTTACTGTTTCTTCCTTATTTTTACAGATTTTCTTCCTTATTTTTACAGAATCCACGTTCCCTGCTCTCAGCTTCAGAAGTCTGCTTTATATCGGAATTTGCTTCCAGGGCATTTGTACTCTTTGCAATATCCCTTCCTGTGATTCTTGGTGGTGGAATATGTGCACTGGTGAAGGGATGGGTGTTCGAGCATTGTATAACTGAGACTTAAACCTGAAAGCTTTGTAACTTTCCACATGGTGATTCAATAAAAGAATAAGAAATAAAAATCCCTTCCTTAGGGCATGCATCTGTCTAACACATCTTAAATCGCCATAAAACACCAGTGTTAGACATGATTGAAACTGTTTCCCAAAATGCATGATGCTATCCCCTGAGGGGTGCTGGGATGGTTCTGGGGGTCAGTGGTAGCTTCAAGTGCAATGGGGAGGTGCTTCCTTGGACGAGAATGCATGATATATAATTTTTTTTATGAAAAGAGGGCAACAGACCAAGTAAGTTTGGGAGTATCAATAAAGGGGCTAAAAAAATCCACACACTTACAGATGCAGAACTTACAAATCATTGTACATTACTCTACACTCTGGCGATAATACAAGTAAGTTCTTGAACTCCAATGTACAACATGGCAATTACAAATAAGGACACAGCTAATATACTTGAGTTGCAAAAGGAGTTCACCTTAAATGATCTCACCACCAAAAAAATAGATAATTATGTGGTGGCGATGTCACCTGATGTTACGGTGACAATCACTTCGCAGCATGTAAGTGCATCAAATCAATATGTTGCACAGTTCAAATTTATAATTGTTACATGTCAGCTGTGTCACAATAAAAGCAGAAAAGCAAAATGTTAATGGCACCTCAGTGCAAAATAAAGCTATTTTTCTCTTCGCTTATTAAGGTTTGTAGAGTTTATAATTTGGACCATAAGTCTATTATGTCTCATGTTAAAATGTAATGTAAAGAATTTACTCAAAATTCTTACTGTTCATATCAGAATCAAGAGTAGATATGATGCATTTCATCTCCTGGGGAAAAATGCTCCCCAATTTGGCATAGTGTAGGCAAAATCAACTTTGATCTAAATCACAATCACGAAATCCCATTAATCATCGATTTCTCGAGTGGGCTCAGTAACCTCTCCATTCATCCTTTCCCTGAGATCTTAGAAGTCTCTCTCGACTGGGCCCTCCCAATGATGTCTCACTGGAGGGTCTTTCAGGGTCAGGGGAATGAGATCCAGCTTGTTACTGGATTTAGCATATGAATACACCATGGGAAGCTTGCAAGGCTGTCCCATGTGGGCAGGAAACTCTCAGAAGCTTGCCAGTTTCTCCCAGAGGGAGAAGTAGGCTACAAGATATCATGTGGCTGCGCGCTTCTGGTAGCTCGCTTTCAAGTCTCTTGATGTTGGCTGTTGATGGGATTGATATAAATAATCATCAAAAATAGACAACTAGGGCTGGAGCAATAGCACAGCAGGTAGGGCATTTGCCTTGCACACGGCTGACCCGGGTTCGATCCCCAGCATCCCATATGGTCCCCCAAGCACTGCCAGGAGTAATTCCTGAGTGCAGAGCCAGGAGTAACCCCTGTGCATCGCCGGGTGTGAACCCCCCCCGCAAAAAAAAAGACAACTGGCATGTTCTCAGTGAATAAGAAAAACACTGGCAACATGTGTGGGGAAGAATTACCAAGGAAATGATGGTCTTCACCAGAACTAATAACAACACCAGAAATAAAGGATAATTTGGAAGGTTTATTGCGTTATGTATATTGGATATTGGCTATGCCAAAAACAGTAACAATAAGTCTCTCAATGAGAGACGTTACTGGTGCCCGCTCGAACAAATCGATGAGCAACAGGATGACAATGATCAGGGAGGAGTAACAGTAACATTCAACACAGAATGACAGCAATTTAGTGTCTCAAAATGACCCTAATAGTTTGAAAGAAATTGCTTTGTTTCTGTGCCAGGCTTCAAGGCGTCTGACAGCAGCCCAGGCACAAGCTGGCGAAAGTCTCATGAATGTTAGTTAAAACACGGTAAAAATGTAAGGAGGAATATGCTCACATATCTCGGACTTTGTTCTGCATTATGTACTGAGTACACAGGCTTTCTTCTGAACCTTAATCAAGTGATCACTTCAGAAGTTTCAAGGAGGAAGCCTGAACAGCTGAAGTTTCAGCTCACTGTCGCCTTTGGAGCAAAATAACTGGAAACGTGAAATGTGCATGTTAAATATTTTTACATATAATCATCATCATCATCATCATCATCATCATCATCATCATCATCATCATCCCATTGATCGTCGATTTTCTCAAGCGGTCTCAGTAATGTCTCTATTCATCCTAGCCCTGAGATTTTAGCAGCCTCTCTTTACTTGTCCTTCCCAAGGGTGCCGCATTGGAGGCTCTTTCAGGGTCAGGGGAATGAGACCCAGCATTGTTAGTGGTTTGGGCATATGAATATGCCACAGGGAGCTTGCCAGGCTCTCCCATGTGGGCAGGAAACTCTCAGTAGCTTTCCAGGTTCTCCGAGAGGGAGAACTAGGCTATATGATATGATTTTTACATACAGAGTTCATTAATGTTAAGTATATTCACGTTGTTCTGAAACACTGCCCCAAACGTTTTCATTTTACAAGCTGAAACTCTATAGCTAGTGACTAAACCCATCGCTTCCTGCTTCCCCTAGCCCCTAGCGTCTAATATTTCACATTCTGCTCCTATGAATTTGGGAAGTTCTATTGTCTCATAAGCAGATTCACAACTGACTTGTCTCTTTTTGTAGTCCTGACTTCAGTGAGCATCACACTTTCTGGGCTCATCCATGGTGTTGTAAATGCTATGACTTCCTAAGGCTGGAAAATGCTCTATTACAATACATATACATATATATACATACAAATACATCTATACACACATACACGTACACTTCTGTTTTTTATTGTTTATCCACTCATCTAAGACCTTTTAGACTGTATCAGCCTCTTGACTGTTGTGTTTTTCTGTCTTTATATGGAAGTGTTATATAGTAATCATGTGTTTAAACAGCAGGACAACACAGATCATAACAAAAATATTGCACTAATTCTTGGAGCCAGAGATACAGCATAGCGGGGTAAAGCGTTTGCCTTGCATGAGGCCAACTTGCGTTCGATCCCCGGCATTCCACGTGGTTCCCTGATCACTGCCAGGCATGATTCCTGAGTGCAGAGCCAGGGGAACCCCCCCAGCATTGCCAGGGGTGCCCCCCACATGCCCCCAAAAATATCATTGAACTTTCTAAAGTCAACTTTAGCTCAATCAAAATAACCCCAAATCTTTGGAAATTACATAAACATTTCACCAGAACATTAACTCAAGGGGGAAAAAATAGATGAATGGAACAATAGATTTCCTGAATACTTAGAGGTCCTAAGTATTTCTGTATTTTTCAGCCAAATGGACTGTTCTATCCATTTTCAGAAAAGCTAAAGACTATCTGTAGCAAAGATAAAATGGGTTTGTTGTCAGAAACACTCTCCTTTGTGCTGTTTCTCCAGGGCAGACCAGAGGAACAGTTTATTTTCCAGGAAGATGCAAAAGAATACCTAGTAAGCTGAGGTGGGGGTGGTGAGGGGGCAGGAGGGAGCCGGGGACACGCGTGGGAAGTGCGCACTGGTGGAGGGGTGGGGCTGTGGGATCACTGTATGGCTGAAGCCCAATCTCGAACAACTTTGCAAATGTGCATCTCACGGTAATTCAATTTAAAATTTTTTTTAAATAAATAATGAATAAAATCTAAGGGGGAGGGGATCTACAACTTTAATAAAATGTCCAAGGTACTTAAAAATATATAAAAATAGTGGGAAATGTGCACTGGTGGAGGGTTGGGTGTTCGATTATTATATTGCTGAAACTCAAACGCGAAAGATGCGTATCTCATGGTGATTCAATAAAAAAATGAGAATAAAATATATCTTAGGGCCAGAGTGATAATAGCACAGTGAGTCGGGTGCTCGTCTTGCACGTGGCTAACCCGGGTTCAATCCCCGGCATCCCAAATGGTCCCCGAGCACCACCATGAGTAATTCCCAAGTGTAGAACCAGAAGTAAGCCCTGAGTATCGCTGGGTGTGGCCCCAAAACCAAAATAAACAAACAAATAAATAAATAAACATTGATTTCTTTCCATCACTGGTTACCTGGAGTCAGTGTGTCGGTCAGCGGCACTGCCCCGCCCTCCGGGAGACCTTCCCTCTCTTCCTGCTTCCAGAAGCCACATCTGCTCTGAGGCACAGGGCTCTTCTACGCCCTCCCCTAGTCCCTCTGAAGAGCGCCTGAGGTGACCCGGGCTCGCCGGATGACCAGGCTAACCTCCCCTTTCTCCCTTGACCACACACACAAGTCTGAGGTCCCAAGGACGAGGACCCGAGTCGGGGCCTATGATTCTGCCGACCATTCATTTATTCCCGTCAGATACACCAGGCAGTGAGCACACCCGCTTGTGTCCCGCTGCTAATGAATCACGCCCCTAGCAACCAGATAGAGCTATGCAAAGGGGCTCGTAAGACACACAGACGCCCCTAATGAACGACCCCCTGTATACAGGGGAGCGCATGGCCAGCATGTGTGAGGCCCCAAGTGACCCCAGGCAGGTCCGAGCAAGAACAACACAAGCAACAAAATAAAACAAACCATGCAAAATGAAGTAAAACCACACAAAATAAAACAATGCAAAACAACACAGGGGCTAAAGAGATCATGTAGTGGAGGGGGGCTCATCTTGCATGTGGCAAACCAGAGTTTGATCCTCATAACACCCCATATGGCCCTCCAAGCTAGCCAGGAGTGATCCCTGAGCGCAGAGGCAAAAGAAGCACTAAGCAGGGGCTGGAGCGATAGCACAGTGGGTAGGGTGTTTGCCTTGCACTCGGCCGACCCGGGTTCGATCCCCAGCATCCCATATGGTTCCCTGAGCACCGCCAGGAGTAATTCCTGAGTGCAGAGGCAGGAGTAACCCCTGTGCAGAGCCAGGTGTGACCCAAAAAGCAAAAAAATAAAGAAGCAGTAAGCACCACTTGGTGCCCCCCCCCCAAAAAAAAACCCACAATACAAAATAAGATGCAACACAAAGCAATGCAAACAACAAAACACATACAAAATAAAAATGCAAACATTTCTGGTAGCGATATCTAAAAGGATGTTAGAAAAGTGAATAGAGATGGATTATTGGGTAGGTTTTTATTTTTCAACCCCCGTTTTGGTTATTATTTTAGTTAATTCAGGGCACATGGACCATTTTCATAAAATGTACTTCAAAAAAATTGAAAACTGATGAGAGTATGTGCTTCTGCTCTGCTAAGCCATCTGATAACAGTATCATTACCTCATCCAGACCAAACAAACAACTTTTAATAAGATGTTCCCTGTCCCGCAGCAGAGGCTGGCCACCCAGAGAGAGACTGCTAACACACTGTAGCTTCATCAGAAACCTTTTTAGTAAGAATGAGATCATTTCACCAAAGTGTTACTACTATTAACACTTCTTACATCAGTAAGATGTAAGGGAGAGCCCGGCAAGCTACCCAGAGTATCCCACCCGCACGACAGAGCCTGGCAAGCTCCCCGTGGCGTATTCGATATGCCCAAAACAGTAGCAACAAGTCTCACAATGGAGACGTTACTGGTGCCCACTCGAGCAAATCGTGAACGACAGTGCTACGGCAGTGCTACAGTGCTACATCGGTAAGAAGGCATTCCTGAAAACCACTCTGTCTACTTCGTCTGCGTAATTTTTTATGGAAAAAAGCATGAAAAGTAACAATTTCTCTTCTACTAACTAGAATCCTGACATCTGACTTGTAGGAAAGTATTCGACATGGAAACTTCTGGATCAACTCTACTAAAATCTTTTCCCAGATAATGCTGAAGACTATTTTTCACCGAAATGTATTGCATGCTAAACCTTAAAAACGATGCACCTAACGCTGAGGGTGCAGTCTGCACTTTCAAACTCTAGAGAACGGCTGTCGGCTGTCCCGGGGTAACACCAGGATCTTCTTTCTCAAGTTCTGTACTTCAGATCGTCCTATTTCATACCTCCTTGTTTGTGTGTCTGAAGGACCAAGCCGTCGGCTGGTGCCAAAGCTGTTACGGCCTATAGGTTAAGATCCCAACCACTCTGAAACACTGTCCCAAGTGGGAGGATCTTTCGGGCTTGCAGATGCCCATGTTTGCTTAACAGGAGCAAGTGGTAAGTGAGTCACGGGCAGGGCACGCCACGACAAAAATGCTCAGAGTCAACTCTGCAGTGCAGAGAACAATCCTTGGGCAGCTCCCACTGAAAAGGGAAGCTGTAAACAACTCCGAGGTGCCAGGAAACTCAACAGATTTGACTTGCATTCAACACAAACAAAAACTTCCTCAACAGTCAGTGAGAAATGAACTGCAATCTCCTAGGCAGGTGAGGCAACAGGATATGACAGGAGAAGATTTGCATGTGGTGCATATGGCTGCAAAATCCCAGCACAGTTAATATAAGGAAAATGTCAACAGTTGGTGCAGCTGGGTCCAACAAATATTTACTAAGTGCCTGATGTTTTCATCGCTGGGTGGGAAACACTTTTTTTTTCTCTTTTTTTCCTTTTTTTTTGGATTTTTGGGTCACACCCAGCGATGCTCAGGGGTTACTCCTGGCTCTGCACTCAGGAATCACTCCTAGGGGTGCTCAGGGGACCAGAAGAGTTACTGAGGATGGAATCTGGGTTGGCTACGTGGAAGGCAAGCGCCTCACTCGCTGTACTCTCTGTCCAGCTCCGGAAACGGCTTTCCTGACAGAGCCAGAAAGAGGGAGAAGCCAGCGCCTGCACGAGAGCAGCATGATTTTTTTGGGGGGGGTCACACCCAGCGATGCACAGGGGTTACCTCCTGGCTTTGCACTCAGGAGTTACTCCTGGCGGTGCTCAGGGGACCATATGGGATGCTGGGAATCGAACCCAGGTCGACCGCATGCAAGGCAAACACCCTCCCCGCTGTGCTATTGCTCCAGCCCCAGCATGATTTGATGGCGTGAGGGTAAGGGAATCAGGAAGAGCCTCACGAACAGTCGAGACTTTCCCGAAGAAAGGAACCAACCCTTATGAGACAGGTCTGCGGGGGTCAGCGATCATGTATTCTGGGGGTGGTTTGTCTGTTTGGGGTGACAACTTTACTGTGATTAGACCTCCAAGGGGAGGTGGCACTTGGCACAGGGCGCAAAGACTGTAACACAGTTAATCAAACCACATTCTCCTGTGCTGGCTGTGACGGTCTCTGTGAAGGTCTCTGCACAGCCGGCGCTACAGCCCAGCCGGCACAGTGAACCCGGAGAGCACCAGGCTCTCTCTCTGCTCTTCCCGACGGGACACAGTAGGGGACAAAATACCTGGGAAGACATGTGAGCGTACTGCGGGGAGTCCTGACCTGGCCTCTCGGCTAGACCGGGAGAACAGCCACACGGGACGACCCGAGCTCTCTCCTGCTCTCACCAACAGCCCCGGGTGCTGCAGGCCTTCCCCGGGACCGTCAGCGCTACAGCTTGGGCAGCCGTCGCAGTCCCATTTGAGACAGGGGTCGAGGGGGCTGGAGCGATAGCACAGCGGGGAGGGCGTTTGCCTTGCACGCGGCCGACCCGGGTTCAATTCCCAGCATCCCATAGGGTCCCCTGAGCACCACCAGGGGTAATTCCTGAGTGCAGAGCCAGGAGTGACCCCTGTGCATCACCGGGTGTGACCCAAATGGCAAAAAAAAAAAAAAAAAGACAGGGGTTGTTCCTTACCTCAGTATCTCAACGTGGACTGTGGGTTTGCTTTGAACTCAGAATGTTTCTCCATCGAACCCAGAAAGTAAATCTCTCTCCCAATTACTCAAAACATGCCTTCTAAGTCTTACAGGGCAGGCTCTGGGGGAGAATAGAAAGTCTCAGTCCGCTTAGGGGGGGAAGAAAATGTACCCAGTGTGTGGCAGCCACACCTCCAGAGGAAGGCAAGGCCAGCGAGGGTGACCGCCAGCTCTCTCTCGGGCTACAGGAAAGCCGTACCCTAAGAATGTTACCGTCTTGGGGCTGGAGCGATAGCACAGCGGGGAGGGCGTTTGCCTTGCACGCAGCGGACCCGGGTTCAATTCCCAGCATCCCATATGGTCCCCCGAACACTGCCAGGGGTGATTCCTGAGTGCATGAGCCGGGAGTGACCCCTGTGCATTGCTGGGTGTGACCCAAAAAGAAAAAAAAAAGAAAAAAAATGTTACCATCTCCCGTTCTTGTCAGAAGCGTCTCATATGTTGAAGTTGCTGTGAAACAGTTTCCGGGGCATTTTCATCTTTCTTTCTTGGGTCAGACCCGGCGGTGCTCAGGGACCGAGCCTGGGGTGCCAGGTCAGCTGTGCGGGCGGCCAGCGCCCCCCCTGCGGTCCCCTCTCTACGGCCCAGACTGTTTCGTCTCGCAAACACCGAGGTCTGCAGCACCCACCAGGAGCTTGCACGTGCTCCCAGGGCCCAGCGAGAGCACCCACTGGTCAGGGAACACCGGAGCCACCCAGAGATGTCTGGGGGTCACTAAGCTATGCTGGGTGATGCGTGGGGGGGGGGCTGGACCCCCAGATCGCACAGGCACATGCTCTGTGAGCTGAGCTCTCTGCCCTGCCCCACGGCGGTCCTGGAGTGCAGTGACCCTCCGCCTGTCTAATGACTAGTAACACACTTTCCCAACGGGACCCTATTTATTGAATTCTAGTTAGATCATTAGTATTACATGCACAAATTCTGGGTACCCCCTCCAGATGATTAATTAATGGACTCACATAGGCTACGCATATTCCTCCTTTTCCTAAAGAAAGGAAACTTATCTTTCAAACTCATCCACTCATTAAACAAAAGTTCACAGGGGGCTACTAAGTATCAGTGCTGTACGCCGGGACCAGAACAAAGCAAAATGACATTTTCATCTTTCCCCTCTCATTCTTTTTCCTTTAACAGTCAAGCAAGGACAGCATGGGGTGGGGGGCAGTAGGGGATGGCAAAGTTTCTCTTCCTGCCTGGAAGCTGTCACTGTCACTGTCATCCTGCTGCTCATCGATTTGCTTGAGCGGGCACCAGTAATGTCTCCATCGTGAGACTTGTTACTGTTTTTGGCATATCAAATACGCCACGGGGAGCTTGCCAGGCTCTGCTGTGCAGGTGGGATACTCTTGGTAGCTTGCTGGGCTCTCCAAGAGGGATGGAGGAATCGAACCCGGGTCAGCCACTTGCAAGGCAAACACCCTACCCGCTGTGCTATCACTCCAGCCCTGGAAGCTAAGCTACACTAAATAATGTCTAAGACAAAAATATTTACTTCATTTAAATTTTTTTCATTATCTACTTTATTAGTAATTTTCTATAGTATATGTTCAACCAAAGTTGACTCTCTGATATTACAAAATCCATTATTAATAGTTTCTCCTGCCTGCTGGTCCTCTCTGTTAAACTACTTCTCTCTGTTTACTGTTCAGTACTGGAATGATACACAGTGGGTAGGGCATTTGCCTTGCACGCGGTGGTTTGATTCCTCCGTCCCTCTCAGAGAGCCCGGCAAGCTACCGAGAGTATCCCACCCACACAGCAGAGCCTGGCAAGGTACCTGTGGCGTATTCAATAAGCCAAAAACATTAACAACAAGTCTCACAATGGAGACGTTACTGGTGCCCGCTCGAGCAAATCGATGAGCAACAGGACGACAGTACTACAGTTATTCCTCCCAATGAACTACTAAAGGAAAAAAATGTGTACAAACATGGTCAGAAACGTTATACACAACAGCTATGGTAGTTCAAACATATGAAACAATATAGTCTCATGGCTGTAATATGACCTACCCATTTTAACTTGCTAGAAAATTGTCATCCTTTCTAGAATTTTCCCCAATTTTTACAGCTCAGCACTTCTTATGGTTGCAGTTAGGGTGGAAAAGCCAAGAATTCAAACTCTGGGTCTTCTATTCAGGCTCAAATCTTGTTGTTTGTTTGTCTCATATTCCCAGCAAGTGAAATGACATACTCTCCTTCTGTTTGTTTTTGTTTGGGGGCCACACCTGGTGGTGCTCAGGGCTTACTCCTGGCTCTGTGCTCACGATCACTTTTGATGGCTTAGGAGACCACAGGGAGTGCAAGGAGTCAAGCCCGAGTGGTCATGTCCAAGGCAAGCTCCCTACCCGCTGGACTACCACTATGGCCCGACACGTGTTTCTTACCCTAAACGTGTCTGTTCTTCGAGAGAAAGTTGGGGTAACTGCACAGGAGATGGTTCAAACCACACAGCATGTGGGTTGATCCCTGGTGCACTAGAAGGTCTCCAGAGGACTTCTGGGTGTGGCCCAAACATGTAGCACTGTAGCACTGTTGTCTCGTTGTTCATTGATTTGCTCGAGCGGGCACCAGTAACATCTCCATCGTGAAACTTGTTGTTACTGTTTTTGGCATATCAAATACACCACGGGGAGCTTGCCAGGCTCTGCCATGTGGGCAGGATACTCTCGGTAGCTTGCCGGCTCTCTGAGAGGGAAGGAGGAATCAAACCCAGGTTGGCCGCATGCAAGGTAAATGCCCTACCCGCTGTGTTATCGCTCCAGTCCAAAAACTGAAAAACCAGAGTAGTCCAAATTCCTCTATTAGAGCTTTTACTAACAGACTCCCTGTTCAGCACGGCATCTACTCTGGCCCTTCAGTCATGAATGCTGTTAGGGCTCATCTCTCTCCTTTCATCTCATTGGCCCTCCTCAGGCGGACATTTCAGAGGTAGCAGAGAACTATGAGAAAAGAGAGTAGTGGGACAAGCTTTCATCAGCTCATGGAGGAAAGGCAACCCTAGCTCCTGTCCGCGATGGGCATTCAGTCCCCCCTCCCCCCCCCCCCCGTCAGTGGGAACGAGCAACGGCGGAGGAGGGCGGGGTGGAAGAGGAACTTCCATGTCTATAAATCAGCACTTGACTGTTACCTGAAGTTCAAGTCTCTCCCCTGAGTGGCCTTAAACTGTACCTCACCCCGGCCCCGGAAGAGACGGCCAGAGTGACACAGGTTGCGGTGTGTGTGTGTGTGTGTGTGTGTGTGTGTGTGTGTGTGTGTGTGTGTGTGTATTCTGCACGGTTCCAGTCCACTGTCGTACTTTTCCTGCTTATCTCTTCCCAAGAAGCTCTGCCCTAATGCCCACACCTCTGACGAAAGGTTTGTTGACTCAAGGCGGGAGCCTGTCTGGCCTCAATGGCCGAGGAGGGCAGATAATAACTGCCTGCTCGCAGTCTCGCTGGTACACGGCCCAGCCCCACAGCCCCGCATACCCCAGTCATTAAACCTGCTCTGGACTCCTGGCCACATCAGCCACCTGCAGACACAGGTCATCATCTGGTGAAGGAATTACCCTTCTGTTTGCTCAAGCAGAACACACCTTCCGGAGTTTCCACTCTGCGCCACCTCCGTCCTGGGGCTCGGGACCTCGCCGCATCCCGGCATGCGCCACTGTTTGCAAGGAGCTTCGTGCCCTCAGTCCTGGCCAGGTCAAGGCTGACAGACCGAGAACACAGTAACCACTCCACAAAGAAACGCACGTTGTTCTGCCTGCAGAGAGTTGGCAGCTGCTCCAAACAACTTTCTTTCTTATTCTTTTTTCCCTTCGCCCATAGCAGCAGGAAAGTATAAAACCCTTCCTTCCTTCCTTCCTTCCTTCCTTCCTTCCTTCCTTCCTTCCTTCCTTCCTTCCTTCCTTCCTTCCTTCCTACCTTCCTTCCTCCCCTCCTTCCCCCCCTCCCTCCCTCCCTTCCTTCCTTCCTTCCTTCCTTCCTTCCTTCCTTCCTTCCTTCCTTCCTTCCTTCCTTCCTTCCTTCCTTCCTTCCTTCCTTCCTTCCTACCTTCCTCCCCTCCTTCCCTCCCTCCCTCCCTCCCTCCCTCCCTCCCTTCCTTCCTTCCTTCCTTCCTTCCTTCCTTCCTTCCTTCCTTCCTTCCTTCCTTCCTTCCTTCCTTCCTTCCCTCCTTCCTTCCTTTCTTCCTTCCCTCCTTCCTCCCCTCCCTCCCTCCTTCCTTCCCTCCCTCCTTCCTTCCTCCCCTCCCTCCCTCCTTCCTCCCTCCTTCCCTGGGGTGTTGGGTTAGGCCCCACCTGGCAGTGCTCAGGGCCGACTTCTTGCTCTGTGCTCTAGGATCACTCCCAGTGGCGCTGAGGGGACCCCTATGTACTGCTGAGAATCAAACCTTGGATTGGACACACCACAGGGCAAAAACCTTACCCCCGCTACTCTCTCTTCAGCATGCAGGACCCAGCTCCATCCTCAGCACCACCATGTGTGGCCCCCCACAGAGCAGGGAGCGACCCCCAAGCAGGGCTGGGCATGCCCACCCCCAAAACAAAAAGAACAGAAAACGCTCAGGTGTCACTCCCCTGTATCCAACCTCTCAGTCCAACTTGCCAGGTCCGACAGTGACGCCCACACGCTTGCTTGAGTGGACAACGCTCTCCGGGCTCCATCCTTCTCCCACCCACATCCCCCACAGTCTCCCAGAAAAAGTGCTCTTCTGCTTCTCTGTCTCCACAGCATGCACTCTTAGCCTCATCTTTGAGCCTCGGCATTTGGTCTTTCCTATGCCTAGAAAAAAACTCAAGGGGCTGGAGCAATAGCACAGCGAGGAGGGCGTTTGCCTTGCACGCGGCCGACCAAGGTTCGATTCCCAGCATCCCATATGGTCCCCCGAGCACGGCCAGGAGTGATTCCTGAGTGCATGAGGCAGGAGTAACCCCTGTGCATAGCCAGGTGTGACCCGAAAAGAAAAAAATTCAATAAAATAAATACTTACTGAAGGCTTATGCAAAAACACCTGATTAACTGGCCCTCCCCCACATATGTGGTGGGTTTTACTTATTATATTTGGTGCCTTTGGTTTGCTTGTTTTTGCTTGATTGGGGCCCACACCCAGCAGTGCTCAGGGCCTATTCCTAGTTCTGAGCTCAGGGATCACTCCTGACAGTCTAGGGGGCCCTACGGGGTGGCAGGGATTGAGTCTGGGTGGACCAAGTACAAGGCAAGCACCCTGCTACTGTGTTATCACCCTGAGCCTCCCCTTCAGCACTTTATATTCTTTTTTAATCTTATTTATTTTTCTGCTCATGGCTCTATGCTCACGGATCACTCCTGGTGGGGCTCAGGAGACCATTTGGGGTACAAGAAATCAAACCCAGCTGTGTGCAAGGCAAGTGCTCTACCCACTGTGCTCTGTCTCTGGCCCCATCAGCACTTTATTTCAAAGGCCATGAAGCAGTAAGGGAATATAAATTTTAAGGGAGTTTGCAATCCATGATTAAAGAGTCAAGCATAATTCTTCGCTTGTCAGACAAAATACCTTTCTAATGGGTCTTTGCAGGATGGGCCCTGTTAAATGAGCTCAGGTAACTAGCCCTAATTCCTTCCAAGCTCTTGCACTAAGCTTCCTATTACTTGCACCAAGCAAATTCTAAGATAAAGGAGATTTTAGATAGAAAAAAGCAGACTTGAGAGTCACAGAAAACTGGCCCAGGAAGTTGGTACATAGTAGAATTTGACTGTGGACTGAGTCTGCCTGGCACGTGAATCTATTCTGCGCTATTTCCCATGTCTGTTTTGTGTTTTTCTTTGATGTACTTCCTTTCCATGTCACTGTCAATGCTACAGGTTACTCTTCCTAATTAAAACGGATTGTCCAGATCCTTGCAATTATGTTCCCTGTCCACAGCCATAAAACAGTACCTATGTGAGCAATCAATAAACACCTGCCGATTAAAGAGAATTAGAAAAGTAGTCTGTTATTTAACAGCTATCAAAATTCTGCCCCAAAGCAACATAACACACATTCTTAAGTATACATGATACACAATAAACCACATGTTAGCACACTAAAGTCTATTTTAAATTAAATAAGAACATCGAAATCATGTCAAGCATCCCTTTTCTGACTACAATGGTATGAAACAAGTCTGTTACGGGAAGCAAACTGGACCATTCACATGCACAGCTGACATCTGAACAATATGGGTTTGAATGGCAAGGAACGGAAACTCTCCTGTCCGTGAATTCTGCGCTCGCAGAGCCAATCAAATGCCGATAGCTGTTAGTGGAACCTGCAGATGAAGAAGCTAAAGATACAATGGAGATTCAGATTACATAATCTTCAGATTACGGCAGTCACATGTGTTTTGTAAAATAAGTCCTCCATCCATAGAAATTTAAAAAATGGAAGTAGTCAAGTTTTGGAGGGGCTAAATTTATACTCAGATTTTTAACTGCATGGTGGGTTAGCTACTTCATTCTCATGTTCAAGAACCAACTTTATATGGAGATTAAATGACAGCCTAGTGGACAACCAGGGATCAGGGCAATAGTACGGAAGGTAGAACTCTTACCTTGCATACAGATGACCCAGGTTCGATCCCCAGCATCCTATATGGTGTCCCGAGCCCCTCCAGGAATGATCCTGGAGCACAGAACCAGGAGTAAGCCCTGAGCACTGCTGGGTGTGGCCCCAAACCAAGACCAAAACCAAACTCTACTGGACAACCAAAGGGTCAATGAAAACCAAAAGGTCAAGAGAAATTTTAAAAATACTTTGAGATAAAAATGAAAAATCGAAACTTATGAAATACAGAAAAGACAGTTCTAAGAGGGTAATTTACAGTGATAAATGCCTTTCCAAATAAAGAATAAATGTCAAAAACCTGAATTTTTTTTTACCCCAAGAAACTAAAAGAAAAACAAAGCTCAGTGTTACTAATAGGAAGGAAATAACAAAGATAAAAGTGAAAAAAATGAGCTAAATATTAAAAAGATAATAGAAGAGCTCAAATGAAGAGTTGATTCTTTGAAAGAATAAACAAAATCTCTAAGTTTTGGTTTGTTTCACCAAGAGAGCAGAAAGAGGGGGAAGGAGTGGTGGAAGGGAGTGAAATTATGGTTCAATCAAAATTGAAAATGATAAAAGTAATGCCACAAAAATATAAAGAATCATTAAGATACGAATATGAATAATTATCAACAATAAATAGGACACCACTGAAGAAACAGACACATTGCTAGGAGCAGACCACCTTCAAGGACTGAATCACTAAGAAATTGAAACACGAAATCAGCCTGCTTAATATTAAGTAGACTAAATCAGTAATCAAAATCCTCCAAAGAAAAGATAAAAAAGTAAAACAAGACAGATTCACTGGTGAATTCTATCAAACACCCAAAGAAGGATTAATAAAACCTCTCTTAAATTCTAAAATATGGTACCGGGAGGAAATTTTACAAAGTTCATAGTTTCTTGATATCGAAATCATACAAAGGTACCTTAAGAAAAGAAAATTACAGGTCAATAAAATGACAAATATAGGAGGAAGTGGTCTCAATAAAATATAAGTAAACAAGGAGGCAGAGATAGACGACAGGGATTAAGACACTCACCTTGCATGTGACTAAACCAGTTTGAACCCTGGCACCACATACTGGATCCTGGGCAATGCCAGGAGTGATCACCAGGAGAGTGAGTCCTGAGCACACAGCCCCTGAGTCCTGCTGGGTGTGGACCCCAAATATACATGTCACTGTCACTGTCACCCTGTTGCTCATCAATTTGCTTGAGCGGGCACCATAGTGAAAATGGAGCAAGGAAAGTCATTTCAGCAAGTGGTGCTGGTAAACTAATCAGCCACATGTTAAAACAGAAATAAAGAAATAAAACTTACATACTGTGCACAAAAGTCAATTCAAAATGGGCTCAAGTGCTTTAAATAGACCTGAACCTATCAGTTATAGAAAAAGAAAACATACGTAGAACCCTTCAGGAAATTGAATCTTGAGGTATCTTCAATGACTCAATGCCATTGACCAGGCAAACAGAAGTAGAAATACACAAACTGGACGACATAAAATCAATATGTTTAAGTACCAAAGAAAGAAACAATGACTAAAATCAAAAAGACCACATAGACTGGGAGAGAATATTTGCACACTACTCATCTGACAAAGGGCAAATAGCCAAGATATAGACTGCTAGCAGAACTCTGCAACAACAACAGCAACAACAAAAGTCAAACAACCCCATCATAAAATATAAATCAGAAATGAACAGACATTTCCTTAAAAAAAAAGACGTACAAATGATCAACAGGTTTATGAGAAAGTGCTCCTCATCACTTATCATCCGGGAGATGCAAATCAAAGCAAGAGTGAGAGAGAATCTCCCCCCTGGTGGGAGGGGCACACATCAGAACAGAAACAGCCTAGCACGGAGGGGATGAAAGGGAGAGGGAGTCTCAGCAATGTCAGCGGGAATGCTGATTGGCTCAGCCCCTTGGGAAAACAATATAGACATTCCCCCAAAAAGTAAGAATTGAGCTTCCTTAGAACCCAGGAATTCTACGTTGTGGCCTCTACCCTAAAGGCCCCAAATGATGTTTTGTGCCCTATGTCCACTGCAGCACTGTTCACAATAGCCAAGACCTGGAAACAATCCAAGTGCCTGACACCAATGACTGAATAAAGATATCGTGGTATAAACACACAACGGAAATCTCCTAAGCTACAAGGAAAGATGAAATCACACAACTTGGCACGGCATGGGTGAAACAGGAGGGCATCGTGCTGAGTGAAGTCAGGAGAAAGAGAGGGACAGACACAGAATGGTCTGTCTCACATAAAGAAACATGGTCAAGGGACACAGCACTGGCCAAGGAACGTAACTGGATACTAGGTCTGCAAAACTGAGCTACTCTTGGGTGGGGCAGGGCCCAAGGACATTGGGGGAGGGAAGTGGGCACACTGGTGGTGCGTGTGGTGTTGGAATGGTGCATATTTGAGATATCACGGACAGTGTCATAAAGCACAGTACATCAACAAAAATGGGGGGAATCATAGGATCATCTCAATCAGTAAAGAAAATACGTGACAAAATTTATGTCCATGATATAAAAAACTTTTAATGGAGTGTGTCTAAAGGAAACATACCTCAACATTATAAAGGACATATGTGTCAGACCCATAGCAAACATATTCAATGGTGGAAAGCTGAACTCATTTTTTTCCCGAGATCAGGACCAAGACAAGGATGCCCACTCTCACCACTTTGATTCAACAAAAAAATGGAAGTTCTAGTTTCAGCAGTAAGGCAAGGAGGGAAAAAGGAATCCAAATTGGAAAGAAGTAAAACTGTAATTATTTATAGATTACATGATCTCATAAATACAAAACTCAAATGACTCACCGCAAAAACTATCAGAATAAACAAACCAGCAAAGTCACAGGGCTCAAAATAAATACCCCAAAATCTAAAGATTTTTAAATAATAACAATAAGCTGTCAATAAGAAAAACTAAAAAAATAATTCCATTTACCACTGCACCAAAAAGAATGATATCTAGGAAAGAACTGTTGTTTTTTTCGGGGGGGTGGTGCGTACCCAGTTGTTCTCAGGGCTTACTCCTGGCTCTGCAGGGACCACTTTTGGAGGGCTAAAGGGATCATATGGGGTGCTGAGGATCGAATCCTGGTTTGTCATGTGCAAGGCAAGCAACCTACCTGCTAGAGTCTGGCCCCAAGCTAGGAATAAATTAAACAAGAAGGTGAAAGACTTTTACATTGAAAATTATAAGACTGTGATGTAACAAATCAGAGACACAATTATGTAGAAATCTATTCTACACTAATGGAGCGAAATAAAACAGTTGTGTCCTTATTACTCAAAGAAATCTATAATTCAAATAGAAATTTCAGTGGCATTTGTTTTTTCAGAGAACTAGATCAAATTCTAAAATGCGTATGGAACCACAAAATGTCCTGGATAACCAGAACAATCTTAGAAAGAACAAAGCCAAGAGGTCACAATGCCTAACTTCAAACTATAGAATAAAGGCGTCAGGAGCAATACACATAGCAACGCCAGAGAGAAAGAGAAAGCAGGTTGGGCGCTTGCCTTGCACGCAGCCAACCTGGGTTCGATCCCTGGCATCCCATGTAGACCCCCATAGCACTACAAAGTGTTCCCTGAGCACTGCCAGGAGTGGCCCAATGACAATAAAAAGATAGAAAGAAAAGAAAATCAATATTTAGCAGAAGAATACGGATGCCTATGAGTTAGGTTTTTCTGTTTAATAAACTTGAAGGACCTTGGATTTGAATAGGGGAAAGATTTCTCCAGATGATCATGCCCTGTCAGGCTGATATCATGCAACTTAATCACTAGATTCCCACAGAGACGGAAGAGCTCAGGGATTATTGTTTTTCTTTGCAGTACTTTTTCTTTTTTTTACAGTGATGTTCATGTCATCTACCCTTCCCACTCCCCCCTCAGTGCCTCTTCTCGGGAACCTCAGTTCTCTTGTCAGAATCTAAGGGTTTGTTTTCATTTCCCACCATCCATTCCCCCCCAAGAGATTCTTTTCCAAAGAACAAGAAAGCAATCTTTGACTGCGGCCCTCGTGAGTGAGCAAGGCTGCCATCAAGCCTTACGATCCCCTGGAGGTGGACACTAAGACCCAGTTGCATTACACGGATGGGGTCAAAAACCTGCACACCACATACTTGACACTTTCTTGCTTTGGCGCTGACCTAAAATGTACCAATCCGAGATTCACTGTGTCACTGTATCACTGTCATCCCGTTGTTCATCGATTTGCTGGAGCGGGCACCAGTAACATCTCCATTCGTCCCAGCCCTGAGATTTTTAGCAGTCTTTTCTTACTCGTCCTTCCAAACGGTGCCGTATTGGAGGCTCTTTCAGGGCCAGGGGAATGAGACCATTATTGTTACTGTATTTGGCATATCAAATACGCCACGGGGAGCTTGCCAGGCTCTGCTGTGCGGGCAGGATACTCTCGGTAGCTTGCTGGGCTCTCTGAGAGGGACAGAGAATGTATATAAGAGAATACATGCAAGTATGTTGAAACCACACACACGTGTGCTGCCTTTGGTAGGTATATCAGTGGGCTAGACTATAAGAGGTCTTGCGGGAGCTCTGTTTTATATAGTCTCTGGATCTTGGCCGTTGTGGGATTACATGGCATCGGGGGCAGTTTCTGGGTGTGACTTGCAGGAGAATAAACATTACTATTACCCTTTCTCCCTCCAAAACACAACTCAAGGTATTAAAACTGTTCAAACTAGATGGCTGCTTGGTATTGCAAGCCGTAATACCCAAAAGGAGAAAGAAGGAATGCCCTGCCACAGAGGTGGGGAAGGGGGCAGCGGGACGGACACTGGAGGAAAAATACAACAAAGTAAACTTTGTCTAAGTTTACTTACACCCTCTAAGAAAGACACTTAAATTAGACGGCAAGTTTCTGAATCCTCTTTGCTGCTTTTCTCATATAGGACAGTTGGTTTCCTACTCATCAACTTCAGATCTTAAGATCTTAGTCTAGTCTCACTTTTGAGTGCAACAAAGGTTTTATAAAATGCTTTCTATTACTGTTCTTTTTTTAAAAAAAAAAGTAATATAGGAGTACTGCTATTGTTCTTTATTTTCCCCCTTAAAACCCTTAGCAAACCAAGTCTTGCCTTGTAATGAACCCTAATTGGACTAATAAAATTTATTCTGTCTTCCCCACAAAATGTCTAGAGAACACAAGGTGTGGTTCATAGGAAATTATAAACCCTCAATATTTTTGGAAAAAAGCTATAGGAACATCTAATGGAAAATCTGCATTGTTGTCTTGAGCACATATACTTAACTGCTTATGTGATTTAAACTCATTCTTCACTGATAAAAATGGGAATAATGGACGTTAGCCTACCATTCAGACTGAATTACAGGACACTGCAATTTTCGACCACTTGGAATGAAAATAAAATGGTAATTTCATACGATTTAATCTAATCCTTCAATCCATTTCAACAAGGGATAATGCATAAATCTGTCTGCATCAGTGTTTAATCACTTTTAAAAGAAACTGATTATTCTCTTGCTTAGTTCAAACTTTCCACTGGAATACACCAAAATAAATGCTACCAGCTTAACTTTTTTAGCTCTGTAGTCATAAAATTGATACTTAAAGCACTTTAATTTTCTTAGTTCAAAAAGATGGAAGTAGGGCTGGAGCGATAGCACAGCGGGTAGGACATTTGCCTTGCACACAGTCGACCCGAGTTCAATTCCCAGCTTCCCATATGGTCCCCTGGAGCACCAAAAGGAGTAATTCCTGAGTGCCAAAGCCAGGAGTAACCCCTGTGCATTGCTGATGTGACCCAAAAAGCAAAAAGAAAAAAAGAAAACAAAACCAAAAAAGTATGAAAGTAACAATTATTATGAATTTTATCACAAGGAATGGATGACTAAAATATACATTTTTATATTAGGGAAATTTTAATATATACATTTTTCATTTTCTATAAAAAATTCCAATTTATGAGCAAATAAATACTGAAGTAAACTAATGAACTGATGACACAAGAACACGAGCACATTTATAATTTAATATCTTCCTTTAAAAAGACTTTTGAAAGTGCATAAAATCTAATTGGTAACATTTTTCAAAGAACTTATTCTTGGCTGAAAAGTCAGTGAGACAGGAGAAAATTTTAAGTTTACTAACTAATAAGAGTAATGGAGAGTTTTACTGTCTACTACACAACTTTACTATTATTATTATTATTTTTTTAATCTTCTTTAACTTTAGGGAACAGATAACTTTGGGAGGAAAATGTCACTTTAGTCAATGAATGACTATTAAATAAGTGAACTCTTAAACCTAAAGATTAATGCAAATCTGTTTATCTTGAAACATTATGATTTTTTTCTAGAAGATATATATATATGTAGTATAAGCAAATAAATACTGAATTAAACTAATGGAATGATGACACAAGAACATGGGCTTTACTTATATATGTATACATATAAACATAAGTTTTATATATATAAAACTATATATAGCCATAGAGGAAAATATTCTAAAAAGGAGGAAATAAGTATAAGAGAGCCACACGTGGCAGTAAAATACAAATGGGACGCAGGATACTTGTGTTGGAGAAGCTAACAGATATCAGTGGTAGAACAGAAAAGGCCAAGGGACTGGAGCAATAGCACAGCGGGGAGGGCGTTTGCCTTCCCCTCAGCCGACCTGGGTTCGAATCCCATCAACCCATATGGTCCCCCAAGCACCACCAGGAGTAATTCCTGAGTGCATGAGCCAGGAGTAACCCCTGTGCAACGCCGGGTGTGACCCAAAAAGAAAAAAAAGAAAGGACAGAAGAGGCCAAAATAAAAGATCAGATCAGAAAACATTCTAAAATCTCTAGGCAGAGGGCCTTGGAGAGTAACAAGTCCAAACATCACAAACTCATATAGGATAAATAAAACCTGGAAAATTCTTTATGACCCCAAAAATAATGATACTGCACATTAATTTATTAAGTATGAGGAATTTTCCAATATATAACAGATTAATATTTGTACTACAAGATGATTCTTACCACATCTTTTAAAAGCACTCCCTTAAAAAATAACTTTTTAAGTAAAATTCCAATATCTAGGGGAAAAAACTTGCATGCAGAAATTGTCTTTTAAAATACATTAAAATTATAGCAATTCAAGAAGCCAATTTTGAAAAATTCACTATTGGCAAACCTAAAAAAGCATGATGGCTCTAATACAGAAGAAGGCCCACACTGCCCCGTGGGAGGCGGAACAATTTTCAGTGGAGAAAAATGCAGAATGACACCGATCCTTAGACAGGCACACCAGCTTTCGGAAGCACACCCAAAGAAAGTCTCCGGTGAGGTGCGAGAAACCGTTCCCCAGGAGACACTCTGCAGGGCTGTTTCCAGGGGAGACAGTGGTGGAGCGATTAAGAGCTTTGCCGGAGCCAGGCTGTCTGGACCCAGAATCCCGACTAACCGCTCCCGAGCCCCGTGACCCTGACTTCAAGGCTGTGCTTGGGTGTGAAGCGGAGATAATAATAGCACCTGCCTCAGAGAGCCTTAAGAACTAACGCAGCGAAAAAGTGAAAAGTGCCTGGGACATGGACAGAGTGGACTGATATGAAAGAAATAAAAATCGCCTCTCACGAGAGACAGACATAGAAAGACTGCACTCATCTGTGGAATACAGAATAATAGACTAGGAGACTAACACCCAAGAATAGTAGAAATAAGTACCAGGAGGTTGACTCCATGGCTTGGAGGCTGGTCTCTCATTCTGGGCAACTCAGAGAAGGGAACACCAAGTAAAATGTGGTTGGAAGTCATGCGGGGGAGGGGTGATGCGGGCCGAATGTAGACTAGAGACTGAACACAATGGCCACTCAACACATTATTGCAAACCACAACACCTAATAAGAGAGAGAGAACAAAAGGGAATACCCTGTCATAGTGGCGGGGTGGGGTGGAGGGGGAGACGGGACTGGGGAGGGTGGGAGAGATGCTGGGTTTACTGGTGGTGGAGAATGGGCACTGGTGAAGGGATGGGTTCTCGAACTTTGTATGGGGGAAACATGAGCACAATAATGTATAATTCATTTCAATTCTTAATGTAATTTTATTAGATCAGTAAAGTCCAGATTGAAAAAAATAATAATAAAAAATAAAAAAAATCGCCTCTCATTAGGACTATTGTTGTCAAGGGAAAAAAATCATAAGATATCATCACCGGCATAGTTTAGATAAGTTATATTGATTCAAAGATCAGAATACCCAGATAGATGTCACCAGAAATGATATAATCTGGGCCAGAGCAATAGTACAACGGGGACGGCACCTGCCTTGCACCAGTCAGCCTGGGCTGGTCCTCAGCTTCCCACGTGGTGCCCTGGGATCTCGGGAGGAATTCCTCAGCACAGAGCCAGAGGCAGCTCTGAGCGGTGACAGGTGTGGTCCCTTCCATTGCCCCCTCCAAAAAAGATAGACTATATTTATAAGACAGAGAGTCTTTTGCCCGCACGCCTGGCTGTCTTCCCCGGGGCCCCTCGGAGGGGATGGGCTCCAGCTTCCCTCCCCATCCCGAGCAGAGCTCCCGGCAGCCGAAGACCACCGGAACATAGCTACAGCCATGCTCGAGGCCCCTCTCCACACGTTCGGACAGGCCTCACGCATGAAGGTGCCGGCAGAGGAACCCAGGTGTGTGTAATTCCATCAAGGCCAACATCCAGAGACTTAAAAGCAAGCTCCCAGAAGCGATATCTTTAGCCTACTTCTCCCTCTGGGAGAAACTGCCAAGCTTCTGAGAGTTTCCTGCCCACATGGGACAGCCTTGCAAGCTTCCCATGGTGTATTCATATGCTAAAGCCAGTAACAAGCTGGATCTCATTTCCCTGACCCTGAAAGAGCCTCCAGTGCGAAGACATTGTTGGGAGGACTAGAGAGACTTCTAAGATCTCAGGGAAAGGACGGATGGAGAGGTTACTGAGCCCGCTCGAGAAATCGATGATTAACGGGATCTTGTGATTGTGATCGTGATATTTATAAGCACGGGAAGACACCAGGATAAACATTAACATTTTGTATAAAAATGCATAATGCAACATTATTTTATTACCCAATCTACAATTAAATACATATACATGTATCAATTGATGCATGGGTGAGTGTACATACTTGTGTGCAGAAAGAAGACTATGGAAGCACGGAAGCTGACATATGAATAGTGATTCTGGGAACTGGAATTTTGGATGATTTTTCATTTTACCCGAAAAAAATTTTCTCAATTGTTACTTTGCTATTAAACTTATAAAGAGATAGTACAGCAGTTAAAGCACTTTCCCTGCACACACAAACTGGGCTTTGATCCCTGGATCCACGTGGGGTCCAGAGGGTCCCTGAATAGTCAGGATACGCTAGGTCTGGGCACTTCTGAGTGTGGCCCAAAAGCCAATAACAACTAAGAAAACTTACACCTGTTAAAAAGAGAGGAAAAGATAGCTGAGAAGTCAATTATCTTAGAGACAAGTAACAGCAATTCTGACAAAACAAGAAGCAACTAGAATGCACTGAAGAGATTTAAGCAGAGAACAAGCAAACTTTCCAATCATATACTTTTATGCGCTAACAATATGTATGAAAGATGGATCACTTCACTTGTATCACTTGTCATCCTGTTGCTCATCGATTTGCTCGAGCGGGCACCAGTAACACCAGTAACATCTTCATTCATCCCTGTCGCATGCTAGTGTAGCCCAATGGCATCTGCTCACTCCAGGAACACAAAGAGCCTCAAACTGTTCGTTCAGAGTCTTGATGAAGAAGTCCGACTATCTTGTAGGTGGGCATTCTTTTGACATCCTGTGGAATCCAGTTGGTAACAGCTCTAGTCCAGCGGTCCTCTCCGAATCGCATTACGTGTCCGGCCTTTCTGATTTTTGATGCCTTGGCAAACAAGACAGCGTCCCTGATTCTCGATCGTTGATAGAGGTCGGAACTCCGGATTCCTTCTCTCACTTGAGTGAAATGTGATACTCCAAGCATAGCTCTTTCGATTCCTCTTTGGGAGACCCGAATAACGTTCTCGTCCTGTTTGCAGAGGGCCCAGGTCTCTGAGGCTTATGTAGTGCAGGAAGAATGGTGGAGTCGAAAAGATGTGCCTAGAGACGGAGGTTCTTCGTCCTCTTAACCACTTCTTCAACGCTCTTGAAGGTGTTCCATGCTGCTCTCTTCCTCCTTTGCAGTTCTGGCGCCAAGTCGTTCCTCATGTTGAGTTCTGGACCCAGGTACACATAGCTGCTGCATTCGGAGATGTTCGTTCCATTGAGAGCAAATGGAACGTCAGGGACTAGTTCGTTTTTCATGAACATTGTTTTGCTGAGATTCAGCTGCAATCCGACCTTTCCACACTCGAGGTCAAAGTCGGCCAGCATCTGTGCCACTTGGCTAATGTTTGGCATTATGAGAACGATGTCATCAGTGAAGCGGAGGTGGTGTAGTTGCCGACCGTCTATCTTCACTCCCATTCCTTCCCATTTCAGTCATCACATGATGTTCTCAAGGGTGGCACTGAAGAGTTTCAGTGAAATGGTATCACCCTGCCGAACTCCTGTCTTTGTGTCAATGATCACTTCCTTGTAGAATGGTGAGATGCTGGTGGTGAATCTGTAATAAACTCGAGGAGGATCCTGATGCTAAAATGTAAGTAAACTTTTTGCGCTTATAAATAAATATGCTAACAGGCTATAAATACATGAATATGTGAGGCTTGGATTTAGGCTTCGTTTTTTAAAACTTTCCAAGTATTGGGGCCGGAGCGATAGCACAGCGGGGAGGGCATTTGCCTTGCACGCGGCCAACCCAGGTTCAATCCCCGGCATCCCATATGGTCCCCCAAGCACCACCAGGAGTAATTCCTGAGTGCAAAGCCAGGAGTAACACCTGAGCATCGCTGGGTGTGACCCAAAAAGCAAAAAAAAAAAAAACAAAAACAAAACAAAACTCCAAGTATTTACATTTCTTCTCTCCAAATTACCAGTTTTCTGAAAGTAATTATTTGTATTGAAATGTTTGCTCCAAACCAAGCAAAGCTGTTAGCAGGAGTGAGTAGATAAAATGATAAAACAACGTTCTATAGTTCCCTAGTTATATACACCCTGTGCAATCTCACCATATCTTATCTGGTCTTATGTGTCTAGTTTTTCCTGAGTTTAACTGATCTCATCTAATATTTCCCGAGACGGTCGAGATACTTACTTACACACACACACACACACACACACACACACACACACACACACACACACCCCACAAGTTAGTGATTTGGTTACCATTAACTCACCGTGTTATTATTCTACAATAATTAAAGGAGGCCAACAGGAAATTTCAAATGTTATTAAAACTAAACAAAAATGGGGGGACGAGCACCTGAGAGACCGTACAGGGGTCCAGGCATTTGCCTCGCAAGTGGCTGACCCCACTCTGATGCAGCACCACACGTGCTGTGGGTATCCCTGAGAACCACGGGGTGTGGCCCAACCACCTGACAAAATGTCACGTCTTAGAAGAACACGAGGAAGGTTTTATTGTTTAAAATATCAAATTGATTTATCAGTGGTGCCTTAATAAAAAGTGAATTACAGACTTGCTGCTCAAGCCCGTGCCTGTTCAGGACTCCTGCTCCTGGACACGAGTCTCCCTGATCCGTCTCTGTGCATGTGCGCTCGCCTGTCTCCACCCTGGAGAAGCCGTGTTCTCTTCTGAACATGCACGTCTCCCTCACTCACTTCACGACTTTCTCTATAAGTTTCGGTAAACATTTTCTTGCTTCATAAAAAAATTACAAGTCTAAAAAATAAAACTGATTTATTTCTTTAAACTTCAGAAATACTCGTAATATCTAGTAGCAGATTGGTTAATATTCAGACATTTGTCATAAGGAACTGGTTTGATTTGCAGATCTAAAAACAAAGGTAAAGCAAAGGAAGCAAGGCAGAATTTGATTAAAATGATTACTCACCAGTAGCAATTAGCAGATTCGCTTTAATATTTGAAGATTGGAATATGATATTATTGATGCTATTAAAATAACAAGCAGTTAAGTTTAATCATTTACTCAGAACGTCAAAAATATTAGCCAAAAAGTTTCAGCAAAAGGACATTAGTACGTTTTTAACTCTTAATGAATGTCACTTAACAAATGAACTGTCAAATTAAATCTAAATGAAAGAAAATGTAATACATTCTTTCTAATATCATTCTCAGCATTGAACACTTTTTGATCAAAGGAAACTTTAAACTCGAAGGAATCATATAATAATAATGGAGAAATAAACCATTACAGTCGCTGTCACTGTCACTTGTTGTCCTATTGTTCATCGATTTGCTCGAGTGGGCACCAGTAACATCTCCAATGTGAGACTTGTTACTGTTTTTGGCATATTGAATATGCCATAGGGAGCTTGCCAGGCCCTGCAGAGTGGGCGAGATACTCTCAGTAGCTTACTGGGCTCTCCGAGAGGAGTGGAGGAATCGAACCCGGTCGGTTGCATGCAAGGCAAACGCCCTACCCACTGTGCTACCGATCCGGCCCAACAATTACAGCAGAGTTGCTATTTGTGAGAAGTCAGGTTTCAAAGTGAGCATATAAAAATGATGAGGAGCAATCAGTGTTATCCTTTAAATGTCTGGGGGCTAGAGCGACAGTACAGTGGGTAGGGTGTTTGCCCTGCACGCACCTGATCAAGGTTCGATGCCAGGCATCCCATATGGTTCCCCAAGGCTGCCAGGAGTGATCCTGAGCACTGAGTCAGGAGTAAACCCTAAGTACCGCTGGGTGTGACCCCAAAACAAAAACAAAAGTCTGAAAGTATGATATATCTACTCTCTCTGAAAATGCCCTTCCTTCTCTGCTGGAAAAGGCTTCGGGAACCGCGTGTAAAACGGTCTATAAATGTAGACGGTACACACGGCCTTGGAGCAGATTCTCAAGAAAATGGAGCCTATTAAGGAAAAGGAAGTTAGCATGGAATTAAAAAAAAAATTTTTTTTGCCACACCCAAGCTGCTGCAGCTTTGTTTTGCTTCTCTGTCCACACAGTGCTTGGGGGAAACGTGTGATCCCTGGGATGGAACCCAGGCCGACCACATGCAAAGCTGCCTCAGCACACAGAGCGAGCATGTTAAAGTCATAGGAAGGGTGCATAATCATTTCAAAACTAGGACCCGAGGACACAGAGCAGCCAGCTTAACAAACATGCCGGGATAGATGGAATCCACTTGATGAACTGCGAGTAGAAACCAGGATGGAATATCCCATGGAAGAAAGAAGAGATCAAGTATTTGCCCCTGACTCCAGATTCCCGTGGTCAAGGTTACACACAGGGATTTAACTGCTCTGGAGTTCAAGGCACCTTTCCCCTCCTCGGGTTCAGGGATTCAGACTCCAGTACGGAGTTGCAAACTGGTGCCAGAGCCGGGCAGGCATTTGGCTAACCTCGCCGCAAGGCAGTAGCGGAGGAAAATGACCTGGCATTCCCCAGGCAGAGCAAAGGTCAGTCCCTGGCGTTACAGATTGACCTGGAAGGTCGTCGGTGCCAGAGCAGCCTGAAATGAATGTTTGGACCTGAACAGAGACACTCGAAGTAGCTAACTTAAAACAGTGGTCATAAATCCTTCCCCGAACCAAGAAGCAAAAACCCATGTGCATATATTTCATTCCTGAATGCTACTGAAACTTTGCAAAAGAATTAATACCCATCTTTCTCAAATTCTTCCATAAAATTAAATTTAAAAAGCTTCTGAACATATTCTGTGAGGGTCAGAGAGATAGTACAGAGGACAAAGTACTTGCCCCGCACACAGCTAACCCAGGTTTGATCCCCACATCACGTATGGTGCCCAGAGCCCCATCAGGGGTGAGCCCTTGGCACAGAGACAGGAGCAACCCTCGAGCACTGCCAGGTGTGGTCCCAAAACACCAAAACCAAAACAAAATACATTCTATGAAGCCAACAATTACAGGACATTACATAAAAGAAAATAAAACCATAGATAGAGCCAGGATCTCTAATGAACAGATGCAAAAACCCAGGTAAGTACTTAGACATCAATTTCAATTATATATAGAAAAAATTATATATTGGATTTATTCCAGGGATGCAAGGGAAATTCAACATATAGACATTAACAGAGCAATACACATACCAGTAAAAGGAAGGATAAAAATCATATGATCACCTGATGTAGAAAAAGCACTTCATAAGATCCAAGATCCTTTTATGATGTAAACCCTCAACCAGTAAATCAAAAGGAACATGCCTCAACAAAATTAAATATATTTATGAAAACTCCCTAGCCAACATCATAGTCAATGGTGAAAATACCTGAAGTTTTCTTCTAAGATCAAGAATAAGGTATGGATATCTGCTCAACCACTAGAATTCATTTTAACATTAGAAATGCTTGGAAAAGCAAGAAAGAATATTTGACAAGAAAATTACAGAAGAAATTCAAACTGGAAAAGAAGTAAAGCTATCACTATTCAGTGTATTTTTCATTTATGTGAATCCTTTGCAAACAGAGGTTCCCTTTATCAAGGTATAAAGAGGCTGCAAGCAGGAAAGAAGAAAGAGGAAAAGGCTTTTTTCAAAGGAAAAACTCCATTTTGGTAACAACTACATACAACTGGTATAAGATAACTTATCCTAAGAAAAAAATTTCCCTTGATTTGATTTGGGGTGGCTGGGGGTCCCTAGCACCCAGGATCCCACCCTTATGACTCAGCATAGTGGAAATGAACCCCTGGTGGAAATGAACTCACTGGTGAGAAAAGGAACGCAGAGAAGTGTGCTAGGAAGACCCCTGGTAGGCTCACTTCCCCAGGACCCAGAGGCATCGCATGCTGTCCTGCACTACTGCAGGGGCCAGGGCCCTCTCTAAAGCCGGCACTGCAAGGCCAGTCTCCAGAAAGGCCAGCGGCTACTAAGCCTCCATCCCCAGAGGCGCCAGCCCCAGCTCACAGTCCTCAGCATGTTTCGTGCAGAATTCTCGGCTCCTCCGGGCACAGCCACCAAGAACTGCAGCCCAGGTGACCCAGCCTCTCGTAAGGCCCTTGCGCCTAGGGTCCAGCTTGGGAGGCGCCATCAGTACCAAGGGCCAGCCCAGTGCAACCTGCAGAGCTGTAATCTTAGAGTGTGACCAGCGGGGAGCAGAGAATGCAAGTCCGGGAACATGCCTGCCCTTCCACATGCTCCCAGAGCATCATGCTGAGGTACACACAGGTTCTTGGGGGGGGCAGGGGTCTGGGGGGGTATCATACAGGTATGTGGTAACGTTTAAAAACAAAATCAGAGAGGTCATCCTTGTACCAGACTTGTACCAGAGCAAATCACATTCAAGCTAAAGAAAGTATGGCCCCAAACCAAAAAACAAAAACATAAAATTAAGTCATACAACCTGCCAAGACCAAATTAGGAGGAAGTAGAAAATCAGAACAAATGAATCATGAATAAAAAAAAAACTGAAACAGTAATTATAAAGCTCTCCAAGAATAAAAACCAAAATGTCAGAGGAAAACCTTATGACCACCGCTAATACTCATGTCTCAGCTCTTCCAAAATACCGAAGAAGTAGAAAACCTAACAGCTTCAGTGAAGCAAACACTTCTTGGAATTCAAAAGCAAAGATATTGCTAAATAAGAAAACTACAGATAAATGTCTCAGAAGAACATTGATGCAACTATCCTAAAAACGATACAGCAAAAGGAATCCAATAATAAAAAGGATTATACATCATGATCAAGTGGGATTCATTCAGGGAATGCAAGGATGGTTCAATACGTGCAAGTCAATTCAATATATGAAAATCAACACATCAACAAAAGGAAAGATTTTTTAAAATCACACAATAATACCAATAGATTCAAAGAAAGCTTTTGACAAAATTAAATATCCAAGATTCAAAACCATCAATAAAGCAGGGACAGAAAAAACATGCCTCAAGATAGCAAAGGCCATGTAAAACTAACCTATAGAGAATATCCTACCAACAGCCAAAAAATTGATGTTAGGAATAAGGCAGGGATGTTAACTTTCCCCAATATTATTCAGTATAGTTTTGGAAGTCCATTCCATGGGCGTCAAACAAGAAAAAGTAAAATCAAAGGCGGTTAGAATGGAAAGAAAAAGCTCAACTATTGATATTTGCAGACGACATGGAAAATATACCAGAAGACCCTCTGGGCCTCTCCAAAAACAGCCCCTTCAACTCCCCATTCTGACCAATAGACACATCAATGAAACAAAATCAACAAGAAAACTGCAGTCCTAAAAGAAAAACTATACCAGATAAGTTTAATAGACATCTAGCAGTGACTGCACACCCCCCAAAACCCAAGGACACATTCTCTTTAAAGACACCAGGAACATTCTCAAAAACAGACGTGCTGGGAAATAGGTTAACTGTGAATATATTCATGAAAACCTAAATCATGTCAAATAAAACAGTGGAATAAAAAAGTTTCCATTTATAATTGCTTCAAAAAAATTAAGTATCTGGGGGGAAAAACTTAAGAGGTGAAAGATCTATGAAACAAAAGCTATAAGACATTGTTAAAATAAATAAAAGGGGCGCACACACAGACACACACACACAGACACACACACACACACACAAAGAAGAGATATTTCGTGTTCATGGATTAAAACTGTCAAAATGACCATCCTAACAAAAGCAATTTAAACATTCAATGCACTCAATATCAAAATTCCAATAGTATTGCTAGAGAGAACAAAAAAATACTACTAATATTTGTCTGGAACTACATTAGACTCCGACTAGACAAAATAATCTTGAGTAAAAAAAAATGAGATTTTCTTTGTAGAAAATTTGAAACAAGTACATTATTGTATTATAATTTGAACCAGGAGGTTTCACATTATATTACAAAGTGACAGTAATAAAAAATACACAACATTGGAATAAATTTAGGAACCTACCGCTGGAATACAATTAGAAGCAGAAATAAATACACACAAATATGGTCCTTCATTAATGACAATAGAACCACACATCCGTTCGAGGGCCATAGACTGGAGAAAGCAAAGTCTCTAAGAAGTGGTGCTGGGAAAACTGGGTACCTGCCTGCAGAAACCAAACCAGGCCACTATCTCCCACCAGAAACAAGCCGCAATCCCAAATAAAGAATTGTGTGGATGACGCAGAGCCATGAAAAGTACACATAGCTAGTGCCCAAATGGTGGTGAGTTCTTCATAGAAACATATTCCCCTATAACGGGAGGGCATGTTACAAAATGATACTGCCAGATGGTCCCTGACTTGCCCTTGACAGGATGCTATAAGTGTCCCCTTCCGAACCTGCTTCTGGAACCACAGCCCTCCCCCGCCCCCCAGAGGACCAGCCCTCCTTCCAAGCAGCTCCCGGGATGAGCGAGATCACTTCACAGCTACAGGAGGCGACGCTCAAGCCAAGCCATCCTCAGGCGACGACCCCCCTCCACCCCCACAAAGCAGGCAGAAAGCAGCCTCTGCACTCGGGGATTCTCCGGGTGACCTTCCCAGGTCGGGGGTCGGGTAATCCCACCACGACGTTGGGCCGTGCATGCGATCTCCACCAGGCACGTGCCATCTGTGGTACCACGTGGCAATCTTCAGACGTATGTGCAGGGAGCCGCGATTCATCACATGTCATCTAGTGGACATGGATAGTTCTGGGCTCAAACTGCAGCCTCTCCTGGCAACCAGCACGTCTGACGCCCCATAAACACAGGCTCTGGCGTGCCCTGATCAAGCTCCTTTTGGAAAGGAGTCAGTCAGCGCGCCCGGCGGTGCGTGGCTTCTGAGCTCAGCCTTGGTGACGTAGGCAGGCAGGCAGGCAGGGAAGGCCCCGCCCCAGGTGATGGCAGTCAATTTCCTGGGAAGTCACAGCTCTGGGGTTGCACAAGCCAACCTTGCAGGCAATAGGGACCAAGGCCTGATGAGACTTACCCAGCACCGGCAATGGACTCTGAGGAGATCGGACCCTCCCCGGAAGGAAATTCCTCGAACACCCTCGGCCCTCTCCCTTAATCCGATTAACTTTAGTGATTCCACCCAGAGAAGACTTCAGAACATTCTAGACCAGGACATCCCGAGAAGATGCTCTGTAAAATCCCCCTTGAAGAAAGGAAGGCGCGTATAGGCTGCCCGAGCCCATGTGCTGCTTGTACCCACGTGGCCGAGCACATGCGGAACCCGAGCACACGTGTCACCTGAGCATCTGTGTCGCCCGCATCTCCCCTCTTGAGATGTGGACTGTCACGCCCTCCTGTCCAATGCTGGGGTGTGTGTCGGGCTCTCTCCGAGAAGCCCGCGTTCTCTCTTGAGCACGTTACTGTCCACTCTCTCCCACCCTCTCTTCCTCCTTCCATTCAAATATCCTCCAGATAAAACCTGATTTATTCACTGCTTGTCCACTCCTGAAATGCCTTCCTGGGAGGCGAGACAAGAACCCAGTAGCCCTGGGTCCCAGATGGCAGAGGCGGATGGGGAGAAAGTGACCATCTTTCTCCTCCCCGCTTCACTTAAGTCACCCGTGGGCCCACTGACATCACCTCCAAGCAGCTCCCGGGATGAGCGAGATCACTTCACAGCTACACAAAGCTGGAGCTCAAGCCAAGATGTCTTCGGGGGACGACCCCCCTCCGCCCCCACACAGCAGGCAGAAAGCAACCACTAGGGATTCTCCGGGTGACCTTCCCAGGTCGGGGGTCGGGTAATCCCACCACAACGTTGGGCCACGTGATCTCCACCAGGCACGTGCCATCTGTGGTACCACGTGGCAATCTTGAGCATAAACTGCAGTGACACCTGGGCAGGAACTACCCTGGGCCTCCGGTCGGTCCATTGCTGTTGCCGGCACAGTCAAAGCCTGAGGCTGCAATGACTGAGGCCCAGAAAACCTGACTTTCAGACCTGAAGGTAAGCAACAAAACCCAAACTTTGTTTTGTTAGTTTTGGTTTTTGTTTTTAAAATCCAAACTTTTAAGGAAAAAAAACAAACATGTTTTTCATTTAGGCAAAACCATCGGAGATGAAACACCAAAAAAATAAAAAAACACCTAAGTAGCGAAAGAAAAATAAATATACTAAACTTCATCAACGTGGAAAACTTCTTTGCTTCAAAAGACAATCAATGGGGCTGGAGTGATAGCACAGCGGGTAGGGCGTTTGCCTTGCATGCAGCCAACCCGGGTTCAAATCCCAGCATCCCATATGGTCCCCTGAGCACGGCCAGGGGTGATTCCTGAGTGCAGAGCCAGGAGTAACCCCTGTGCATCGCCAGGTGTGACCCAAAAAGCCAAAAAAAAAAAAAAGACAATCGACAAAATGAAAAGGCAATTCCAATAAAGAGAGAAAATGCTAATTCTATATTTAATAGGAGACTAGAGCTAAATGCCTTAGGGGCTTTTACATCTTAATAATAGAGAAAATATCACCATTAAAAACTGGGCAAAGAATCAAAAGAGACGTTTCTGACAAAGAAACATAAATGGACAAAAAAGGCCTATGTGAGAAACTGCTTAGCTATGGAAATTTCCAAATTCCTCAGGAAGATAAAGTGAAACAGAACAATGCATCAGAACAAAAGGAGGCATTGCAAAATCAGAAGCAACCCCCAGTGTGGGGAAATTAATATGCCATAGAGTTGGCACTGCAAATTAGCAAGGAAATCAGTTGACTCAATGTATGTTTTGGCAACAATCAGCAATCTACTTGAAGAAAAACTGAACAGGATTCATAGATGATATGAAATTATTACTACAAAATCATTATAGAATGAAAAGCCAATTACTGGAAAAAGTAGGAATGTAACAAAAATATCTGTACTGTGATACATTTCTAATATTATTAAGCAAGAGAAAATGAAGCAACAATTCTTATTTGGAAATACTATTAAGATAGAAATCACCATAAACAAAAGAAGAGCTGGCAAATTTAAATACGCTCAAATTAAACAAATTTAACCTAACAAAGCATCATAAATAGAGCTAAGAGACCAGTCCACAACAGTTTTGCAATTCTTCTAAGACACTGTGGAGTAAAATGACATTGGTCACAGAGAGAGTGAATTTCCCCAGTTGCTAACTGAGTCCTGGAAGTCAATTAAAGGAATGATTCCCTTGGGGCTGGACTCTGGCTGGGAGGGGGGTGGGGAGAAGGGGACCCGGAGGTGGGGGGGGGGTCTTCTGAGGTGATTCCCTGAAGAGAACCTGCAGCACCTGGGAAGGCAAACATTCACCTCAACAACTCCCTGCAGCTCTGAATTTGCATTTTACACACCTGGACCGGTCTCTGCCTCAGAGACTCTCTTTTCCTGAATCCAGAACATGCATTTTTGCTGTCTGTGGAGTCAGGGTGGTAACCCGCTTCCCCCACCAACTCCTCTGTGGCAGGCACTTCCCCCTCCCCCGTGGTCCTATTGTTCCCTTCCCTGACTTACCCCCTCACCCCTGCCCCACTGCAAACCAGTTCTCCTGCTCCTCATTTCTATTGCCTGCGGGCATCTGATGATCTGATACTCCCCTGCCCCATTTCTTCACACCGCACCTCTTAGAGATCATCCTCGCCTGTCTCTCCCCCGCTGACTAGCCCCCTTCTAGAAGCCCTTCCTGGCCAGGAGGCAGACCCATGGGGTTGAGTGCTTGCTTGGCTAGCAGGAAGTCCCTGGCTCTGTGAATCTCCAGGGCATTGCCAGGGACAACTCCCTGAGCACTGAGCAGGGAGAGCCCCAGAGCACCACAGCCTGAGGCTTAGTAGACAAACAAAACCAACAACAAAAATGACACAACAAAAAATAGAAAGACTCTTCTGCAGCGGGGTGGGGGGGAGAGGCAGGCTGGGAAACACCTACACCCAACCTGCTGGTTCTCCTCCTCCAGGCAGCCCTCAGCATCAACGATGAAAAGCTCCTTCCTATTTTATTTAACCATTTGACGATACTCTTATGCAATCAATTGTTTGAATCGAACAAATTGGTTGCTGAAAGTACATACTGAAAATCTGGCATTAGGAATTACCTCGAAGTCTGGCATCCATAAGTAACCACCAACAATGGCATATTTTGTCTGTTCGTTTGGGGGCTAAACCTGGCTTCAAGGACCACGTGGTGTCAGGGATGGAACCAGGAGCACACGTGTGCAAAGCCTGTGGCAACAGCCTTTAATGCCATCTTCCAACTCTCCTTTCATAGCTAGTATCACTTTTACATTTAAAATTGTATGTAGAGGGGCTGGAGCGATAGTACAGTGGGTAAGGCGTTTGCCTTGCACGCAGCCGACCCGGGTTCAAATCCCAGCATCCCATATGGTCCCCTGAGCACCGCCAGGGGTGATTCCTGAGTGCAGAGCCAGGAGGAACCCCTGTGCATCGCCAGGTGTGACCCAAAAACCAAAAAAAATAAAATAAAATAAAATAAAATTGTATGTATAATGTAAAAAATATATTTGGGGGCCACATCTGGCAGTTTTCAGGACTTCCCCCTGACTCTGTGCTCAGGGATTGCTCCTGGCAGGGCGTAGGGGACCATATGGGATGCTGGGGATTGAACTCAGGTTGGCTACATGCAAGGCAAACATCCCACCTGCTGTACTATATCACTCTAGCCTGAAAAGTTTCCAGTCTTTCTAAGTCACATTATTTCATAATGAGCTCTCCTTTCTAGAAAGATGACCTCTCTCCCCTACTAAGCATACAATAATGCAGTTACCTAGTAATCACAGAGTGCACTGACTGACTTAGCGGTGCATGGGAGAGAAGTACCTATGAATGGCAGCTTCCCACCGATCATCTTTATAAAATGATTTTGAAGTAAAAAGAGAAACTTAAAGGACAAAAACAATTCCTTCTCCTTCTTCAGAATTAGTCTGAACAAGGAGAGGGTATAATACTGGAAGTAGCACTGTCTTCCGGTTGTTCATCAATTTGCTTGAGAGGGCACCAGTAACGTCTCCATTGTGAGACTTATGGTTACTGTTTTTGGCATATCGAATACACCATGGGTAGCTTGCCAGGCTCTGTTGTGCGGGCTCGATACTCTCGGAAGCTTGCTGGGCTCTCTGAGAGGGACGGAGGAATCTAACCCGGGTCGGCCGCGCGTGCAAGGCAAACACCCTACCCACTGTGCTATCGCTCCACCCAGTACTGGAAGTACTAAGTAAATATCATCTGCTGGAAGCATGATCTGCTTCAATGAGAAAAGCACCACACCATGACTTCTATATGAGTTCAGACAGACTCACTGTCCAATAAATCGCAACAATGGGAATGTTCTCAACATCAGTGACACAACACACACTAGAAAACGGCCACAACAGTGAATTCTGTACCATGCATATTTTGCCATGATTTTTAAAGTTATAGTAACAAGTGAAGCCTATGACAGAAACTTGATTGACTGATTAAGGTTGGTTATTAGAAATTCCAGATCAAGCTCAAACCACTCAGTCAGCAATGAAATGACGGTCTCTGTTAATAAATAAGCATACCATTTTTTTTAAAAAAAACCCACTTTTATCCCCTTTCAAATAAAATTACTTAACGATTTTTTATGTATACTTTCATTTCTTCCTTTCTTCCTTCCTTTCTTCCTCCCTCCCTCTCTCTTCCTTCCTTCCTTCCTTCCTTCCTTCCTTCCTTCCTTCCTTCCTTCCTTCCTTCCTTCCTTCCTTCCTTCCTCCATTCTTTCCTTCCTTTCTTCCTTCTTTTCCTTCTTTCCTTTACTTTTGGCTTGTTTTTGTTTTGGGGCACACCCAGTAATGCTCCGGGGCCCATATGGGGTGCTGGGGATGGAACCCGGGCCAGCCATGTGCAAGGCAATTGCCCCCCATGCTGTACTATCACTCCAGCCCTTCATTTCTTATACACAGGTCACCGGAGGTTTATTCTGCAGGTAGTCGTAAAAAGAATAAATATTACCAAAAAGCTCCTGAAGAAGAAATCTGTTGTATCTGTATCTGATATATGCAGTTCTAAGACTTTTAACATATCCAGAGAAATGGATTGGATGGATTTTAACATATCCAATTTAATGAATTGCCTTTATTTAAACTTTACTTAAATCTCTATTTAAATCATTAGCTATATTTAAATCTTTATTTTGATCTCTAAAATTCCTCCCTGTGGCAGGCTGCTAGAACCCTAAGGTTCAGCCCTGAGTTCCTGTCCAGCCAGGTACAGTGCCCGCGCTAGCTCTGAGCATCTGGATTCAGGGACAAGCAGACACATGACGTGAAATAAAATTTTTAAAAATTTAAATGAGAATGTCTGAGTGCTTTGAAATGAATGAGTATTCTCATTCCCTCTCTCTTCCTCTTTCACTGGAAAAAAGTGTTCAATCAATAGGATTAATAGCAGACTTAAACACAAAATCCTGGATTACAAGAGCCTGTCTGATGTATATCAACAATTACAGGGCATTAAGGAATAACAAGGAAGTAAGATATCAAACTTGGCAAAAGATCTTGCGGCTCATCATATAGTATGGAGAGAGATCGCTAGCTTATTTCTGGTCTAGTTTTCCTAGGAAATGCATAGAGCCAAGGTTGCATTTCTCTCTTACTTACACATTCACTTGCAACTTTTCCCTTTTGCCATGATTTGAATGCTGTCACTAATCAGTTAAAAAATTATACTCAGTACCATACTCCTTCCTTTCTATTAAAGTTTCTCATTCAGGGAGACTAACACCCAAGAATAGTAGAAATAAGTACCAGGAGGTTGGCTCCATGTCTTGGGAGCCAGCCTCACATGCTGGGGGCGGGAAGGCAGCTCAGATAGAGAAGGAAACACCAGGTAAAGTGTGGTTCCAAGACCCGCTGGGGATGGGAGATGCGTGCTGAAAGTAGACTAGAGACTGTACATGATGGCCACTCAATACCTCTATTTCGAACCACAACACCCAAAAGGAGAGAGAGAACAAAAGGGAATGCCCTGCCACAGAGAGGGGTTGGGGTGGGGGGATTCAGGGGGTGGGGGATGGAGGGATACTGGGATCATCAGTGGTGGAGAATGGGCACTGGTGGAGGGATGGGCACTGGAGCATTGTATGACTGAAACACAGGCACGAAAATATGCAAATCTGTAACTCTACCCTCACAGTGATTAGCTAATAAAAAAATAAATAATAGGATAAAATAAATAAAGTTTCCCATTCATTGTTTTAATGTCCACTTTAGTCCAATTAGAACCTAGTCTAGAATTGTAAATAAGGTAAATAAGGTTATTTCAAATGTTGTAAATTATGATTTGAGAAAAGAAAAATAATGCTATTCTTCAAAACCAGGAGGAAGACCAAGAGTGAATTTCCGAGAGCAACGGGGAAGGTGCCAACATAAACCAGATGACCTGGCGTTCTGAATCCCACTTCCGGTCCCAGTGATTCTGGCCAGTGTGAAGGAGGGGGCCCGGGTGGACAGTGGCAGCAGGAGCCCACACACTTACTGGAAACAACTGGGTCCAAACACAGTGGCCAGGTTGTGGATGTCCATGCGGTTCTGGGCCTGGTGCTCCGCTACTTTCCTCAGGAACCGGCAGAGACACTTGAGGAGACAGTAGTGAAGGCGTGGTAACTCCCGGAGCAAGTCCCGCAAACAGCTCTCCTGGGCACCCGTCTGGTCATCTGCGGGGAGAAAGACCGAGAGCAACATTCTCCAGCATGTCCCACAGTGACAGACGGCACCCGGGCATAAACCACGATGGCACTTTATCCAGAGGAGAAATCCTCCCACTTGGAGGTTGAGCCAAACTATTGTTTTGTGGTTTTTTTTTTTTTTTTTTGCTTTTTTTGGCAATGCACAGGGGTTACTCCTGGCTCTGCACTCAGAATTACCCTTGGTGGTGCTCAGAGGACCATATGGGATGCTGGGAATCGAACCCGGGTCGGTCATGTGCAAGACAAACGCCCTACCCGCTGTGCTATTGCTCCAGCCCCACCAAACTATTGTTTTGAGAGGACATTTTGGCCTGTCTTGCGATCCTTAAGCCTTTGACCGTTTTTATGTGAGAGAAATTCTAACATGCTCAAGGTATCCTCGGAAGTAGGAGCTGGAGTCGGCGCTTAGGGTGAACTCAGTTTAATTTTGTGTTTTCCTTTCCAAAATACAGAAGATAGTTGAGTTTTACCTACAATTGAATCTTCCAATTAATTTTTGTCTTCGAGTTTGCTGAAAATAAGAATCTCTTAACTCAATAAAGTCTGGCACAGGAGATCTTCCTGGTCCCCGTGAGTGACCCTGAACTTAATTATCCATTATCTGCACAGAGAAAACTAAAGGAAACTTTATATACGTGTGTGTGTGTGTGTGTGTGTATGTGTGTGTGTGTGTGTTTATCTCTCACACTTTCAGGAGTTCAGAATTTTGAACTCCTGGAAAGTTTTGAGATTTCTCAAAAACATAGTAACCTAATCTACAATTAAAAAATTGATGGTGGCCAAGACTCACAGACATGTGGAAGTTTTTTGAAACTTCAATTCTCCAAGATCTGTTTGGTCAATAGTTAAATACTGCGAAGAGACTTGGTACATACTCCCTACACATATGTCTACAGCAACTAATTTCAGGGAATCATTGCAACTTGTCTTTAGACAAATCCCTATGAGAATGGAAACTTAATCCAATTACAATTAATACTGATGAGCTTTATCTTTTTTTTTTCTTTTGTGGGGGGAGCATCACCCAGTGATGCTCAGGGGTTACTCCTGGATCTGCACTCAAGAATTACTTCTGGTGGAGATGGAACGGGGCGAGCATCCCACCCACTGTACTATCACTGCGGCCCCTGATTAGCTTATTTATTTTAGTTTGGTCAGTAGCGTTAGCTGGTGAGCTCCTGTTCGAGGAAGAGCTACAGGGAGACAGGGTTACACAGGGCTGCTACTGCAAGAAGCACACACGCAAGTCTCCTGAGGTCAGAGAGTGGGCGCAGAGCTCCGGACGGCAATAAACGCTGGGATTCACTTCTTGGGTTAGGAGCCTGGTTCTGTTGCTACCTGCCTGTGTGACCTTTAACTCTACTAAATGATTTCCCCCATCATAAAAGGCAATATTAGCCGCCTCATAAAGCTGTGATGAGAAGGAAATGAGTCAACAGTTATAAAGTACTTAATACAGTGGTTAGGTGCTATGTAAATATTTGTTCAATAAAATAACTTACTGTACCTTTACTCTTTTGGTTTTATGAGCACAGCTTTAATGAAATGTTTAAAGGCCCTTTAATGGGAGCCAGTTTCCACAGACTGCATACGGCAGAGACGACGCTGCACAAAATACCACCGTTCACATTGTGTAGACTTCAATCCTTATCAGAAACGTTTTGGAAAACAAGATTAGAATGATCCATCCCTACTGATCACGATGCAAACCAACACGTAAGATGCTATTGGTAGGAAACCGATTCCCTGATAACAGGTTTTTTGTATTAATTTCAAATACTTCTAATTTACCTTTCTTTCCTTTTGGCCTATACCTGGCTCTGCTCAGGGCTTACTCTTGGCTCTGTGCTCAGGAAACTCTCCCAGTGGTGCTCAGATGCTGGGGAGCAAACCAGGGTCAACTGTGTGTGAGGCAAACTCCTTACCCACTATCCAATCTCTCTGGCCCCTCAAATACTTTTGAGAGAGAAAGAAATCATATTTGGATCCCTTGATCTCTAAAAACACATATTCTGTCACCTATGACAGCATTGTTCCCATGTAACTAGGATCATGACTAGCAGAAATATTTTTAAAAGAAAAAAAAAAGGGGCTGAAGTGATAGCACAGCAGGTTGGGTGTTTGCCTTGCATGCGGCTGACCTGGGTTCGATTCCCAGCATCCCATATGGTCCCCTGAGCACTGCCAGGAGTAATTCCTGAGTGCATGAGCCAGGAGTGGCCCCTGTATATCGCTAGGTGTGACCCAAAAAGCAAAAAAAATTTTTTAAATAAAAAAAGTAAAGATAAATAACAAGTCTGGCTTATAAAAGTGTATCAGACTGCCCTTTTCTCATACATATCTTTATACTCATGAAATAAATGTGAACACAGCTTCGTACCATTATAAAATATGAATGAAGAGAAAGTGTAATCCTATTCTGCCTTTTATTTTTTTAAAGTGAGTTTTCATGGGCACAGACTCTAAAATTGGGATTTAATTCCGAGAGCTTAAGGATATAGGCAACCAAGCACATTCCAACAGCCTGGGATCTTTCGGTTCTGAAACAAAACCTCAAACCCTAAGGCTCAAATAAAATAAATATTCAAAATGGTTATGAGCTCATGACAATAACATTTGGGGGAGAGAGGAAAAAACAGCACTTTAGGCTGGAGAAACAGTAAAGGGATTAAGGCGCCTGCTTGCTTTCGGACAGCCCAGTGTGAATCCCAATACCCCTTATGATCCCCTGAGCACCCCCGGGCCCCTCCTGAACGTCTAGCCAGGAACAGCCCTGAGTACCTGGAGATGTCACCTCAAAACCCAAACAAAGAAAACAATAAAGCAAACAACAACAGAAGAAGCACTTCTATCATTTACCCTTAATCTTTTGGATGCAATAAATAATAATGGAGACAAACTTAGAGAATCTCTACCTTCACCTAGTAACAGTAAATCCTTTACAGCATGAATAAGAACACAATTAACTAAAGTCTCAAAAAAGCAAAGAGGGGCTGGAATTACAGCACAGCGGGTAGGGCTGGGTTTGACTGCACGAAGCCAACCCGGTTTTGATTCCCAGCATCCCTTATGGTCCCCTGAGTACTGCCAGGAGTAATTCCTGAGTGCAGAGCCAGGAGTAACCCCTGTGCATCGCCTGGTGTGACCCCAAGAGCAAAATAATAATAATAATAATAATAATAAAAAAAAAATCAAAGTACCTTACGCTACTCCTACCCAGAACTTTTCTGTTTGCTGTGATGAAATGACGGGTCTGCTGATTCATCATGGGCAGTATCTGAGCACTTTCAACCTCAGAGCTCTGCAACCTTTTTATATCTAAAGGAGCAATGACAAAGGAGAAGAGGATTGCAGACGGCTTTGGCAGAAATCAAGACTTTGCTTGTAACAAGTACTTACACTGCAGTTAAACGCGGCTACAACCACCCCAGGGCCCAGGGGCATCTAGCCGGGTAAGTGGCAAGAATGTTTCACGGGCCAGCAGGAAAATCCTCAGAACAGGTAGAAAACTGGTGGACCAGAGGTTGAAATTCACTGCTGTGTCCACTCCGGGCTTGGCCAGCTGCAGGCCACAGTTGGCTACCGGGGGTCAACCCCCAGCTTCCCTCCCGGGAAGGTAACACCGAGTACCCCACGGCCCCGGGGAGGCGCTCAAGCTGACTCGTTCTTTCTTCTCTTGGGACTGGGGGTGGAGCAACGGGCTGAGCCCACAGACCTCTCTCCCGCAGAACAGGAGGGGAATTAAGTCCACAGTGAACCGCATCACTCAAATTTGGGTTAACCTGTCGCCGCAGCAACAGAAACTTGATACCCGCCGACTTCCCAGGCAGACGGACTAGACTGAAGCAGAGTTGGGCTGACTGACACCTAGTCACGCCGACACGCTGTGGTTCTAACGTAGGTGGTTTCACCTCACAGCACCTGAGCTCAGCAACCTGACGGCCCAGCAAGCAGCATCACTAGGCTACTACTACACCATCACCACAGGCCCGTGAGCGTCTCGGAAACGGCAAGCAAGCAAAACGGGCAGGTTGTAGAGGTGGGAACCTTCACTCATTCACCAAAAAAGTTTCTTAGGTCTGAGAGAGTCTATGACGAGTAAAGTTTTAATAGAAAGGAACAAGAGGGGAGGGCCACTGACACAGGGGTTGGGACCAGGACACTGCAAGCCTGAAACGCAACCACGAATAACTCTGTCAACCACTGTGCCTTAATTTAAAATATTAATTTAAAAAAAAAAAAGCTCAGAAGAATGCCTGAGCACGAAAGGTTTTATAAACTATAGAAATAGAACATGAATTAGATGCATATGTGCATTCTTTCTAAATATGAATTCATGGAATGGGTAGACTAAGACGTCAGCTGCCATGTAATGTGAGGCTCGCATGAGCTTCACTCTGCAGTTCATTCCTGTCACTGTCATCCCGTTGCTCATCGATTTGTTCGAGCGGGTACCAGTAACGTCTCTCATTGGGAGACTTATTGTTACCGTATTTGGCATATCCAATACGCACGGGGAGCTTGCCAGGCTCTGCCGTGCGGGCTCGATACTCTCGGTAGCTTGCCGGGCTCTCCAAGAGGGGCGGGGGAATCGAACTCCGGTCGACCGCGTGGAAGGCAAACACCCAACTGCTGTGCTATCGCTCCAGCCCATTTCATTCCTAAGAAGCGGAATCACTGAAAGTGATGATGAGAAGCCAAGAGCATTTTTCTATGTGAAAGGTGAAGCTATGCTCTTACCACACACTCACAATCCTTGCTCCTGACAAACTCACCAGAAGTGCCCAAAGGGCAGGATAATAAGGTGACTAATAGATGGCAGTCTATTCTTATGCATTATTCACGAAACCGCAAATCTTATCATCCTGATTAGCTGCGCAGGATGCAGAGGTGCTGGAAGACCGGGCTGGCTGAGCTCTGGGCCCGGGAGGGATACACGGCCACCAGAACCGGACCTTCTCCGAGAATGCAGAGCTCTGCTCCGTGGGCAAAGCTCAGGAGCTGGACAGCTGGAGTGGGACTCACACTCGCGGGGTCCCTGCCTACGAGGAACTGTCTGCTCCAGCCGGTCTGCCGGGCACCCCCAGACACCAGAGCCCAGTGCTCGGGCTTCTTTCGGCTTTCGCGGCTCTTACAAATTACGCAAACAAGCAGAACGCGAGTTAGATGCTTCTTTTTCAGGCCCAACGACTGGCGCTGCTCAGGGGCTCCTCCCGACTCTTGTTTCTTAGTGTCTGGGTGCTCACACGGTCCTGAATCTAGAACACAGGGGGGGTCACAGCCTGCAAACCTGCCGTGCGGCCTTGGGAGCCATCACCCTGGCCAGGCACAGTTACCCTGTGCTGCCTCCTCCTTCTCTCCTTCTCCCGCAAGTCCTCACGCTGCTGGGACACTCGGCGTAGAAGCCGGTGACTTGGACGGGCTCAGCAGAGGGGGTGCTGGGGGCGCTGGTTAACCGGCAGGGCCGGGTGTGCGGCGGGGGCTGCTCACACCCCTCCCCTCGGACTCCGCAGCAGGCCTGGCGTTTAGAAAGTTCTCTGCAGGGACGTCAGGGGTCCCGGCGCTGGCCTGGGAGCAGCCCACCCCGCTTCAGGCTCCTGCACCACACGGTGCTCTGAGCACTGCTGGGAGCAGCCCTGGGCACGGAGCAGGAAGTAGCCCCCAGCGCCGCTGAGTGTGGCTCAGAAAAACAAACAAAAGGAGACCTCTAGGGGCTGGCGCGACAGCACAGCGGGGAGGGCATTTGCCTTGCACACGGCCGGCCCAGGTTCGATTCCCAGCATCCCATAGGGTCCCCTGAGCACCGCCAGGGGTGATTCCTGAGTGCAAAGCCAGGAGTGACCCCTGTGCATGGCCGGGTGTGACCCAGAAAGAAGAAGAAAAAAGTGACCTCTACATTAAAAAAAAAGAAGAAAGAAAAACAGTTACATAAATGACCATGTGTGCGTAAACCACGTCTCACAGGCACGAACTGTGGGCACAGCCGCTACTAAAGTCTAGTTCCAGCCCAGACCGACAGCCCAGGCGCCAGGACCTCAGCTTGCACGTGGTTGGTTCTGGTTCGGTCCCTGGCACCACATGTAGTCCTCAGGACTGAGCCCTGAGCACTGGGCCCTGAGCACGCCCCAAGCACTGTGAGTGGAGCCCAGCCCTCCCCCTCCCCACCCCCACCCCCCACAAATTCAGAAAACAAAATAAACCGTGGTTCCACTTAAAATCAAGTGCAGGAGAAAGAAGGCAAGGGACAAGGCAGAGTCGAAGGGACAGGCTGATCACAATCATTGATCCCATCTTCCCGATCCGTCGAATTAACAGCACCAGACGCTTCCACACGTATAAGCACGCATGGGTCAGAGACAAGCCTCGGGGGCACGCAGGGAAGTGGCTGAGATTTCGAAGACACTGGAAGTGAATGCAAGACTGGGAACCAAAGGCGAAATGTGTCAAGGCACCCCCGCCCCTGCAGCGTGAGTGCTTTAGAGCTGAGGGTGCCTTTCGGAAAAACAACAGAAACCAGGTCCTGAGATAGTGAGGAGCACAGCGGGAAAGGGGGGGATTAGGACAAATCTGCTGAGAAATAACGCACCTGCTAGCACTTCTAGCCCTTCTCTTGCTCCCTGCTCTTGAGAAACTCGGTGTCTAAGGAGAAAGCTGTGCCCATATCCTGACCTCTCTGGACCTGCCGGGAGACCCTCCCATCCATCCATCCACACGACCTAATAACCCTCACAGAGAAGTTCAGTAGCCAAGCCGCTGGCCCGTCTACGCAGAAGGTTATTCTGAAATCCCCACAGCTAATCATCGCCCTCATAGGTCTGAATAGAGCTGAATGAGAGAGAAATCTCAGAACCAAAAATAACACGCGGAAAAGAAAACAAATAAAACCCGAGAGGCTCTTAGAAATGTAATAAAAATAGAGCACAATAAAACAAATATAGAGCACCCTGAAAAAGAGCACGGATATTTTTACGTTAAAAATACACAAGCTAAAATGTCAACATGCAGGAAAACTAAGTTGAGGAAATTCTGTGGAAGCCAGAATTAGACAATGATACAATATTTAAAGAAGCAGGACAGGGAAGATAAGACATGAGAATTTCTAAGATTAACAGATAGCACTTACCAGATAGTTTCCTTCACACACAGATACGTGTAACTGAAGGAAATGAACTGGCAAAATCAAAACTACTAGACACAGTAAAAACTACAGTACTGGAAGAAAGAAAGGGGAAGAGGATAATTTGGTTACTGACATGATTCTAGAACTTTTCCAGGGTGTATAGTGAGTCATTGGGCTGGAGCGATAGCACAGCGGGTAGGGCATTTGCCTCGCATGTGGCTGACCTGGGTTTGATTCCTCCGTCCCTCTTGGAGAGCCCAGCCCAGCAAGCTACCGAGAGTATCTCGCCGCACGGTAGAGCCTGGCAAGCTACCCATGGCATATTCAATATGCCAAAAACAGTAACAAGTCTCACAATGGAGATGTTACTGGTGCCCACTTGAGCAAATCGATGAACAATGGGAGGACAGTGCTACAGTGCTACATAGTGAGTCATGCACAGAGGAGGGAAGCTATATTCTTAAATTCTATAATATGATAAATAAAAATAAAGTAAAATAAAATCTGCTGCCGTAAAATGATTTCTTTTTTCAAAAATTTAGCTGATGAATTCAACAAGCTCTGCCACCAACTCCCAGCCTAATTTTTTAATTCTATTTTTGGCATTTCTCTAGCTATGGGCACAGGTGTGTCTCATGCTTGCCAGTATTATTGTTCACATCTTTTTTCTTTTCTCTTTTGGGCCCTATCCAACAGAGTTTTGAGGTGATCCTTGCTTAGTGCTCAGGGGTTACTCCTGGCAGAGGTCAGGGGAATGTGCAGTATCATGGATCAAAACTGGTGGACGATGCAGTACCATAGGTCAAATCTGGTGGACGATGCAGTACCACAGGTCAAAGCTGGTGGATGATGCAGTACCACAGGTCAAAGCTAGTGGATGATGCAGTACCATAGGTCAAAGCTGGTGGATGATGCAGTACCATAGGTCAAAGCTGGTGGATGATGCAGTACCACAGATTGAGCCTGAGAGTCCACGCACAAAGCATCTGCTCCAACCCTTCGAGCTCTCTCCTTGGCTCTGTTCATGCCTTTGCCTTGACTAAAAAATTGTCCTGTCCACCCACATTTATCTTATGGACTCTTGGTGCCTTTCCTACAGGTGTTCTCGGGACGACCGTAATCCAGATTGACTTCCTTCTCTGTTTATTACCACTAGGTAGACGCTCCGGCCACTCATCCCATGTGCTGGAGAATGTATAAAGCACAAATTGTACCTGAATTTATTGCCCACTTCAGTGCTGATGTTTTCATTTTTATTTCTTGTGTTTTGCTATATTAGATGGTGCTAAATATTATGGGATTAATCTAATTTCAAGTGTCACTGTCATTGCCACTGTCATCCCGTTGCTCATCTATTTGCTCGAGTGGGCACCAGTAACATCTCCATTGTGAGACTTGTTGTTACTGGTTTTGGCATATCAGATATGCCACGGGGAGCTTGCCAGGCTCTGCTATGCGGACGAGATACTCTCGGTAGCTTGCCGGGCTCTCCGAGAGGGGCGGAGGAATCGAACCCAGGTCAGCTGTGTGCAAGGCACACGCTCTACCGCTGTGCTATGGCTCCAGCTCAATTTCAAGTGATCAAGGAAAAATAAAAAAAAATAAAAACTATTAAATTATGAGATAGAAATATAGCATTTTATTATACAGGGAACTAACAGGGACCATTTGAAAAAAGACACTTTTAGGGCCAGCAAAATAGTCCAGTGGATAAGGCACCTGCCTTGCGTGCAGACAGCCCAATTCAACCCCCTTCCCCCCCCCCCACCACATATGGTCTCCTGAGCCAGGAGTGATTCCTGAGCACAGAGCCAGGAGTCAGCCCTGAGCACAGTCTGGTGGGGCCCAAAATCACACTCACTGGGAGAGAGACAGACTTCGAGTTATCCAAGTCAAACAAATCCCATTTTAAATCATTTCACTGACTTCAATTCATATCTATTTCCAAAACATGTCTGAGAATAGTAAATAAAAAAGTACTTCACTGGCTCACAAGGATAAAGACGGAAAGATCAAAAGTTATAGAATATGGCAGTGAGTGAGTGACCTATGCCCTTCCAGAGACGCAGTGAGTGGGTGACCTATGCCCTTCCAGAGACACAGTGAATGAGGGACCTGTGCCAATCTACGCCCTTCCAGAGACACAGTGAATGAGGGACCTGTGCCAATCTACGCCCTTCCAGAGACACAGTGAGTGAGGGACCTATGCCAATCTATGCCCTTCCAGAGACACAGTGAGTGAGGGACCTGTGCCCTTCCAGAGACACAGTGAGTGAGTGACCTGTGCCAATCTACGCCCTTCCAGAGACACAGTGAGTGAGTGACCTGTGCCCTTCCAGAGACACAGTGAGTGAGTGACCTGTGCCAATCTATGCCCTTCCAGAGAGATGGCTGAGGATGAGCCCATGAACAGAAGTGGTCTTCTTAATCCCCCTGCCTGAATCGTTGAAGAAGCACACATACTCGAAACAGCCTGACAACCACAGATTGCCTTATTCCCTCCTCACTCAGCGTCCTGGTGGGCTCGGGGACCATACGGGGTAACGAGGATTGAACTTGGGTTGGTCACACCCAAGCTTCGAGCCCTGACCTCTGTATTATCTCTGGCTCCTGAAGTTCAGTTTTGAATGAATAAACTTCAAATATGTCACTTAAATGTCATTGACTGTTACAGAAAGCTTAAAGTTACAGAAACCTAATGTAATGAATAGCTTTTTCTGCAGATACTTTCTTTATGGACACCCCTGCTTTCATCCCAAAGGTGTACAATGCATGAGAGAATGAAAGATGCTTTAGAGCAAAGATTACTTTCTCTGCCCCATTCAAAATGTACTTTGGTGCAATCATATAAAAAATAACCCTACAATCAGTCTTGATTTTAGAATACTACCACTTGCTTTTTTTTTTTTTATGTATATCATCAACTTTTTGGACTCCAAGGATTCATGTCAGGAATAAGAAGGTAATTTACAAAGATTCAGATTACAGTAAAATCCTACCTAAATTCTATTTCAAATTCAATATTAGATAAAAAAAAGTGCATTATCATTATAAAATTAAATTACTATTTCATACAAAAGCATAAAAACAGGTGAAATTTTTGAAACTCACAAGCATTAGTATGATTAATATTACTAACATTATTAATATGAGAATCTTAGTAGCAAGATAATATGAAGAATAATCAGGATCCTTAGTAATTCTAAGTGTTAACTACAACTGTTAAGCATTAATATTTAATTTTTCAACCAGTTATTTTTAACAACTTTTATGAAAATTATTTTTTTTCAGAATTTTATCTTAAAACTTCAATTCCTTATGACATAAATCATTCTTCGTTAAACCATTTAAGTATGGGGGGTGGTTGCCTATTTTAAATGCTCTTATATGCAAACAGATATGAAGTTAGCTTTGGTTTTGGGCCACACTCAGCAGTGCTCAGGCCTTACTCCTGGCTCTGTACTCAGGGATCACTCCTGGTGGGCTCTGGGGACCGTATGGGGTAGCGGGGATTGAACCCGGGTTGGTCACACGCGAGCTCGGAGCCCTACCTCTGTACTATCTCTCTGGCTCCTGAAGTTCAGGTTTGAATGAATAAACTTCAAATATGTCACTTAAATGTCATTGACTGTTACCGAAAGCTTTAAACCTTGTTGGCAACCAGAACCAACAAACAGCTCAGCAATTTCCTCTTTCACATTGCATTTTTCAATAGAACACAAGACACTAGATACTTCTTCTCATTTAATCCATTCTTCAATAGACCATGTGAAGAATAACTCCACGTCTATAAAGAAATAGGAATTCAAGTCACATCCTTCCTTATTCTAGCAACTAACACTCAAATACATCCTGCCCCCCGTTTTCATTCTAACTTGGCAAAAAAGAAGACAAGAAATGGTTATTCCAGGTGAAACATTTTTCCTTGTTTTGTTTAGGAGAATTCAATAATAGCTATACCTGTCATCCCCGTTGCTCATCGATTTGTTCGAGCAGGCACCAGTAACGTCTCTCATTGAGAGACTTACTGTTACTGTTTTTGGCATATCCAATATCATTATTAAATTTTTAGTGATACCTTTTTATTTAAAAAATCAATTTCTAACACAATCAGGCATCTTTATTTCACACAGAGCACAATTATTTTAGAACTTAATCTTACATGCAGAGGGAAGCACACCAGGGGCTTTTCATTTAAAAGGAAAGAACTGATGGAATCCACCTAATATTTCCTATCCAGAATGAGGTACCTTATTCTCAGCTCCTTCCATGCAATCACTCATTAAAAACCAACTTCTGATTCCAAAGCACCAAGATTTTCAGTATCATGTTACAGAATATTCAAATGTCAATGGCCCTAGGAATTCCATTTCATGAGGCTTCCTGAATCAGTTACTAGTATCTTAAAAGGGAGATGAGGACCTAGATTTTTTTTTTCTTTTTTGGGTCACACCCGGCGATGCACAGGGGTTCCTCCTGGCTCTGCACTCAGGAATTACCCCAGGCAGTGCTCAGGGGACCCTATGGGGTCTGGGAATTGAACTCGGGTTGTCCACGTGCAAGGCAAACGCCCTCCCCGCTGTGCTATCACTCCAGCCCAAGGACCTAGATTTTTAAAAAACAAACAAAAGACAGCAAAGAGTGGTTTTATGGGCACACATATCTGACTTTAATTTCATGGTGTTTTGTGGCGGGTTTTAGGGTTGGTTTGTTTGTTTGTGGTTTTTTTTTTTTCTGCTTTTTTGAGTCACACCTGGAGGTGCTCAGGGCTCACTCCTGACTCTGCGCTCAGTGCTCACTCCTGGAGACGCTCAGGGCTCACTCCTGACTCTGCCCTCAGTGCTCACTCCTGACTCTGCACTCAGGGCTCACTCCTGACTCTGCACTCAGTGCTCACTCAGGGAGATGCTCAGGGACCCAACCCAGGCTGGCCACATGCAGAGCAAGTCCCCTACCTCTGTGCTGACCCTCAGGCCCCCAAGAAGAGGGACTCCTTGCGAAGGTGGGGAGGCCACCCTGGGCATGCCCAGGGGACCGAGTGTGATGCCAGGGCAGCAGGTGTGATGCCAGGGGCGGAGCCGGCTGTCCTCTCTGTCCAGCACCCGCGTCCCCAGACCTTGGTACCCGCCCGCTGATGGTCGTGGCAAGAGTGCCCCCCCCCGTGCCCCCTCACCTGGCAGGGCCTGCAGCAGGCGCGGGGCCAGGGCGCTGGTCAGCAGCCCGCCGGGCAGCTCCCGCACGAAGCCCTTCAGCAGGCTGGCGGCCGCGCTCACGTCCCCGGCTTCCAGCCGCACCGGGCGGCCGCTCTCGAACCCGCGCCGCAGCTCCTCCACCGCCCGCACGCTGCCGGCCACGCGGAACAGGCCCTCCTGGCCCAGCCCTGCAGGGGAAGGAGAAAGGACAGGCTGTCACCGCAGATCCGGCCGACGCGGCACAGCGGCAAGCGCTGGACACTGGCCGTTTGTACAGTGTGTGCATACACGGGCATACGTGTGTATTTCTGGCTCCACACCGGCTGTGCTCAGGGCTTGCTCCTGGGGGCTCCCGGGGCCGAAGGTGGGGGACCCGATCCAGCCGGCCTGAGCAAGGCACACCTCACCCGCGGGCTACTGCTCTGCCCTGCTCTCCTGGACGGCAAGCAAGCTAGCGTTTCGTGAAAGGAATTTAGGGAGATGTAAGGAGAGAGAGACAGAAACAGAGACACAGAGAGACAGAGACTGAGGCAGATAGAGGGGGAGAGAGAGGGAAAGAGAGAGACAGAAAGAGAGACAGAGAGACAAAGGGAGATTAGTCCAAGGAAAAAAAACCGGGCTCCTCCAGGGAGAAAAAAGCTTTTGGGAGAAGCTAAGATCCAATTTCTGCAAGTTACCCCTTCCCTCAGGTACTATTGCCTGTCCCTGCCCTCTCCCTGAGAGTCAAGCAAATTAGTATTCAATGAAAGAGAATTAGAGAGAGGTAAGGAGAGAGAAAGAGACAGAGACAGAGACACAGAAAGACAGAGACAGAGACAGAGAGAGAGAGAAAGAGAGAGACAGAGACACAGGGAGACAGAGACAGAGACACAGAGACATAGAGACAGAGAGGAAAAGAGAGAAAGAGAGAGAGAGAGATTAGTCCAAGAGAGAAAAGGGGTCCTCGAGAGGGAAAAGTGCTTCTGGAAGAAGAGAAGGCCCAATTTCCCCAAGCTCTTAGACGTAGAGTTTTCTGCATCGATGCAGTGAACCCGGACGCCACCACCGGGGCAGCCTTGCTCCAGCTGGACGCACTGTCACGCCGACCGCGCAGCAAACTAAAAGACCGAGATCTCTGAGAAGAGGACTCTAAAATCAAATAGGCTCGAACCTATTCGAACCCAGAGCATAAACCACTGGCCCAAGAAATGCCCTTCAGGGAGCACTTCGAGGGACACACAGGAAGACGTGCGCTTCAGCTCGGGACTCCCCGGCCGTGCTCTGCCGCGGGCGCGAGTAGGAAGCACGGGGTGGTCGCCGTGCTAGCGCTCAGAAGCCGAGTCTCTAGAACACTCTCAGCGTCATCTCCGGGACCGGAAAGTGCAGTGAGACTCGGGCCCGACTGGTCACTGCTGGCTGGGCCCGCCCCCACCTGCAGGCCCCTCGGTCCGGAACCAGCCTACCGGGACACTCAGAGCCGATGAAGTTTGGGACTTGTCAGTTTGCACCTTCCCTGCCGTCCCGGCACTGACCCCGCCTTCTGGAGGAAGATGCGCATTTGACTATTTCCAAAGACAAACAAAGATGCTGAGGAGATCGACATCAGCTAGATCTGAGGCAGCTACACAGAAGGAACACAGAACTAGATCTGACCTCTTAGACTAAAGTGAAGTCTCACCCCTCTTCAGGTCTGTAGTGATATAGTAATGCCCAAACAGCAAAATAATAAACTATCATCTATGATTAATTTACTTTCTAATCTTCTCTGCTCAATGACACATGATACTCAATATGGATATATAGATATGTGTATATATATATTATGTGTATGTGTATATTCTACCATGAATATATTCTACCACGAGAATAGTTTTCATCTCAAACTCAGGATCAGCCCTTTCAACCAAACTTACACACTTCTACTATAAGATATGTAAGATCCTTCCAAAGGCACATTTTACTCAACATAAAACATTAAAAAATAATCATAATCTTTTTTTTTTTTTGCTTTTTGGGTCACACCTGGCAATGCACAGGGGTTACTCCTGGATCTGCCCTCAGGAATTATTCCTGGTGGTGCTCAGGGGACCATATAGGATGCTGGGATTCGAACCCGGGTCGGCCACGTGTAAGGCAAACGCCCTCCCCGTTGTGCTATCGCTCCAGCCCCAATAATCATAATCTTTAAAATGAATCTTTTTAGTATCGTAACCTGATGGGTTTAACAGCTGACGCGCAATATGGTAAAGAAACCCACAGCCTTGGGGACGGCTGATATTTAAAATACGAGCAGTCTGGTAGTAGAAAATGGCGAGTGTATGAATAATTCTCATCGGTGGCTAGTCATTTTGCCTCTAGGAATCTGGACGAAATTGTCCTGAGTTTCAAAGGTCAATCTAGTCATTCTGTGCTGCAGCAACACGGCACTGAATTGCTGAAATAAGTGACTAAAAAAAAAGCAAAGTTTTCTCCCGGTGTGAGGGAGCCAGCACTGGCCCCAGGACCCGTCCGTCAGTGCAAAGGCATGCGTGGCCCGAGTTTCCGTGGACTGGGGGGCGCCCCACCATTCCTGCTCCCCACACTGCCCAGCCACAGTCGGAACCACGGGCCGGTGGGCAGGGAAGGTGCCCAGTAGAAGGCGGGCCTCGGGGGTGCGGCTGCTTGGCGCCTCGCCGAAATCCAGTACGATGTGGCCTGCTCCGGGCATTCTGTGGAGCCACCACCGTGCGGATGCTTCCCGACCCCCGGGGCCAGTCAGGGAACACGGGCCAGGTCACCTGAGCCCTCACTCCCACCCCTGCCCCAATAAAAGCCACCGGTGACTCAGACGCAGACCTACTACTTATGCATTCTTAACTTTGGATTATTTTACTTTAAAATGGACTCCAGAGGGTGAAGCATCAGAACTCACAGGACCATCACCCACCCGCAGGACAGTGTGAAGAAAGGAGAATTAAGAATGGGGGTGCTTTGGGGCTGGAGCGATAGCACAGCGGGGAGGGCGTTTGCCTTGCACAGGGCCGGCCCGGGTTCGATTCCCAGCATCCCATATGGTCCCCTGAGCACCGCCGGGGGTAGTTCCTGAGTGCAGAGCCAGGAGTGACCCCTGTGCATTACCGGGTGTGACCCCAAAAGCAAAAAGAACCCCAAAAACAAAAACAAAGAATGGGGGTGCAGGGCTGGAGCAATAGCACAGCAGGTAGGGCATTTGCCTTGCACGCGGCCGACCCGGGTTCGATTCCCAGCATCCCATATGGTCTCCTGAGCACCACCAGGAGTGATTCCTGAGTGCAGAGCCAGGAGTGACCCCTGTACATCACCAGGTGTGACCCAAAAAACGCACAAAAAATAGAATGGGGGTGCAAAGTGGAGAGAAAGGACCATGGTGAAGGCACCTGCCTCGCATCTGATCCCCAGAACTGCGCACGGTCCCTCAGGAGTGATCCCTGAGCACAGAGCGGGGAGTCGGCTGAGCACCCCTGGGTGTGTCCCTCCAAACGCGGAGGTGTTTGGGTCGAGAGTGGTGGGGTCATAGATGAAAGGAACAGGGTCGGGTCAGGAGACCGAGTAACAGCTAAGCCGGCATCACCGCAGCTCTGAGTGGAGGGTCAGAGGGAACGTGCTCGGGGGTCCCAGGGCCCTGCCCGCGTCTCGGGCGGCCAGAGCACCCTGCAGAGCGGGAGGCGAGAGTTTCACCCCTGGGTTCCTGGCATGGCCCGGCCTAACCCCGGTGCCACCACACGGAGTGCCCTGCAACAGTGTGTGAGTGTCACAACCGCGTGGCCACGGGCCAGTGTGGGCCACTGGACAGCGCACAGCAGTGCCAGCCGAGGGCAGAAGGGGCGGCTCAGAGCACGAGAGAACAAGCCGCATCTGACGCACTCGCACTCGGTGCCCGGGAAGGCCCCTGCGGAGACGCAGAGGGAAGGGAACAAAGGCGAGAACGAAGGCGACGTGGGGCGCTGGCACATACGGACAGGAAAGGGAAACCGAGAACTCGGACCCGGGGAGGAGGCCCCGGGAAGGACGAGGAGAGGCGGGGGTGGGAGGCGGTGACCTTGGCTGGGCACGCCGGCTTCCAGGAGACACGGCAGCAAGGAAGCCGGGGCCAGGGGGTCGCGAGTGGCTAGTCGTGACCTTGCACTTGGCTGCCGATGGCTGAGAAACGTCTTCCCGAGAACGGCGGTCCGAGGACTCAGGCCTGGCGAGAGCCTCGGGGACAAGCCGAACAAGGACCAGCTGACGCCGGTCACGCCCTGCTGCGGACAGAGGCGCCTCGAACCCTCAGCCCCTTCTCACCTGCTGCTTTTTCTGAAGAAAAAGAGAACACGTCCATGAAGCTCAGTTTTGCTGACCTTTACTCTCCCCTCCCGTCCCCTCCGATGAGTCAGTGGCTGACTAGTTTCTCCGCCTGGTTTCCGTGACCCAAGCAAATAGCTTCGAGGGCTCGAGCGCATTCAGGAGACCAGGGTCAACCCCTGGCATGCGCGGTGCCCCGAGCCCTGTCCAGACTCACCCCGGAGGGACTGGGGTGGCCCCAGAGCCGTAAAGGAGTTTGGCTGTACTGAGGTGTGGGTGTAACTATGCAGACGGTGTAAGTGTAACTCTGCACAGTTACACTTACACCTCAGTGAGTAAGAATCCTGTGCTGACGAGAGAGAGTTACAGGGGGCTGCATTTGCCCTGGCCATGGCTGACCCCAACACTACATGCAGTCCCGCCGGGAGTGACCCCTGAGCACGGCTGGGTGCGGCCCAAAGCACAGCCCCCTGCAAAATAACGGCCATTCTCCAACACAGACAAATTATTTGGCTGAGAAGAACCCGAGGAAAACCTGACAGTGGGGGGGCCGGAGTGATAGCACAGTGGGTAGGGTATTTGCCTTACACGCGGTGGACCCAGGTTCAATCCCCAGCATCCCATATGGTCCCCCAGCACTGCCAGGAAGGAGTAATTCCTGAGTGCATGAGCCAGGAGGAACTCCTTAGCATCGCTGGGTGTGGCTCAAAAAGCAAAAATGGAGGGGCGGGGGAGGCATTTGCCCGGCACACGGCTGACTCAGGTTTGACCACGGCATCCCATAGGGTCCCCTGAGCAACACCAGGAGTGATTCCTGAGTGCAGATCCAGAAAGTAACCCCTGAGCATCGCCGGGTGTGACCCAAAAAGAAAAAAAAAACTGGTATGTATTCTATCTCCAGTCTTGTGATGCTTTGTGAAGCCTGGGGTGACATTAAAAATATTTAGCCCCCCGCCGTGCCCCCGGAAGGCCCGGCACCAAGGAGTCAGACAAGGGCCAGTCGGGGGTTCAAGAGTAGTATTTCCTCTCTCCCCTCCACTGATGCCCGTGAGCCCACGCTCACGTGTGACCCCGTCCCCTGCGCTGCCCTAGTGACCAGCCTCTAAGCTGGTCAGCTTCAACTCAGTCCTGAGAAGGACCGTGACACCTATTTGCCCTCCCCACCCGCCTCCTCTCTGTCACTCTGCGTCACTCTCCTCTCCCTCCTCTTTCCCTTCCTCCATCCACTCCGTCCTCTCTCCTCTCTCTCCACCCTCACGCTCTCCTCCTCTCTCACTCTCTCTCTCTCCTCCCCCCCTCTCTCCCCCTCGCCTCCCTGTCTCTGATGGTGAGTCAGTGGTAACTAGCCTCTCAGTCTGGTTTCCATGGTAAACCCAGCAGGGAGAACCGAGCAGTGAGTAATGGAGACCTCGGGTCAACGCCCCCCCAAGAAATGAATCCTGAGCAGCATCGGCAGAGGAGCAAGACGCCTCTTCTGGTGCCGTCGGGTCCTGGCGTGACTCAGCCAAGCGCAAGGTCACAGACTTCGAGCGGCCCGATGTGTGGGAGGCTGTTAGCCAGAGGACACCAGGGCAGGGCCTGGATTCCTGACGCAGTGACGCTGAGAAAATCAATGTCAGAGTTCTCATCGACTGTGCTTTGGGAAAATCCGTTCTGCAGCAGCAGATAACTAATCTAACACGCTGTTTCCTTCCATACTGAAGAAGTCGGGTCTGACCAGTTCTCGGGGCTGCCTCCTGGCTCTGTACTGAAGGATCCTTCCTGGCAGGGCTCAGAGACCCCGATGGGGTGCAGGGGGTTAAACCAGGGGTCGGCCTGGACGGAAGGCAAACACCCTATCTGCTGAACTGTCTCTCGGTGGCCTGCTCATTTTTGCTTCACCCATGCATTCATTTTCCTATCTGCTACACAAGAGAATTTGAGTTTTCATTTTTTACTTTTTTTTTTTTTTTTTTTTGCTTTTTGGGTCACACCCGGCGATGCACAGGGGTTACTCCTGGCTCTGCACTCAGGAATTACCCCTGGCCGTGCTCAGGGGACCATATGGGATGCTGGGAATCGAACCTGGGTCAGCCGCGTGCAAGGCAAACACCCTACCCACTGTGCTATCTCTCCAGCCCCTCATTTTTTACTTTTTGAAAACGTTGTTCTGTAGATTTAGCGGTGATTATTTTCATAGCCACAAACCCCGCCTCATGGCAACACGTCCAACCCCGGCAGCCCCCTATGGCATTTTTTATAAACTGCCCCATTCATATATACGTGTGTGTGTGTGTGTGTGTGTGTGTGTGTGTGTGATTATCATTAGAAACTAAACATCCCAGAAGCTAAAATTTGCCAGAACCGGAGACTTTGGCCCAGAAAATGACGACGAGATGTCAGTGCCTGTGGCCCTGGGGGTGGCACGCGAAGCCCCCACTCTTCCTCCAGCCCCTGCCTAGCACCCCTCACCCCGTGCTGAGTGGGCCTGACAGCACCCAGCAAGGTCAGGTACTGAGGAAGAGCGTAATATTCTCCTTTGAAAGACTAATAAAGATTTTCTTGTTGTTTAAAGAAATGAAAGTAAAAGTGCCTGCCCCAGAGGCAGGCTGGGTCGGGGAGGTGTTGGGAGGGAAACTCGGTCCCCGGTGATGGGAAATGTGCACTGGTCGAGGGAGGGGTGTTGGATCATTGTGTGACTGAAACCCGACCATGAAAGCTTTGTCATTGTATCTCGAGTTGACTCAATAAAAAAATAAAATAAAATAAAAAACAAACAAAAAAATGAAAGTGGGAGCGGGATAGAGTGACTAAAGCTCTTACCTTACACACAACTGACCCATGTTCAGTCCCTGGCACCCATATGGTTCTCCGAGTCTGCCAGGAGTGATCCCTGAGCACCGCTGAGTGTGGCCCGAAATAAAAAGAAGTAAAATTAAAGACAGTTTTTTTTGCCTTCTTCTTCTTCTTTTGGTTTTTGTTTTGGGGCCCATGTCCAAGACTTACTCCTGCTTCTGCATTCGGGGAACACTGCCAGCGGATGGCTGGGTTCAGGGGCACGAAGGAATTAAAACTACAGTAGCTTCAAAATTCATATTAACCTTCAAAGATATAGGCTCTTTGGATAGTAACAGAGTATTTTTCATTTTAATTAGGCTCTCATGTTTTTGGTTTGGGTTTTTCATGTGTGTGTGTGTGTGTGTGTGTGTGTGTGTGTGTGTGTGTGTTCTGATGCTGCTGCTGGCTTGATGCTCAGGGATCATCCTGATGGTGTTCTAGGGACCAGGTGGTTCCCAGGATTTGGGGATCACCCCAATGGGATCTGAGGAACCCTGTGGTTCTTGGGATTCAGGGGTCCCCCCAGGTGCTGCTCTAGGGACCATGTGGATCCTAGGAATGAACCTGGAATTTCCACGTTCACTTCAGCCCTTGAAGCCCCCTTCCCAGCCCAGCATGCTACTGTAACGTCCAGGCAGAGGCTTCCAGTGGGCCGAACAGTGACTGATCACGAAGCCTTCCCAAGCAGGGGTCAGGTCAGGCTCTGCAGATGTGTGTGTCGCCACTGCCTGTGCATGCCGGGAAGACTCCACAGTAAATCTCACTTCACGGTCCCGGTTAAGGTTGATGGACAGATTTCACTAACAGAGCTAGTTCACTTTGCCTGCATGTACCCTACTGAGGCCTAAGAGTAAACTTAAGAAGAGGCAGAAGAAAAACAATCTCTAGCTCAACTAGTGCCAAACTTTTTTTTTTTTTGCTTTTTTTGGGCCACACCCAGTGATGCACAGGGGTTACTCCTGGCTCTGCACTCAGGAATTTCTCCTGGCGGTGCTGGGGGACCATATGGGATGCTGGGAATCGAACCCGGGTCGGCCGCGTGCAAGGCAAACGCCCTCCCCGCTGTGCTATCGCTCCGGCCCCCTAGTGCCAAACTTCTCATACTGCAAGGATGAAGCCAGCTGACGCGCCAGCATTAAGTACATGCATCTATCCACGGCACCACAGCAGGTCATTTTCAGAAAGTCAGATACACTTAAGGGTGCTGAAGTGCCACCTGTCGAAGGCTGTCACTGTAGCTGTCACGTGTAGTCACAGGTAGACATTTGTAGTCTGGAAAGACAAGGAACAATCAGAAGTCAATCAATGAAACAAGGGGTGCAACTGGTGCCACTTGTGTTCATGTACAGAACAGAGCTGGGGTGGGGGTGGGGAGAGGAGAATCGGCGAATACAGGTCTTTATGGGAAGTGGAATAACTTTAAAAATATCCTATTGCCTTTTAAAAGACTTTGAATGCATGGTATGGTTTAGTCATGTGAAGTGCAGCTCTCTTGCTCCTGGGAGGAGACGTGAGTGTCAGGAAACAGGTTTTTGTGAGAGAGAATTTTCTTTCATAACATCCTGCATCTTGAACCATGTAAGTGAACTTTAATTTTATAAGAATTAAAAATACAAAAATTATTTCACATTTGTAATAACCTCACGAGGCTATTACCAGTCAAGTGGTGGTTTTGGAGGACAGAGCAGAACACTAATTATGCCAAATTAGAACTATTTTGGATGGTGACCAAATGCACTGCACCAAACAAACCTATTAAAATAAAGGATGGATTATCTGGAGATCCACTTGTATCAAAATAAGTAGAACGCTCGTGGTAGAATAGTGTTTTAACTGCCACTGAGTGCATAAGTGAGTCAGGTTGATGTTCTAATTTAACAGCCCCTGCTTCCCAGATCCTGAGGCCAACATTCCATTTCGGCTACCATGTAGTCCGTAATTCCGAGTGTGTTTAACTGTTGGATGGCTTTATTCAGAAGAGCACAAGTGCGAGCTAGTCTTTAAGATTTCTGCCCTTTGCAGTTTACCCAAAAACAAAGAGATAATTCCAACAGAGGAAAACTGCCAGCTTCGTTTTCCCCAATGAAACGCTGATTTCTCATCTGCATCGTTAGTGCCAGGGTATCGCTGATGTTTCAGCCCAAACTCCTGACTTCTGTGGCCCCCGGTCTCTGCCGTGAAGCCCCGGCCCAGGGTGAGGGCCTCTCCTCTCGGGGAGCCAACGGCTGCTCCGTGCAGGGTTCTGCCAGTGCTGGACCGTGCTTCCGGCTCCCGGATAGAAGGTTCCTTTGACATCTCCAGTTTGAGCATTAAATCCCCACAAACACCACCAGAAAATCCTCTCAAAATTTCTATTCTCTTCCACGAGGAGTCTTACAGTCTTGCATAAGATTAGAAATTCTCAAGAAAGAAAATGTTTTTGAAAAAGCCCAAGCCCCACCTCGACGCTTCCCTATCAAGTGAAAGCTTTTAGGAATGCGTCAAATAGTTTAGGACTCTCCCACCCTACTGGCCTTCTTTAAAGAGCATGAGTGGAAGGGCCCAGAGAGAGAGGACAGTGGGCAGGGCACTGGCCTTGCACATGGCCGGCCCAGGTTCCACCCCCGGCAGCACACGGGGTTCCCCGAGACCCAAGGAGAGTGACCCTTGAACTCAGGGCCAGGAAAAGCCCCAAGCACTGCCAGTGGAGCCCCCAAAACAAACAGACAAAAAGCACAATGAAGGTAGGGTCCGCAGGAAGGTGTTTTTCAGATTTTCTAGGTTTTGACATCTATTTTTTGACAAAACCATAAAAATTGAGCTATAAAGCAACCCATCCTGAGTAACAGAGAGATAATTGGCATGCATCTTTCTGTCACGCAGCCTAGACCATTCACTCCCCAAAGGTTCTACATGCCTAAATCATCCCAAAGGAAAGGGAACCCCCAGGACCACAGACTGTACACCCTGTTTTTTCCCTAGAGTCCATCGTGAGTGTACGAAAGAAACCAGATCATCCGGTGAGTTCTTTGTTGACTGAAACTGGGAAGCTGACAGCAGTCCGTTATAATAAAACACCATCGCTCGGAATGCAATGAATCAAGAGAACTCCCTGTTAATATTTGAACAGTCTAGAACTTAGGCAAGTGGGAGACCCCCACCTCTGCTCCTCCCTGGGGCCACTGGAATGATCCCAGGACGGCAGCAGGCCCTGGGGAAAGGGGAGGGGGTGCATTCAGGGGATGTCCTGGTTTGTTCAGAAGACAAGAAAGAGTTGACTGATGCTTTTTCCTAAAAAGGTACAAGAGACCAAAAACATTTGGGAACATCTGCTAACACTTCCAGCTGGAAATCATCTCAAGTTAGATGTGTCAGTTATTAAAGTCAGGAGGGTCACAATACTGTAAACATAAAGAACGCTGGCTTGCAGAGTCCAGGGGTAAAGCACTTGCCTTGCATGCGGTTTCCTGGACGTGATTCCCCAGTACCTTGGTCCCCGAGCACTGCTACAAGTGATTTCTGAGTACAGAGCCACAAGCAAGCCTGAGGACCACCAGGTGTGCCCCCCCCACCACTCAAGGAAAAGAAAACCCACCACAACAGCAGCAAAAAAAAAAATTTTTTTCCCCTCTCTTTTGATTTTTGGACCACACCCAGCGATGCTGAGGGATGACTGTTGGCAGGCTCAGGGGACCAGACGGGGTGCCAGAGTAAGTACCCTACCCCTACACTCCCATTCCTGCCCCAAGAAGACTCTTAACAGTCTCCCCAAGAGGAAAAGGCAGGTTAGACCATCATCTGCTGCCCCAGCGAAGGTGTTTCCACAAGCAGCCGAATGCGTTGGAGCTGATGCATGCTGGCAACCTGTCTGGCGAGCCCCAGAGAACGGTGAACCGGCAGAGCTGAGCGTGGGTGCACTCACCATACTCGGTCAAGAAGTCGACCAGGGTTCCCACCAGGGTGGGGACCCCGTGCTCGGTGAGCCCCCGCTGCTGCAGCTCCTGCAGAGGGACCCCGAAGATCTTCTGGCCGCAGGAACTGTTCTGCGGGCCGGGCGGCTCGGCCACGCTCCCTCCTGGGTCCTCACTCAGCCGGGCCGTGGCCTTCCTTCGCTTGAAAGAACGAGAGAAGAAAGAGCAGTCAGTCACGGAGACCACGGAGGGCCGCATGGGGCAGCAGGAGCACCAGGAGGAGAGCGCCAGCGTCAGGGGACCAGCCTCATGCCCCTCTGCAGTGAGGGAGAGCCTCGAACCTCTCTCCCACTCGTGGCGCTCACGGGGAGGCTGATTAGAGCGAGAAACCTAAAGCCACAGCTCAGCTTGTAGCTAAGAGAGGCCAATACATTGCAGTATCTAAGAGATACTACCACAGTAACCAGGGTGTGACGAGAAAGACCCAGTCCACGGGCAAATACAACAGCGGTTAGCACACAGCTCCCACAAGCAGGTGCTGGCACCAGGCACTGTTTCTAAGGCTGAAAACTGAGCTAGGTGTCACTGGAAGGTTGCGTGACTTGCATGACACATACACGTAGTTTTTTTTTGTTTGTTTGTTTTTGGGTCACACCCGGTAATGCACAGGGGTTACTCCTGGCTCTGCACTCAGGAGTTACCCCTGGCGGTGCTCAGGGGACCATATGGGATGCTGGGAATCGAACCCAAGTTGGCCGTGTGCAAGGCAAACACCCTACCCGCTGTGCTATTGCTCCAGCCCCTAGTTTGTTTTTTTTTTTCTAATTGAATCCCCATGTGGAAAGTTACAAAGCTTTCAGGCTTAAGTCTCAGTCATACAATGATCCAACACCCATCCCTTCACCAGTGCACATGTTCCACCACCAAGAACCCCAGGATAACTCCCCTCCCACCCACAACCCCCAGCCTGTCTACATAATAATTTTCACTTTACTTTGATTACATTCAATATTTCAACAAAAAACTCACTATTATTGTTTGGAGTCTCCCCCCCTCAACCCAAATCAGACCTGCTGAAAAGGAAGTATTTGATAATTTGTTTTCCATTGCTGAGAATGAAGAGATATGAGGTCTTGGATTTCTGTATTTTAGTAACTAAGTCCAGGGAAATTTCTGCCAGAAATTGCATCATTGCAAGCTTGTACCTCTCTTTAGTGGCCCTTATAATATGGTGGTCGCCACACCATCCCCCCGCCCCCCGCAAAATGAAAAGCCGAGAGAGAAAAACCTTTCCCCTCCTGGGGCGGCATGGGGCCGTGGCTTAGTTCACAGCCTAGAGACATTTCTGCAAGAAGCTGCTGGTGCCGAAAGTAGATAGGTGGCCTCCGGGGTCATGGTCATTCAGCAGTGGAGAGGCCGCGCATGTGTGACCGCTTGGGTCACATCTCGGCAGAGAGCCCAAACACGTAGATTTTAATGGCCTGATTCGATCAGATCTATGAACACATCAGGAATGTTTGGGCGACGAAAACTCAAGCCAGTCTTTGTTGAGGCTTAAACGCCCTTTCTCTGAAACGCCAACGAATGACATCCAAACAGAAGCTGTCTGCACCTGACACGTGACTGAGCTCCTTCCCAGCAAGGCTGTACCTAGCAACTTTGACTCTGCCAACGCAAGTTGTCGTCACCAGACCGTGAAAGATGCTTCAGGTGGCTTGTGTTAGATCCACCTTCTAAGGAAGTGTCATTAAAGCTCAGCTTTAATATGGCTTACGGTCAGGGTCTCAGCAGCCAGCCTGAGACTTCGACCAAATCTCCTGCTCCTGGAAGCAAGAGCCGGCCCTGTTTGCAAAGGCCCGGGGGCTGGCTCCAGCACTCCCCACATGTAGATACTCTGGTTGAGGATGAGGGACGTGACCGCGACCACCTGCCCATCCTGATAACCCGGCCCTGAGAGCAAGATATGTAAATCACTGACTGACATCTGTTCCGAGCCCGGCGGGAAGAACGTGCTGTCCATGAGAATGCCCCCCTGAATGCATGTGTAAGAACCCCTGTGTAAGGGCCAACAGACGGAGAACTGCTTCACCACCAGACTCCCCCCACTCCGTGGCGTTCTTTCTCGGTTTCTTTCTTGGTGGCAGCGGCACGAATCCCGAGGTGCACAGAGGGCCAAGGCAGAGGCTTCCCCCTACCCACTTCCTCCCTCCCCTTTAGGGTGTAAGTCCGGCGACTTCGGGGGATCATACTCCAGCGTGCAGGGGTCGACCGGCCAGGACCCCGACAGCTTCCTGCAACTAAATGAGGGCATTTCTTTCAAAGCGTGTCCTACGAAAGTCAAGTATATCCTACCTGGGAGTTAAGTACCTGTAGTCTAATCACTGAGGGGCTGCCGAGTTTTATCTGGGGCCCAATTCAGCGGGTGAGAGGTATTTTCACTTTTGGAGAACAACTGAAGCAACTAAGGGGGAAGCTTTGGGGGAAGCTTTGGGGGAAGCTTTGGGGGAAGCTTTGGGGGAAGCTTTGGGGGAAGAGAACTGCACTTGGTGGTGCTCCGGGCTTACTCCTGCCTCTGTGCTCAGGGATCACTCCTGGCAGTGCTTGGGGAACCATCCGTGGTGCCAGGACAGGACCCAGGTGAGCTGGTGCATGTTCACTGCCTTTTCTTTTGTAATAACTCGCCAGCCCTGAGGTTATAAATCTTGTAAGTACAAGCTCATGCAGCTGCTCACTCTAAAAGCAGAAATACTCCCTCCAGTTTAGGGTTGAAGAAAATATACTATCAAAGGCAAGTAATAGTCACAGAACTGGTCAAAGTTTCATCCAACTTGAAGATCACAGTTGTCTCCTTCATTTAAGTTCCTGGTAATGTCCCAGAGCCATTTGCATACAAGTAGAGGAACAAGCTACGACAAGTGCCTCCTGTCCCCAAGACAAAGACACCAAGCTAATGCTATAATCTTGATCATGCACAGGGACCCTGAGATCTCAGTTTGTGTTTAAGAAGTTTTGGGGTTTTGTTGTGTTTTTTTCTTCTTTTTGGGTCATACCTGGTGATGCACAGGGGTTACTCCTGGCTCTGCACTCAGGAATTATCCCTGGCGGCACCCAGGGGACCATACGGGATGCTGGGATTCCAACCCAGGTTGGTCGCATGCAAGGCAAATGCCCTACCCGCTGTGCTATCGCTCCAGCCCCAGTTTGTGTTTAAGAAGTAAACCATGCAGAATCAGAGTAAGAGTAATCAAGTAAGAGACATGCAATTAACCTTTCACTCAGACCTGGGCAACTTCTCATAAGTCATACTTGAAAGCCAGATTTTCTACTTGTCTTGGGAAATGTGAAGTCTCCATACAGACCAGAGGTCTGCTTGCATTCTATTTTTTAAATTTTATTTTTACCAAGTCGTTCACAATAATTTACTACGTTTACTATTCCAACACCAATTCCATCACTATCACGCCTTCCCACCACCATATTTCAAGTGTTTCCCCACCCCAACCTCCAAAGTCTGCCCCCAAAGTGGACCTAAATAATTTAGTTTATATTGCTTGTTATAAATAATCCACTAAAAAGTATCCCCGAAAGTTCCCTTAGAGCAAAGCGTGTGAAGCTTGTTGCAGCTCACCCTGGAGGCTCTAAGCCCTTGTCTTGGTGTGTCAGTGGAGTAGAGTATGAGAAGTTGCTCCAGGAATTCTAAAGTTTTAAATATGGTGAAACCCCTGAGGTTAATTTAATTTTTATTTTTTTAACTGGACGGTGGCTCTGGAGTCCGGAGGCATCCCTGCAGCCTGTTGCGCTCGCGTTGCTCTCTTCCGAGAGGTTTATTTGTCAGTGTCTCTAGATCACGGTCGTTAATGAGCTTCTATGGCACCGGAGGCAGTTCCTGGGCGTGACTGCCAGGCTCCTGGAGGGCGGGCAGAGGGGGGAGGCCGCCCATTCCCCACTCCCTGCGAGCCTGGAGATTCCGTCCCAAATCCCAAATACCTGGGTTTTCCATCTGCCTGGTTCTAGACAGGCACATTAGCTCCCGCCCGGGAGACATCTGCCGGGAAATGCGATCTCTCTTACCCAAGGAATTCAGCATTGATTCAGTCAAATTCAAAACCGCTAATTATTTGTTTTTGTGGGTTTCGAAACACTACTTTGAATATGTGGAAATTTCAGTCCCAAGGTCTATGGGTGGGGGTGGGGGGTAGCAGGCAGCCACCAGCTCGGAACACAGTCTCAAAGGGAGCTTGGAAAGCAGCTGACACCACTTCCCCTTCCCTCCTCTCTAAGGGGAAGGCGGTGGGGGTGCAGGGGTGGAGGGGGCAGGGTGGAGAGAGGAGCCAGACTCCTGCGGTCCGCACCGCCATCCTGCTCTAGCTGGCACTGCAGCTCGGGCAAGCCTGGGGCCCGGCTGCCCAGTCCCACCTGCAGAGCAAGGGCAGCGGCGTTCCCGCCTCTCAGCACGGAGCAGCCGGCCGGGACGACTTCCTGTGCAGAGGGAGAAGGCCTGGGCGCCGGAAGGAGGAGGACGTGGCCCTTGGTTGTGATCAGTTTTTCCTCCCAGATCCTGATTCTGCTTTTTCTCTGCTCTGAAAGGCAGAGCACTGACCCGCTGCTGACCAAGTTCACTCCTGCGAGACAACGTGGACTCTGGCCTCGGAGGAAGACTGTGTTCTTTCCTTTTTCACTATTTTATTAATTTTTAATTTTTTTTTTACATTTTGTTCTCTTGTCTCACCCCCACCCTTTTATCTAGGTAACTTTTATCTCATTGCTTAAGTAAGAGAAATTTAGCTAAGTAAATTTCTTTCAATAAGACTACTAACTAAAATATATATATATATATTTAAAAGACATGACGGGGGCCGGAGCGATAGCACAGCGGGTAGGGCGTTTGCATTGCACGCAGCCAACCCGGGTTCGATCCCCGGCATCCCATATGGTCCCCCAAGCACCGCCAGGAGTGATTCCTGAGTGCAAAGCCAGGAGTAACCCCTGAGCATCGCTGGGTATGACCCAAAAAGCAAAAAATAAAAATAAATAAAAGACATGACGGGCAAGACAAGTTTGGCCAAAGACCTTTGTTGGTAAGAGCAAGCTCAGGGAGCCTCCCACCCTGAAAGTAGAAACAGTGGCGCCAGCTGAGAGTGGAAGAGACACAGTAGCAAAGCCAAGTAACCGGCTAAAACCACACAGCCGGTGAAAGTCTCGCCCCAGCCCCACCACTGAGCTGATGCTCCTCCATGTATTTCTAACCTCCCCAAACACAAAGCTACGGCCTTTAAATGATAAAGGAAGGATTGCTGTGGTTTGGGCGCATGTCTGGCGGTGCTCAGGGCTCATCCTGGCTCTGCACGCAGAGGTCACTCCTGGCGGAGCTGGGGGTGCCCCGTGCAGTGCCGGGGACCGAACCTGCGAAGGAAGAGGATCCTCTGCTCTCAGATGTGTGGAGAGCTGGGCTGTGGCCCCCCAGGTGCCATGAGGCTCATGTTCCATCCCCGACGCTGCCATGGCACCAACCAGCGTCCCTGCAGCTCTGCTCTCTGTGGCTGGAGCACAGCCCAGGGCACCAGACACGAGCACTGGCCTGGGAGCCCCTGGCACGCTTGTGCCTGGATAAGGCAGAGTCACATGGTGAGCACAGCACCTGGGGGTGTGAACCGTGACTAGAACGTGCCAAGACCAGGCCCACTAGGTCCATCACATCAACATAAAATAATATACTGCGAGGCTGACACCCAAGGACAGTAGACACAGGGGCCAGGAGAATTGCTCAGTGGTGGGCAGCCTGCCTCGTGGGCTGGGGGAGAAGGCAGCTGGGATGGAGAAGGGGTCACTGAGTCAGTGATGGTTGGAGGGATTGCTCGGGACGGGAGGTGTGTGCTGAAAGTAGATAAAGGACCAAACGTGATAGCCTCTCAGTATCTGTACTGCAAATAATGCCCAAAAGTAGAGCGAGAGTCTGTGGGAAACTGTCTGCGATGGAGGCAGGGGGAGGGGTGGGATTGGGGGGGGTATACCGGGGGACATTGGTGGTGGGGAATGTGCACTGGTGGAGGGTTGGGTGTTCGATCATTGTATGACTGAAACTCAAACATGAATGCTTTGTAACTGTAGCTCATGGTGGTTCAATTAAATAATAAATAAATCATTAAATTGTTAGAAAAGACCATCACAACAAGAAGAAAGGGTGGGCCCTAAACGGGCATCTAGGCCCGAGAGACGATCCAGCAGGGAAGGCGCTTGCCTTGCCCACGGCCGACCCAGGTTCCACCCCCGGCATCCCATACGGCCCCTGACCCAATTCTTGAGTGCAGATCCAGGAGTAACCCCTGAGCATCACTGGGTGTGGGTCCCCCCAAACAGACAGACAGACAGACAGACAGACAGACAGACAGACAGACGTCTCACACAGAGTCCAGAGTATGCAAGTCCGAACTGTCATCCTATAAATTATATGTAACTGCACGAGACAGTGAGGAGGGGTCAGGACGGGTGAAGGGGTTCTAAAGGCCCACATTTCCAGATACAAAAGGACCAAGTCCTAAAAGAGACCAACTGATGTGTGTAGGCAGCACCAAGGTCCCCGAGGGTCTATGCGTACTGGAGTGTCAGGCCTGGAACTCCGGCTGGCTCTGCCCTCACTGTCCCCCCTCCCAGGGGCACCTGCCTCTCCCGGGGACGGAACCCAGCAGTCACGCCGCGCTGCCTGCTAATCAATGAGCAAACAAACAGTCTTGACATTACGGCTTAGAGAGGGTTCAAGTAAGAGACGTGCAATTACGCTCCCCCGCGCTGGAGTGATTGCAAATTAAACTACCTGTTTACTCAATACAGAGCCGCACCGCACGGTACGTGTACACGTAATCATAGTAATGAAGGAAGATCGGATTGGTTTTAATTGGTAACCTAATTCAGGCTAGCACTATATTTTTTAAAAAGTAAATATAGCTTAAAAACTATCACAACAAAGCACTGGCAGATATATGAATTGATTCTTTGATGACCAAGAAATACAGATGAAGTTTCGCTCGCTCATCTGGTCTAGCAGAAGAGTCGGGTGACAGGAACTCCGGGTGAGACGCTGCGAGGAGTTTCTACTTCAACTACTGCGCTACTTCATATAGCTAGCAACTAGCGAGTTTTAAAATGTCCAACAGATTAAAACAAATACTGGGGCTGGAGAGATAGTACAGCAGGCAAGATGCTTCTTTTGCATGTAGCTGGCTCAGGTTCGATCCCTGGCGCCTCGTACAGTCTCCTGAGCACTTGCAGGACTGATCCCTGAACACAGAGCCAGGAGGAAGTCCTAAGTACCACTTAGGTGCGGCCCAAAAACAAAACAAGGAAATTTAAGTTAAACAAAATCTATAAAAGATGAGTAAGAATATCCACTAGCCCCTTACTTAAGGAAAAAGAAAATAACTAGAAATGAAGAGGCATTTATAATTAATCATACTTCAATTGAAATAATTTTCATTCGTACAAGGATATCACCCCCTCTTGAGATGTCAGTTTCCATGGAGTTTTAAGTTCCTTTCAAATATACGTCTTTCTTAACAAGCTACAGCCATCACGAGTCTCTAACTTATGTATTCTGAACTAAGAACTTTTTTTTTTTTTGCAAGAATAGAGAGATAGTACAGTGGGTAGCTCCCTCGTCATGACGAGCCACCCCGGGCCCAATCTCCCGCATCCCCTGAGCCCCGCCAGGGGCAATTCCTGAGTGCAGAGCCAGGAGGAACCCCTGAGCATTGCGAGTGTAGCCCACATGCCTCCCCGACAAAATTTTTTTGCATATATTCTGATGCGATTTTAAAGGCCCTGTGTGTAGAAACAATGCAGGCCTTCACAATAAGAAAAAGAAACAGCTTTTTAATGAGCTGGGCCATATGCTTTGCATACAGGAGCCTCAAGTTCAACTCCAGGCACCAGCTGGGTCCCTCAGCCCACTGGGAGTAACCCCCAAGTACTGCACGCAGAGTGGTCCCCCGGTACTTACTGCCAGGCGTGGCCCAGTCGCACCTCATCCAAACTGGGAAGAAACAGGCAATCCTGGGATTTCACCTTGGAAAGTTCTTTAAGGGGAATTTTGTGCTCATGCCACCTTCACAACAAGGAGGCCAGGAGCCAGAGCTAGAGCACAGCGTGGATGGCACTTTCCTTGCACGCGGCTGACCCGGGTTCGATCCCCAGCATCGCATATGGTGCCCTGAGCACTGCCAGGAGTGATTCCTGAGTGCAGAGCCCAGAATGACCCCTGAGCATCTCCAAATTAAAACAAAACAAAGCCCAGGAAGATCACGGTCCCAGAGCCGCTGTCACCTTGGTGAGAAGGGCCTGACCACATGCCCTGTACTTCACATCGACATGTATCTGTGTGAGGAACTGATGACCGTGTTGTGTTTGCCCTTCACTTCTACAGCAATTCGCTAACAAAACGCATCACGCTGGCCCTGCAGTGGAGACCGGCCATTTCGTGGCCATCCAGCTCCCGTTTCCCCTTTTTCCCATAGCAAAGCCTAGCTCTGGGGGAGTGACTCCAGCCTGGTGTGAAGTGTCGGTAAGACGGACCCTCGAGACCGTGGGCTGTCCACCCCAGTCCCAGGACGGCGACCGGCTGGCGGGTGCGGAGAGGCTGAGGCCAGACGGTCGACCACAGGCTCCAGTGCTGGGCCTGAGCCGTGCACGGACAGCCCGCAGGCGCGGGTCAGGGGTGCACGAAGCCGGGGCTCGCTGCTCTAGCAGCCACTGTCTGGAGCAAGGACCGGGCCGGGAGTCCCCAGCACTCAGAGACCTTCTCTCCTGCAGGCCACTCGAGCCTCAGTGACGTCACAAGGACAGAGAGACTGGAGCAAACTGACCCCAGCTGCAGCAAAGGTTAATACCAGCGGGGGTGGCTGCGCTGTTGCCGGGCAGGAGAGTCTGGAGTGTCCTTCGGAGCGGTTTCCTTGGCAACGCTGTCACCAACCATGTGACTTCTCCTAGCCCCAGGACCCCCGTCCTCCCCATCCCCAGTGTCACAAGACCCATCTGGGAGCCTGAGCTGCCCCTTCTCGCCCTGGTTCTTCTGCTGTTCTTCCATGGGTGACCGCTCTAGAATTTTCCAGCAAACTTGCTTCGGGCTTAAGTTAGCCAGAATTTCTGTTTTGTGACCACATGCACACACACACACACATACACACAGAGAGTCTTACATGCATGCCCACACACACTCTCGCACACACACATACACAGTCTTACACGCACGAACACACACACTGTCTCATACACACGCACACACACAGACTCACACACAGTCACACACGCACATTTACTCTCTGTCTCTCTCCCTTACACACACACACACACACACACACACACACACACACACACCCCTCCAGTTGAAAAAGGTACTTTGAAATAATTTTTTGTTTGTTCTGGGGCCACAGCTGGCAGCTTCCTGACTCTGCACTCAGGAATCATCCTTGGCAGTGCTCGGAGGACCCTACGGGATGCCGGGGATGGAGCCTCGCTAGGTGGGTCCCGGGCGAGGCCAGCGCCCTACCTGCTGTGTTCTCTCTCCAGTCCTCAACTCATTTGTATGCTCAGAAGCAAACAGACCCTCGGAGTTGATCGAGGGGCAGCAGAACCAGGACGAAAGCAAACTTCCATGGCATTTCCCTGTCAGGACGCCGCCCGCGCCACAGGGCGGCTCGACAATCCCGAGAAAGCCTGGGAAGGAAGATCCTTCTGGGGTGCCCAGCCCACAGAGACGCGGGGATGTGGGTGGCCGGGGCCCAAATCCCAAGGTCGGACGCCTAAAGCCGTCCCCAGCCCGGAGCTGGTGAGGATCAAAGGGCCGCATCCTGCTGGGCCTGGGAAGGACGCGCTTATGCCGAGAGCAGAGGAGAGGCCTGTGTCATGCTCCCTGATCGCCTTCACACAAGACCCTCCGCCCTGGGCAGAGAGGACAGCCTGGAGCCAGGCTCTCTGCCCCCCCCCCCCCCAGGCAGAACCAGGACCAGACTCGAGACGACCCTCCCCAGGGCCCCAGCGACAAACCCTGCACATGTGGGAATAGCAGGGGCGGTGGGGGGGCGGGTGGGGGTGGGGGCGTCCCACAGCAGCCAACACCCAGGGGCCGACTCCACTCAGAAATCACAGTGCCCCCTTCAGAGGGGTGAGCGGCCACGCGGCCCGCAGCACCGGGCTGGGGACAAAGGACTCGGCTCCCTCCCGCCCCGCCCACACCCAGCAGGCGGCCGCTGGGAGCTGGCGCCCAGCGGGGGTGGCTGCGCTGTTGCCGGGCAGGAGAGTCTGGAGTGTCCTTCGGAGCGGTTTCCTTGGCAACGCTGTCACCAACCACGTGACTTCTCCTAGCCCCCAGGACCCCCGTCCTCCCCATTGTCACAGAAACAAAGGAACATTAAGGTCACAGCGCCACCTGCAGGAAGACAAGAGAGGCGGCCCCCAGCCCGGGAGGGGGAAAAAAAAAATCTGCAGGTAAGCATGTGGCAAACCTTAGGGGGAATAATTCCTCAGGCAAAGGCAACGGGTCACTGAGAAAAAGAAAGAAAAGAGGCGGAGGAGGTAACAAAGAAGGAGGAGAAATCTCATTCGGCCCAGAAATCCCATACGTTAAACATAAAACAGTTCCCAACACAGGAGGGGTGCAGAACAAGCGGCCGCACTACAGCCGTGCAACATCAGGAATATCAGAAACTGGGGGCTGGAGCGATAGCACAGCGGGGAGGGCGTTTGCCTTGCACGCAGCCGACCCAGGTTCGATTCCCAGCATCCCATGTGGTCCCCTGAGCACCGCCGGGGTAATTCCTGAGTGCAGAGCCAGGAATAACCCCTGTGCATTGCCGGGTGTGACCCAAAAAGAAAAAGAAAAAGGATATCAGAAACTAAAGATGGAAATCAACAGCAAAGCAACAGCAGAAAAGAGAGAGAGGGACATCCAGGGGCAAGCATTGGCCTCCGGAAGAGGGGCAGGCGTGAGAGCTCTGGGAATGACGGGTGAGGAGGGCAGGAAGGGAGTGGAGTCCCGCACTCAAAGCAACAATAGCTGGGAACTTTGCAAAGCCCCAGAGGGGTCAAGGAAGCAGAGAGGACGGCTGCATGTGCGTCCCAAGGTCATACGCCGAGACACACCATCCTTACATGATCAAAAGTTAGTGATCAAGGCGCTGAAGGCTACAAGGGACAGAAAACAAACACCGAGACACCTCTGACAGGCTTTCATTGGACAGCCCAGCACGAGGAGTGTGGAGTGATATATTTTCATTATAAAGAGGCAAATTCAGGGCCAGAGAGCACAGGAGATAGGGCAGATCAGACCAGGCTTGCTTGCCCTGCACGCAGCCCCCCTGGGTTCCAGCCCTGGCATCCTTATGGTCCCCCCAGCAGCACCTGGAGTGACTCCTGAGTGCAGAGCCCCGGGATGGGATCACCAGGTGTGGCCCAAAGGCAGGGGGAAAAAAGTCAAATTGTCAGGTAAGAATATTCTAAAAAATTTTCATGATGGAAAAATAAAGGATTTTTCAGATAAACTAAAGCTATTTCGTTTACTACCACTGTATCTGTTCTATAAGAAGTACCAAAAGGAATTCTTTAAAAAAAGAAGAAATAAAAAATTATGAAATATCGAAGAGTGGGAGAGAGAGGAATGCAATAAAGGGAGCATAAGTATTATGACACGGTGCAAACATGATAGAGGAAAGCCCTCATGTGGTCAGGTGAGGGAGATGAGCCTGTTAGCAGCACTCAGAGACCTTCTAAGCATCAAAATAGGATATAATCCCCAGGATAACCACAAAACAAAAATCTAAAGCAAAGATGTTTAGAAGAAAAATATGAAGAAATGGGGAGAATCACCAAGGAACTCTCCACACAAAAACGCAGATTTAAAAACAGAGGAAAACAACAGACATATAAAACAAGCAGCAAATTCAAATGTAGAACAGCAGAAAGTTAGCCTCATATACTAAGAATCATCAGAAACAAAGTGGCTGGTTGGGTTTTGTTTTTTGTTTTAAATTCGTTTATGCGGGTGGCATTCAAACACCGGACCACTGTTGGTCCAAGGAGCTACACCCCAGAGTGTTAGACGGTGGGTGGAGTTCATAGGGGCTAGGTCACTTCATGACAGAGAAACTAGAGATATCTTCCATGGTATAATGCCAATGGCCAAGCAAAGAAAAGCAAAGATCAACGAATTTCATTATATCAAGAAGCTTCTGCACCTCAAAGGAAATGATAAATACATAAGTAAATAAAAAGAATACAAGGGCAATGCCAGACTGGGAGAAAAGATTTGCCCACTACTCATCCAATAAAGATTTGCTATCCAAGAAACATAAAGCACTGGAAGAGTCTTTTTTTTTTTTTTTTTTGCTTTTTTTGGGTCACACCCGGGGCAATGCACAGGGGTTACTCCTGGTTCTACACTCAGGAATTACTCCTGGCGGTGCTCAGGGGACCATATGGGATGCTGGGATTCGAACCCGGGTCGACCGAGTGCAAGGCAAACGCCCTACCCGCTGTGCTATCGCTCCAGCCCCAGCACTGGAAGAGTCTTTACAAGAGAAAAACCACCAACCCCATCAAAAACTTGGAGAGAGAGAAAAAAAGAAACTTTCTCAAAGATATACTAATAGCCAAAAGGCGTATGAGTCAAACAGTGCATCACTCATTCTCGGGAAATGCAAATCCAAACAATAACGAGATACATCTCACGAGGTTGGCACACATAATAACGAAGTAAAACTCCAATGAGTGGATTTGGCAAATACAGGGATGCTGATTTGTTTTGTTCTGTTTTGTTTGGGGCCATGACCGGCTTGCTCCTGGCGCTGAACTCAGGGATCGCTCCTGCTGGGTTCGGGACCATATCAAACCTGGGTAGGCCACGGGCAAGGCAAACACCCAACTATTGCTCCAACCTCGGGACCCTGGTTTAATGCTGGTGGGACTGCCGTGATTCAGCCTTTTTGTCACACACTACAGGCACTTCTCAATAAACTAGGAACCGTGCTTCCACATGACCCGGCAACTCCATCTGGGCATCTACCTAAGGACCCAGAAACTATTCAGGAAAAAGACATCTGAGCTCCTCTGTTCAGCGCAGCCCCATTCACAATAGCTGAAATACGGAAACAACGCAGACGCCCCAGAACAGACGGGTGGATAAAGAAACTACCGCGCAGAGACACAACGAAACGGTCTCAACCACAAGAAAATGAAAGGATGCCACTCGCTGCTACGTGAAAGATCTGGGAAGCATCACGCTGATGTAGTTTGGAAAGGGACAGACAGATACAAAGTGGTCGCTCTCGTGTGGAGTATATGGAAACAGAGCAGAGGAATAACAAATGCTCAGAGGTGACAAAAACTCAGTAGGAAGCGGACCCCCGTGGGAAGGGTGTGGGCCTGGGATGTTTTATGTGTGAGACACACCAATAACACTGTTGTAAACCATGTTGCCTAAAATCTATTTTTCCTTTAAAAGTCACATGATTGGAACAGATGATGGGGCAGAGAATACACAACAAAGGGAGTAGGGCACCTTTCTTCCACCAAGAGCCTGGACGTTGGCGGGCTGTAGAGCAGGTTACAATCCTCAGCCCCCAAAAACGAGAGCTGGCGGTATGCCACGGGACTGGGTGCGTGCTTCTAAACTCCTACTTGAACCCTTACTAAGTAAATAAACCTGCTTCATGATGGTTTTGTTCCTTGTTTTCTTTTTCCTTCGGGGGCGGGGGGGCAGCTACATCCAGCAGTGACTCTGGTGGGGTTCAGGGGACCATATGTGGTGCTACGCATAGAACCTGGGTCAGCCACTGGTCCCTGCTTGAGGATGTACAAAGCTGGTTCGGTCACTCTGCAACCAGAATATTTCCATTTGGTCTGTACCCCTTTCTGTGCTGTGACCCCAGGATCTCGGGTGCACTAGGGGCAAAGAAGGTGGCTGAAGGTCCAAGGCACGAAGGCTACATGAGTGGAGGTGCCCAAGTGACAGAGTGACCCTCAGATTCACTGTCAGCACCAGCTGAGGATGGCAGGCAAGCGGGTTTCTTGGGCGCTGATAATGCCAAGAGAACTGAGGCACTAATGCACCAGACCTGATGCCCAAAGTCACCCACACAGGCGAGCGCCCAGAAGATAGCACAGGAACCTACACAGACTTCTTAGACCTGCTCTTTCTTTGTACCACTTGTATCACTTGTCTTCCCATTGATCTTTGATTTGCTCGGGCAGGCGCCAGTAACGTCTCCACTCATCCCTGTCGCGTGCTAGTGTAGCCCAATGATATCTGCTCACTCCAGGAACACGAAGAGACTCAAACCGTTCGTTCAGGGTTTTGACGAAGAAGTCTGACCATCTGGTAGGTGGGCGGCCAAGACCTTTTGACGTCCCGTGGAATCCAGTTGGTAACAGCTTTAGTCCAGCGGTCGTCTCTGAATCGCATTACGCGTCTGGCCCAGACATGCAATGCTCTTTCTTTAGCCATTAGGAAACGCAAACCCCCGCTCTGAGCCCCAAACGCCTCTCCCTTAAATACCCGGGTACCACTGTGGGCAGACTGGAGAAACCGGTAATCCAAGAGGACCTGGGTTATCTAGAAGTGATGTTCAACACCGGAAGAGGGAAGGCAAAATGAAACGGCTGCAGTGAAAATGTAAGAGGTAACCACACTCAGCCCACCAGGAGCCTGGCGTGTCTTTGCGAAGAGCACTCCCAACTCAGAAACGACATCCAAGGAAGAACGGTGACAGCTTGGGGAAGACAGGCACAGAACATGGTTGACCCAGTTTGTGAGCCACCTAAAAGTCCATAAACACACACACACATTCATAATACCCTATGCAAACACCCAGTATGCAAATATTTTCTCTGAAGAATTCCTGTCTCCAGAAGCAAGGCCCTAGCGGAGAGGCAGAACATAAACTAAAGCTAAGCAGAGATAAACATGTACATAAACTAAAGCTAAGCTAAGTTCAACTAAAAGTCTACCAGCCTCAGGCACGTTTTTATAGGACCACGTTCTCACTTTCCACCACTGTAGCACAGAAGCATGTCATCCCGTTGCTCATCGATTTGCTCCAGCGGCCACCAGGAACGTCTCCATGGTGAGACTTGTTGTTGCTGTTTTTGGCATATCGAATACGCCACAGGGAGCTTGCCAGGCTCTGCCATACGGGCGCAATACTCTCGGTAGCTTGCCGGGCTCTCCGAGAGGGACGGAGGAATTGAACTCGGGTTGGCCGAGAACATAAAACATAAAAGTTTGTCAACTGACGTCTTGATGTCTTTGCTATGATTCCTAAACACCTAAGTATTCAGTCCTATGGTAAGAAGAACACAGCAGTAGGCCCTTCGGAAATGAAAGAGTAGGAATGAAATAAATGGCATCTTCCAGAGAATGGACAACCTCTTGAAGCAGGATGGTTTCTATGTCAAGCTTAGTTTTTGTTTTTTTTAAATTTTTATTGAGAAGCACACAAGGCTCAACCTTTAACAACATGTTAGTGATCTCTTACAGAGGGCTTAATGGCCCCTGGGTGAAATGCAGCAATCTTTACACTCTTCCCTCTAAGGATGCTTTTTTATAGCATTTTCAGCAGTTTTTTCATAGCAAACAATACAAAATCTATTAGTTCAGTTCTGCTTTGGAGCAGGGATTGGGGTTCCGGATGGAAACACCCGAAACATAATGGTGGGAAGGTGCAATATGGTGGGACTGGTATTTGAATATTAAACGTAATCAAATATTGTGAACTACTTTATAAAATAAAAAATCAAAATAAAATAAATGTTATTGAATCACCATGAGAATCACAAAGTTGTTCACAATTGAGCTGCAGCCCTACAAGGTTCTAACATCCATCCTGTCACGTACCATTGTCCCCAGCTTCACCCCTGACTGCCCCCTTCAGCCTGACTCTATAGCAGACACTTTTCTACTTTCTAAAAAAATCTCATTTTACCTTTCAGGCACTGTGGTTTGCAATAGTGTTTCTAAATTAAGTTTTTGTTTGTTTTTTGCGTTTTGCACAGGGGATACTCCTGGCTCTGCACTCAGGAATTACTCCTGGCGGTGCTCCGGGGACCATATGGGATGCTGGGAATCGAACCCAGGGCGACCATGTGCAAGGCAAACACCCTACCCACTGTGCTATCGCTCTGGCCCTTTAAATGAAGCTTCGTATGTTGTTTGAATGCAAGTTAAGGAGAAGGATGGAATTTAATTCATGGATCGATTATCTGCCTTTCAGACAAGGCCAGGACCTTGTGCTAAGGGCCAGAAGAAAGGAGAACTAAGACCACCACAAGCGAATCTGGTGACAGCAATCTGGTGCCCTATCACTCTGTCCATTTTCTGTCTTTATGCATTTCCCAAGAAATTCAAGAGCTGGGTGTAAACTCCGCACTTTGAAAACATCCGGATTCTTTTTTTAAAAGTTTTGGGGCTACGCTCAGCAATGCTCAGGCTTGACTCCTGGTAGTGCTTGGGGGCCATATGGGATGCCGGGGATCCAACCCTGGTCAGCCACAAGCATGGCAAAGTCCTCCCCCCTGCCCCCCCTCCCGCTACTGTACTATCACTCCAGCCCCCCAAATCAGATGTTTAAAGAAAAGCCTCAGGAGTGATCAAAAATAACCAGCGGGATTCCTGGATATTACAAACCTCGGAGCTAAAGGGGAAAACCGACATGATGAGGCAGTGCTAAAAACTTCCAGATCTGAAAACGGGGGCGTCACCTTGCAACTCTCCTAGGAAACCCCCGGACCACACAGCATCTGCTGACCACAGGGGGCGTGTCAAAAACTGCCCATAGATGTCCACAAGAAACCTGTAAGATGAAAAGCGAACAAGCGCTTACGGCAATAATAAATAAGCTACTTCTTATCTATCACTTCCAAAGAAAGAATGCCCTCGAGGAATAAATGCCAATTAGTGCTAAAAATATGCAGGATACTGTCACGCATTTTCTGTAAGTAAAAATGTTTTAATTATAGCACTCTTTCAATGCTAGAACTGACAGTTCTTGGCTTTTGTGGTTGCGTCCAAGCACCAAGAGATGGGTTGCTGAAAGGCCTGCTTTTCGGTCCTAGAAACACACACTTCCCCACGGGTTTTGTGCGAGCATTACTGACTGATGTCCCCGTATTCTAACGATCAGAAGTTCCAAGGGTTGATCAAAGATTCCTGAACATCCATCAGCTGAGCTTCCTCGCCTCCACCGTCAGCAACCAGGCCGAAAGGGAAATGCCAAGCGATTCTTCTTGACTTAGCTAGAATAAAAATAAGAACAGGGACGAGCTACACGTCGCACACCGACTCGGGCGAGGTCACACCCTCTCCATCCCGCCAGACTGCGGTCACGTCCAACTCGGGAGCGTCTGGGGCGCCGTCTCTCCAGCCCGGCAAGTCAAAGGCACCTCGTCTTAGCAAGGAAAACTGCTCCTCTTAGCAAGGTCTGATGGTCTGGGCGCGCCCCCAAAGGCCAGAGGCCGATCGCCGCGTCCACGCTCAGTCCCCGCCTGTTGGGGAGGGACAGTCGGGGCCACCGGCGCGCGCTCAGCCCGGGAGGGCAAAGAGCAGCAGGAGCCTGCGCGGGGTGCGGCGGGGGCGGCGCACGAGCGCGCACGGCCCGCGGGACCCTCCGTACTGCGCGCACCGCCAGCGGGGACCCCGTTTTCCGGCGCGCACGCCAGCGGGGACCCCGTTTCCCGTGCGCACGGCCCGCGGGAACCCCGTTTCCGGGCGCGCTCGGCCCGCGGGGACCCCGTTTCCCGCGCGCACGGCCCACGGGGACCCCGTTTCCCGGCGCGCTCGACCCGCGGGGACCCCGCTTCCCGCGCGCACGCCAGCGGGAACCCCGTTTTCCGGAGCGCGCGCCCGGCGGGGACCCCGTTTCCCGCGCGCTCGCCCGGCGGGGACCCCGTTTCCCGCGCGCCCCTCCCGTACTCACGCGCACGGCCAGCGCGCCCGCGCCCATCCCGCAGGAACGCCCCGTCGAACCGGTGCGGGCCGGGCCGCAGCATCAGAACCGCGGCGGGCGGGGGTGGGGGGCTTCAGTCCCGCCGCGCGCACCCGTTTCCCTCCGGACGGGCCCCCCTGACGTTTGGGGAAGCGCCAGGGCCCGGCCGCACCCCACCCCCTGCCGCCCCCACGTGGCCGCGGCGACTGAAACCCGAGCCGGAGCCGCTAGTACTGGCCCGCCCGGGCCTCACGTGACCCGCCGGCCGCCGGGCCCCGGCCTTGTCCTGCTGATGCTTCATTCCTCCGACCCACCGGCCGCGGCGCTGGGAGAAACGCCAGCCCGGCCGGGCGTTGCTGTTCCTCTCTCGGAACGTGCTCGGGAACACCCAGGGTTCAGATCTTCGGGCGCTTCTAGCTGCTTCCACGCCGTCCACCCTCCAGAAGCACTTAAATCCGGACATGATTTTCTTCCCTCCACCAGCTTTTGCTCTAAAAGAAAAGACTCTCTTTGAAGTGCTCGTGACTGCTGCTCGTGGCTTTCCAGTGATTTTAATTCACTCACACTGGTGAGAAACATAAAATTACAGGCTTCCAGACATACTACAAGGTTGCATATGTGAGTTCAAGTCCCGAAAGTTAAGCTCTGCTCCACCTCCCCCTGATTTTCTGCTGCAGAATCTGCCCTTAGAAAGCCTAATGGCCCTTAGCAATTTTCAAGTATTCGAACTGATAACTAGCACATCCTTTTTCCAGCAAGTCAGAAGGAAACTAGTCTGTTTTTATGTTTATGCCACTTTCCCCTTTGTAAGATGGTTTCTTAACTGGCACGCTTAAGAGAGTACTAATACCTAGTACAAGACTTTACTTGCACACAAGACTGAATGCTATATAATAAAGGTCTCCTTTACGGGTAAATATAGGAAAGAAAGAAACGAGAAAAATCAACGGAGTGATCTTTTGAAAAATCCTCTTGAATGACCTCCCTTCAAATCTGATAGCATCTTAAAATCTACAGTCAATCAAAACTACCCACAGCAAAGCCAAGAGAGAAATCCCTACTAAGCAAGCCACAGGACTTGCATGCTTTCTTTCTTTCTTTCTTTCTTTCTTTCTTTCTTTCTTTCTTTCTTTCTTTCTTTCTTTCTTTCTTTCTTTCTTTCTTTCTTTCTTTCTTTCTTTCTTTCTTTCTTTCTTTCTCTGTTTGGGTCACATCTGGCCCCGACGATGCACAGGGGTTACTCCTGGCTTATGCACTCAGAAATTACTTCTGGCAGTGCTTGGGGAACCAACCATATGGGGTGCTGGGAATTGAACTTGGGTCTGCCGCATGCAAGCCCTACCCTCTGTGCTATCGCTCCAACCCCCAGGACTTGCATTTCTGTGCGTGCGTGCAAACTATTGCAGAGACCAGTTCCACAATGCCAAGTAGCACCATCTCACCGGGAATGAAGCGCAGGGATGAGTAGGATCTCCATGAACTACAACAAATAGTCATATCCCTTTGTTTCCATCCACCTGTTAGAAAAACTAGGATGATTATGAAAGAAAAAGGCCATAAAGCAATGCTTTTCTCACGTCATAAAAAATCATTTCCTCTTTCTGGTTCTGTAAGAAATGTCCTTTCATGTTGCACAGCAAAAAATTGTCCACCAAAAGGCCCCATTACCACACCTATAGATCAGTATCCATTACCAGCACCCCACCAGTCCCAGGCCCCGAGCCACACAGTTTACAGACAAAAATAAGAAAAACGGGGCCTAGAGAGCACAGTGGGTAGAGCTGTTGCTTTGCTTGCAACCAGCTATGGGTTTCCTGAGCCCCTCCAGGAGGGATCCCTGAGTGTAGAGCCAGAATTTACCCCTGAGCATCACTGAATGTGGCCCCAAGTGAAAAAGAAAAGAAAAATAGTTCACCTTGTCCCAGAGATAATCCAGTGAGGAGAAGGAGGAATAACATGAATACAAACATTTTGGTTCGTGGATGCTGAGTTGCTTAAAACAAAGATAAAAAATAAGTGAAAGCATAATAGTTGACACCAAGAACCATTTGACATACTGACTTCCTTTTTTTCTATGCTTTTTAAGACACATGAACTTGAATCTCTGATCTGTCTGTTTCAGTTATCACTTCACCTGTATCACAAGCCTTCTCCCATATTGTTGATGGTATTATTGTTCACTTTAATATAGTTTACATTTTAATGTATATTATATGTAAACTATGCAATATATTTATGTGGTATATGTATATAGTAAAAACGTGAACTGCATTTTTATGTATAAAATTTAGTCATTATTTATTTTTACTTTTTGAGTCACACCCAACGCTGCTCAGGAGTTATTCCTGGCTCTGCACTCAGGAATTGCTCCTGGCAGTGCTCAGGGGACCATATGGAATGCCAAGGATTAAACCCAGGTCGGTTGCATGCAAGGCAAATGCTACTATCACTCCAGCCATTATCCATTTTTAGGCATTTACATGGATTCTGATTTTTCGTGCATGTAAGTTCTGCTTGCTTGTTTTTATTTGCTTGGAGGTCACACCCAGCGATGCTCAGGGATCAGTCCTGGTGGTGCTAGGGATTGAATCCAGGTCAGCCAAGAACAAGGCAAGTGCCTTAACCACTGCACTGTCCCTTAGGCCCCAGACGTGAGTGTTAAATAATGCTTTGTCGGGGCCAGAGTGATAGTACAGCGTGTAGAGCATTTGCCTTGCACGCAGCCGGCCTGGGTTCGATCCTCAGCATCACATATGGTCCCCCGAGCACCACCAGGAGTAATTCCTGAGTGCAGAGTCAGTGGTAACCCCTGAGCATAGCTGGGTGTGACCCCAAAAAGCAAAAATAAAATAAAATTAAAAAGATAATGCTTTGTCTTCAGAAACCTGATTATTTTCAGTGGAGATTTTTGAAAGAGAAACTTCTGGATGCCAAGGAAGATGAATTTTGACCACAACTGGATTTAGCAGTTTGTTTTCTATAATTCACATTATCCAAATTTATTTTGTAAAGATTTCCAAATTTAATCGGATATTAATTTTATTACCAGAAAAATTAAAATACAAGTAATACCCATTAATTAGGCTGGAGCAATAGCACAGCAGGTAGCGTTTTTGCCTTGCACACGGCCGACCTGGTTCAATTCCTCCATTCCTCTGGGAGAGCCCAGCAAGCTACCGAGAGTATCCCACCCGCACGGCAGAGCCTGGCAAACTCCCCAAGGCGTATTCAATATGCCCCAAACAGTAACAACAAGTCTCACAATGGCAATGGAGACATTACTGGTGCCCGCTCAAGCAAATCAGTGAGCAACTAGATGACAGTGACAGTGACCCATTAAACATCTTTATTTGCTATATTGTATTTGCTATCTTTGATAAATTTTGTTTGTCCCTTTATCAATGGGAGCCTTGGAAGTTTAAGTCTTTTCTGAGATTATTGTAATGACTAAAAGATACAATCCATTAAAAGTACTTAGTGCGGTAGCAAGAAAAAGAAAAATCAAAAATTTTGAAACGCTCATGTAGATTGACTATATTGGAATTTATTTTTAGGTATAGATAAAATGAGGTTCTAAGCTGATTTGAATTTTAGCAATTATACAGTTCCTGTGGCCTAAACACTAAATCTCCCCAATATGCAATCTTTTTTCTGATAAACATATAACTTCTCCTTCTCAGTGTAACAAGCATGACTATCCAGCTATTGGCCCATTTCCCAATGTGATTTGAAGGGGATGACCACATGTCCACATATGAAGTACATGAGCACATGTCCACATGTCCACTCAATCATAGAATGTGACTACTATATATGCAACTTGCTCGTCACATGTTTAATAGGAAATTCTTCCAATCCATGAATGTGAAACATTTTTTTTATTTCCTGGTTTTGGTAAATAATGACAAATATATATCTTCAATATTATCTTTACACCTTGGTTGATTCCTAAGCACTTAATGTTTTGGGATGCCAATATACATAATTAATTTTATTTTATTTTATTTTTATTTTTTCTGCAAATGCATGGGGCTTATTCAAACCAATGTAGCTATATTGGGACCTTCAACTGTGCCTGAAAAGCGGCAAAGCCGAAGGCCCATAATTTATTTTAAATGCTTTTCCAAATGTGATAGATTTTTGGGTGTTGATTTTGTTTATTATTTTATTGGCTTAGAGTGATAGCACAGCAGGCAGGGCATTTGCCTTGCATGCGGCCGACCTGGGTTCGATTTCTCCGTTCCTCTGGGAGAGCCTGGCAAGCTACCCATGGCATATCCCATATGCAAAAAAACAGTAACAAGTAGTCTCACAATGTAGCTGTTACTGGTGCCTGCTTGAGCAAATCGATGAACAACGGGACAACAGTGCTACGACAGTGCTACAATGCTACTTTATCAGTTTATTGTTTCTAAGAGTTTTTTTTGGTGCTGTATTTAGGGTCTTCTATATATATTAGCATGACATCTGCAGATAGTTATAATTTAATTTCTTCTTTTCCAGTTTGAATTCCTTTGATTTTTTTCCTTCCTTGTGTGCTGTGGCTAGGATTTTTGATACAACATTAATTAATAGTGGTTATAGCAGATGTACCTGCCTTCTGCTAGGCCTCAAAGAGGTGACTTAGATTTTTTGATCATTAAATATGATGCCACTGTGGGTTTGTTGTATATGACCTTTACTATCTTGAGGTACGTTCTACTTTCTTGAGTTTTTAGTCACAAACAGGTGTTGAATGTTGTGTTCCTCTTCAACTGCTGATTTGATTTTTTTTTTTCTTTTTGGGTCATACCCGGCGATGCACAGGGCTTACTCCTGGTTCTACACTCAGGAATTACTCCTGGCGGTGCTCAGGGGACCATATGGGATGCTGGAATTCAAACCCAGGTCTGCTGCATGCAAGGCAAACGCCCTCCCCGCTGTGCTATCGCTCCAGCCCCTGATTTGATTTTATTGTTTTTTTCCATTGATGATTTGTGATATAACATATCAATATATCCATATACCTTTGCTTCCATGGATTAAATCTCACTGAATTATGGTGTGTGGTTTGTAAGATGTTTTTCTTTTTTTTACATTTATATTAATCAGGGGATAGGATCTATAATTTTCTTCTATTAGTTGTGTCTGTATACTTTTGGAATTATGGTAAATTGGCCTCATAGATGCTGTTATGACGATTCCTGCTTATTTGATTCTGAAAGAGTATGAGGGGTATAGGTGATTTTTCTTGTTTGAAGTTTTGGTATAACTCATTAGTGAACTGGGAACTTTGACATTTTAGATTTAAGATTTTTTAATTTTTTAATTTTTAAGATTGGGCATAGATGATGGAGAGTCGCTGGCACAGAAAGATGGAGCAAAGCCAAGACGCAGAGAAGTGATGAGGAATTCCCTGTGCCCAGCGATACTCTTAATAAAAAAGAATCCCCGCAATTGATTTATTAGAGGCAATCTCTCTTGCCCTCTAATAAAAATCTGCCCCAGCTTGTGGCAACCCCTCCCCCACTCCGCAAAAAGAGCAAAGTCTGTAAAGGAAACGAATTCCCTGAAGTCCGGGCCTTTCTTGGTAACACGCTAGCACAAAACAAGCCCCCGGCGCGGGGGTGGGCGTCAGGGCGCATCTGCCAGGCGCAGCCTCCCTGCCCCGGCTCTGGGGAGGGACCGGCCGCGCGCCGCGCCGGCCTGGGTCTGCCCACGGTCACGGGCAGGGAGAGAAGACCCGGCAGAGTGCAGGGCCCAGCGAAAGGGACGGAGCCAGGTGGGGGAATCAACCTCCAGGGGCTGCAGGAGAGGGAGAGACGGGATTTCTCAGCGCGCACCGTGCCACCAGCCGCGGGGGTTGGGGGGGGGCAAGAGGAAGCCCGGCGGCCACCACCGGCCCAGCTCTGGCTGGACGTGAGCTCTTCTCTGATGGACAGTGACCCACCTGCCAGGTGCCACTTCCTTTCTCACGCCTTCCCTGCACCAGGGGCCCACTGAGGCTGGGCTCCCCGCGCCCACCCCGCCCCAGTGCTTGCTGCAACCCAGGCTGCCTAGACCGGTAGCCCGGGGGGCCAGGGGAGGACCCGAACATCTGTCTCCCTCTGCGTACAACCTCGGGACGTCTAGGACAGCGAAGGCTTTGCAAGCTGCCCGGGTGAGAGGCGAGGGATTGGGTGCCCTGTTGGGCAGGGGTCGGAACGCATAGCCTCCTGCGCTACACGGTGGCAACAATGTGGCCTTTGCAAACCAGCGACGCGACCCCGCGCTACTTTGTGTTCACTTTGTGTGAAGGAAGGTCAGACCTCAGGTTCAAGTGTTGGAGAGACTTTGGCTGCAATTTTCCCGTTCCCCAAAGCCCCGGGCGAGCCACAACAGGCCTCGCCGTGGGCGCCAGGTGCTGCGGGACACAGGTGCAGCGGCGCCGAACGTCCCCCGGGAAGCCAGCGCGGAGAGGAGCGACCCCTGGCATCAACGGGCGTGGCCCAGACGGAAGCAAAGCCAGCGAAAGTAGGGACACCCGCGGGGCAGTGGGCGCCAGCGCCAGGCCTGCTGCTGTTTGCAAACACCGTCCACGTGCACCCTCCCCGCGCGCCCTCTCGCCCCGCCCCGCACAGCCGGGCGCCGAACTCCGCCCTCGGCGGCTCGACCTAGGCGTCCCCAGCGCGGAACCAGTCGGTGCCCCCCCCAAACAAAAGCCACGGAGGAGGGGCCTGATGATGAGCGCTGTCCGAGGCCCCGCCCCGCCCTAGGCCACGCCCCCAGCAGAACGCGCTGCATCCTAGGCCCCGCCCCGACCGGGGAGGCCACGCCCCCTATCCAGGCGCTCTCACACAAGCCCTACCCTCGCAGGAGGCCACGCCCCCAGTCGGAGGCCTCGCTTTCCGAGGCCCCGCCCCGCAGGAGGCCACGCCCCGACAGAGGCCACGCCCCGCCTCAAGAAGTGCTGCCACTCTCACAGGCCCGGCCCCGTCCCTCACCCTCACGGGAGGCTCCGCCCCCTACGGACGCAGCACGACCCTCTGACAGGCCCCGCTCACTCACGCAGCGCGGCCCTCTCGCAGTGAGGCCCCGCCCTTTTCAGGCCCCGCCCCTAGCGCAGCGCGGCCCTCTCGCAGTTAGGCCCCGCCCCGCGCAGGCCCCGCCCCGCGCAGGCCCCGCCCCGGCGTTCCTGCGGGGGCGCGCGCGTGCTCCCCAATCCCCGCCTTCCGGCTCCGGCGGCGCCGCTCGCCCCGCGCCCCGCGCTGCCCCCCGCCGCCGCCCGCCCCGCGCCCGCGCTCCCGGCTCTAGGCGGCCCCGGAGGTCGCGCCCGCGGGAGGGAGGCGGCGCCGCGCCCGGGCGCCCCGCGGGCTGCGCGACCTGCGGCGGGAGCCGGGCGCGCCGGGGCGGGTCTCCTCCCGCGTCCGGAGCCCCCCGCGCCCGGCAGCGCCCCCAGCGAGCACGTGGGCCGGCGCCGGGAGCAGGACCCCCGGCCCGGGAGCCCGCCCCCGCCCCCTGCCCCCTGCCCGTGCCCCGTGCCGGGGCAGGACCAGCCTTTCCGCCGCGCCGCCTCTTCCCCCAAACAAGGCCTTGCCGGGGAGCCGCGCGCCCGGGGGCCGCCCACTGCGCCCCCCGCCCTTGACGCCCCCTCCGCGGACCCCCCTGGCCGCCCACGCCCGTGCCTCGCGGGGCCATCCTCGGAGCCGCCGCAGCACCTGCCCGGGCGCCTGCCCCCGCGCAGTGCGCCCCGCGCCGCTGGACCCCGCTGGACCCCGCCCTGCTGGCCTGCAGTCCCCGAGGGGCTGGCTGCTCCCCGGAAGGCGGTAAAGTAAGTGAGGAGGGGGGGAAGGAAGGGGGAGGGTCTCCAGAGCAAGGGGGGGAGCTGCGGGAGGGAGCGCCCCTCGGAGGAGGCGCTCCTGGCCGGGCGCATCCTCAGCAGCGCTTGTCCCTGTCCCCCAGTGTCCAGGTCGCCGTCTCCCCGCGTCCCCGCGTCGCCGCCGGCAGCCCCGGACCCCTAAGATGCTTGGGAAACGGAAGCGCGTGGTGCTGACCATCAAGGACAAGCTGGACATCCTGGAGCGGCTGGAGGAGGGCGTGTCCTTCAAGCGGCTGTCGGCGCTGTACGGCATCGGGGAGTCCACGGTGCGCGACATCAAGAAGAACAAGGAGCGCATCGTCAACTACGCCAGCAGCTCGCACCCCACCAGCGGGGTCTCCCGGCGCAAGTCCATGAAGTCCTCCACCTACGAGGAGCTGGACCGCGTCATGATCGAGTGGTTCAACCAGCAGAAGACGGACGGCGTGCCCGTGTCGGGCACCATCTGCGCCAAGCAGGCGCGCTTCTTCTTCGACGCGCTGGGCATGGAGGGGGACTTCAACGCGTCCTCGGGCTGGCTGACCCGCTTCAAGCAGCGGCACGGCATCCCCAAGGCGGCCGGGAAGGGCGCCAAGCTGAAGGGCGACGAGGGCGCCGCCCGGGAGTTCTGCCGGAGCTTTCAGGAGTTCGTGGAGAGAGAGAACCTCCAGCCAGAGCAGATCTACGGGGCCGACCAGACGGGGCTGTTCTGGAAGTGTCTGCCCTCCAGAACCCTGGTCCTGGGCACGGAGCAGAGCGCTCCCAGCTACCGGTCCAGCAGAGAAAGAATCATCATCATGTGCTGTGCCAATGCCACGGGTTTGCACAAACTCAACCTGTGCGTGGTGGGGAAAGCTAAGAGACCCCGGGCCTTCAAAGGGACGGACCTGGCCAATCTTCCCGTCACTTACTTCAGTCAGAAAAGTGCGTGGATAGAACATGCTGTGTTCAGACAGTGGTTTGAGAAACACTTCGTGCCCCAGGTGCAGAAGCACTTGAAATCCAAGGGGCTTCTGGAAAAGGCTGTGCTGCTTTTGGACTTCCCCCCGGAGCATCCCGACCAGGAGCTGTTGCGTTCTCAGGACGGCAGGATCATGGTGAAACATTTACCACCAAATGTCACCAGTCTCATTCAGCCTATGAGTCAGGGAATTCTAGCCACTGTGAAAAGATATTACCGGACAGGCCTGCTCCAGAAATACGCGGACGGAGGGACTGACCCAAAAATGTTTTGGAAGAACTTAACGGTATTGGATGCGGTTCATGAAGTCGCAAGAGCTTGGAGCATGGTCAGATCGAGTACTATAACCAAAGCTTGGAAAAAACTGTTCCCTGGCAGCGAGGAGAACTCCGGCGTGAGTGTGGACGCAGGAGCCATTCTAGCAGCAAATTTAGCAACGGTTTTGCAGAACACAGAAGACTGTGATCAAGTTGACATTGAGAATATTGACCAGTGGTTTGATTCTCGCAGTAATGCCTCCAGCTGTCAGGTGCTCCCTGACAGTGAAGGTGCTGGTGGTCAGGCCCAGCCTGGCCAGCAAACGGGGTCCAGTAAGGCAAAGAAAACAGAGCTGAATCGGGAGAAGCACATCAGTCATAAAGTTGCACTGGAATGGACGGAAAATTTACTGAACTACCTAGAACAACAAGATGACATGCTTCTGTCTGATAAACTGGTCTTACGGAGGCTTCGAACTATAATAAGAAGGAAACAGAAGATCCAAATGAACAAAAGTCATTAATGCTCTTCAGGGTTTCAATGGTTACATCTTTGGCTTTATCTGCAGTGGAACTTAATTTAACATTGTTTGAATGCTGTGTATTCCAAGACCAAATACATTTTATACGTGATGGTAGAATTAGCTACCATTTGGGGTTGCTAGTGTCACTGCTCTTTAATGTTGATTTCAGTAATTTAGCATTGACATGTGACTGATCTATCTGCTGTTTTTAATCTGTGTTTTACTAATTAGATCGTAAGATACCTGAAGTCAGGGATCTTAGGTCTGCTTTGTGCCTGAATTTTATTGTGTCTTACAGGAGATCATGTGCACTATAGGCAATCAATAAATCTTGCTAAAATTCTTTTTTTTATTGCCTCCTATAAACTTCAGCTCCTAAACTGAAATAACTTAAGGGTAACTTGACATTTCTCTTTGAGTTTCCCCCATGCTGAAAATTTTAGAATTCAACTGAAATTCTAATTGAAGAGAAAGTGGGGAACTGAAAGAAAATGGCTTAAGCTTTAAACAAATTAAAATTCTATACCAATAGCACTTGGTTGGGCAGCAATTCAGATTGACCAAATCTGAGTTCAATGTAATTAAGGAAGAAATTAAGGTTAAAGTGCCCCAAGGGAAAGGACTTGCTCTTTGTTTTAATATCTCTAACTGTATGTAACAATATGTCTTCTTAGTTGTCTGATAGAATGCCATCTGTGTTCTAGAGAAAAGAATTATAATTCCCAAAACATTGTCTTTAGAAGATTGAAGGGTTAAGTTTTATTATTTGATCCTTTCTTACGGTAGTTATAATTCTTCTTTTAAAGGCTGTGTATGTAATATTTTAAACCTATGAAGTATGTTATTTCTGTATTACATTATTCTGTGAGCAGAGAACAGAGAAATAAGCAACGACATAATCTGTGGGGCCAGTTCACGAAATGCAGCTGTCGTGGAATGTAGCGGGAAACTGCATTGTAGAGGAGTGTTGGTAGCTGCCTACTAGCTCATAGATCCTCTAGGAAGCGTTTGTGGGGAATAGTGATTTTAATAGTGTGGGTTTAGGGCACCACCGGGCGTAGAATAAAGGCCTGATTGAGTGGTAGCTGCTATTACTGACATGCAAAAATAGTGATTTTCGGAAGCCTCCACAGATCCAGTGTGTGACTCGGCCCTGGGATTCCTGCATCAGGCAAGTCCAGGAGAGAAGCAATTCTTCCGGCTTTGCACCCCAGTGGACAGAAGTGGTCTGGGGGTGAAAGCTGAAAACCAGCACTATAGGGAAGTGAGAGAAGACAGAGAAAAATAATGACCTTAGGCTGAAATACAATACTAACTAATTTCAGTAAAAATTGAGAGGTTAATTATTCAGCACCATTTAGACATCACTTGCTAACCATCTGTAACAGTGAGATGTGGTCATATTGAAGTTTGAATTATAAAAGTGAGTGAGGATGAAATTACAACTTGTTTTTTAGTACTGAGATTTACAGTACTGTTAATTATACTTCTCATGCATATCATTCTCACAGCACAAGCATCCCTAGAGAGCCGCCTTCTCTCCACCACTGTCCCAAGGTAGACAAAATCTCCAGTGTGGGTGACTTTGTTTCTTTGTATCCAAAATATGAGAGATTTTAAAGATAACTGGATGTGGGGCTGGAGCAATAGCACAACGGGTAGGGCATTTGCCTTACATGCAGCCGAGACCCGGGTCCGATTCCCAGCATCCCATATGGTCCCCTGAGCACCTCCAGGGGTGATTCCTGAGTGCACGAGCCAGGAGTAACCCCTGTGCATTGCTGGGTGTGACCCAAAAGGAAAAAAAAAAAAGTGGACGTGGTGACACATCTATAGATGGATAAAGCTGAAGTGACATTCCACACAACCCAAAATATAAGCTTAAAACAGTATGAAAAATTTACTAATACATTTTAAAAATTATGTGAAATAGATAAATTCTACAAATACACAAGAGAAGAATTTTTGAAAATTAAAGAACAATTTGAATAGGCCTATAAAAGTATAAAAGCGTGTTTTTTCCTAAAAAGGGACTACTGACTTTATGGTAGAAAATATTAGAGATAATACTTTAGCAGCTGCGTTAATTAATAAGCAAAAAGTTGCAATAAAAGCCTCTAACAGTGAAAATTAGCACTCAAGTAGATCCATAACATTCAATATAAATGAAACAATTCATTATCAGCTGTCGGTACCCTGCTAACGAAGCATATTGAGGTTGACATTGTTTACAAAAGAGATTCTATAGTACTAATAGGGGGATATTTGTAGAAGTAATAAAATACCCTTAAAGGCAAAACAGTAGTAAGCTGGACATTTGCAATATCTTATATTAAAATACTAGATCAGTAGAAAATAAGAACAAAAATACCTTTCGCAAAATAACTTGACTATTAGGGCGTAGGAGCTAGTTCCGGGGTAGGGGGCGTGCTCTGCAGGAGACAGACCCACATTCAACCCACTGAGCCCTGCAGGACATGATCCCCAGCACAGTCTTGAGCACCCTCAGGTGTCACCCCCAAACTGAAAAAAAAAAGTTGTGATTAGATTAGGCTCAGAGCTGTATGGGGCGCTGGAGATTCCCAAATCCTAGCGGTGCTTCATGAGTCTCACTAGAACTCACATCTTTGTCTTTTGAACTCTAACTTTGGATTTGTGAAAGATCTTTTCAGAACACCTCTTAGGAATCCACTTTCTTTGGGAGAATATATACATTGTTATATATTAGGAAGATGTATTTATACCATGTAATACAACGTAATAAAACATTCTGAAACTTAGTTATGACTTAAACTTGAGTGAATGCATTTTTTTCAGAGCTATTTTCCCCCAACAAAAGAATGTCTCAAGTTTCCCGAAGTCATGAGATTGAAATGATTTCGTTTTGTTTTATTATACTGGCTAATGTAAACTGCATTTTAATTGCATAGTTCAATTAAGTACAGAAATCACTGCCCTTTCCGGATGTAACTTATGTTTTGCAGTTCCAGGGATCAAATGCAGAACCTCATACTTTGGAACATGTATATGATAGATTTTTACTAGGTCTTTTGAGGAGATATGGCATGTTTTGATTAAACAGTGTCTCTTAGATATACATATTGATGTGTAGACATAGGTGTATAGGTATAGATGTAGATATTAATGTATAGATGAAGATGTATATAGGTGTAGATGTAGATTTATGAGATAGCTATAGGTATGTAGATACTGAGGCATGCATCTATAGATATTAATGTGTACATAGGTGTCTCTAGTTGTAGATATACAAATAGATGTAAATATAGGTGTATATGTACAGATGTGTTAGATATGCAGATATGGATGTATGTAGAGATAAAGATGCATAGCTGTAGATATACACATAAATAGAAACAGATGTGGGTATAGATGTACTATAGATAATGTAGATATAGGTGTATGCACTGATACAGACATTGATAGACATGTCTCGGCAGAGCTGTGTGGATAGAGAAGCAGAGTTGGAGGTACAGATGTGTAGATATTCTAGATGTGCAGATATTTAAGTTCTTGGGAGTAATGTGTTCTCTATCATCTAAGGGGAAAATCTTCAAATTCTATCAGTTTTGATACATAAAAATGAAAATTCTTAAACAGAATTTGCAAGCTAATGAAACAGACCAAAATAGAACGATGCTTAAGAATATATACCTTAAAAAATTCATAATAGGAGTGTTTACTATTAAATGTTCAATCTCATTCATACATGGACTGACGAGAAAATTTTGAGTGCTGAGTTAGTACCGAGTTGGTAAGTCCCATATCAGCAGACAACATTTTGAGCAGAATTGTAGAAGTAAAATGTTCTTTATCCTGGGACTATTTTTTTGTTTTCAATCAAGCCTCCTACTGAGCTGGTTGGTGAGTTTCCCAGCTTTGGGGAGGCTCTTGGTTGACACAGCTGGTCAGTCGCAGACTGAGAAACTGTGTCTAGGAAGGTGGCTGCAGCCCCACAGCTCAAGGACACCGAAACCACAACCTGCAATTCAGATGTACATTTGTTCCTTCTTAGTTTTGCAAGTTGATCTTCCCCTAAATACATGCTGTATCTACACCCTACACCAGTCGACTGCATCTACAAAACAAACGAACTCTCTGTGCCAGTTGTGCTCTGTATCGGATGCAAGTGCAAATAAATAGAAAACAAGAACTTCTAAAATCTCGACCCTCTACAGCCCAAAATAGTAGGGAAAGATCCTCAAATTCTATTAGTTTTGATACATAAATGCAAATTTGCAAGACTAATGAAACTTAGACCAAAATGGAAAGATACTTAAGAATATATACCATAAAAAAAGCATAGTAGGAATGTTTACTATTTAATGTTTACTATATATTTGGAGGAAGGCACAATATTATTTCCCCCCCCACCTTCCCAGCCCCCACCCCGCCTGTGTAACTGATAAACTTCACTTTACTTTCACTTTGATTACATTCAATATTTCAACAAGAAAAACTCACTATTATTATTTGGAGTTTCTCCCCCGTAAAGTTGGGCCTGCTGGAAAGGAAGCATTTGTTTTCCATTGCTGAGAATGAAGAGATATGAGGTCAAGCGGCCACACTAGCAGCCGCACGGTTTTGGATTTCTGTATTTTAGTATTTTAGTAACTAAATCCAGAGAAATACCTGCCAGAAATTGCATCATAGCAAGCTAAGGCACTATCTTATTGAAGGCTATCAGATTGCAGCGGAATATCGCCTTCTCCGCTTTCTCCCAGAAAACTTGTGGCATTCTAGGGCCTCTCTGAACCTTAGTTTGTGAGTGGGCAGCAGGTTCTGTGGACGCACTCCAGGTGTACTCAGAGGCCATCTGTCAGGCTCCCGGTCAGGAGCTCCCGATGACCAGCCCAGCCCTCTGGGACTGTGAAGACCTCCAGCAGGCCTGGACTCCTGCCAGGGCTAGGGCGTTCTGTCTGTGGCCGCGCGCAGATAGCACAGAGTTCCCGTGCCCTTAGGAGCCCAGCATGTGCTGTCGCTCCCCCGGGGCCATCAGTGAAGGGGGAGCTGGGGCTTCAGGCTTGGGTGCTCAGGGAGCAGAGGCGGCAACCCCAGCGGCACGGTTCCAGTCCCTGAGCCGGGGCCTCTCTGGGCTAGTTTGTCCAGCAATTTCTAAGTTCCTGCGCTTCCCTCAGAGTCAGTGTGAGCGCCCCTTTGACGCTCAGCTTTTCCAGTTCAGAGCAGTAATCAGACTGTGACCTGGAAAAAGGGAGTTGATCAGCCTGAGGTCACACAACTGCCAATCAAAACAGGGCGCAGATGCCCCTCAGCTCCCAGGCCCTCTAGCCACGGCCGGGGAGGGGCTCCCTCTGGACAGGGAGCCCTGAGGGGCCAGCTTGAAGACTCGGCTACGCTTCCCACCAGAGATCAGTCCGTGGTCTGTGAGCACAGCCCTTCAGAACTCCCTCGCAGGGCTGTCATGTGTCAGTGACAGGACAAATGTCCGAGTGGACACTTTCTGCACTTCTAGCAGCCCTGTGTTCTGTCTGGAGGCTTTTGCTCCCTGACCTAAAGGCCGTGCAGGTGTAGGCTCACTGCAGACCTACCAGTGTAGGTTTCCTGGGAGCGCTGGGTGGCAGAGGTGCGTCAGGAGAAAGTGACCATCTCTCTCCTCCCTGCCTCAGGTAAGTCACTTGTGGGCAACCACCGATTTCACCCTCCCACACCCTGACTGTAAAAGCCTCCACCTGCTTTCTGCTCGGTCTTTAGGTAAGGGAGTCGATCCCCACCACCTGACCTCTTGGGGAGCCTCGGGCTCAGGGTGGAGTGAGGATTTGCTTATTTATTTATTTATTTATTTGCTTTTTGGGTCACAGCTGGCTATGCACAGGGCTTACTCCTGGCTCTGCACTCGGGAATTACTCCTGGCAGTGCTTGGGGGACCATATGGGATGCTGGGAATTGAACCTGGGTTGGCCGTGTGCAAGGCAAATGCCCTCTTTGCTGTGCTATTGCTCCAGACCCCAAGGATTTGTTCTTTGCAGGAAAGAAGAATTCAGTCCCAGGTCTTACCCAAAGTTTCAGTATTCTTCGTTTTTTTTTTAAGTTTGTTCATTTATTTATTTTAAATAGGAAGTGAATTATTTATTTACATTTCGGAATAACCATTATTTATTTCTTATGGAATCACAATGGCCCATGCTATTATTAATAGACATTAATTTAAGCGTTTTATATTTGCAGCAGAATTTAAAAGTTTATGGGCTGATTTTGGAAAACAATATGGACGATTCTCAAAAAACTAGAGGTTGAGCTCCCATTTGACCCAGCAATACCACTGCTGGGAATATATCCCAGAAAAGCCAAAAAGTATAGTCGAAATGACATCTGCACTTATATGTTCATCGCAGCACTGTTTACAATAGCCAGAATCTGGAAAAAACCCGAGTGCCCTAGAACAGATGACTGGTTGAAGAAACTCTGGTACATCTATACAATGGAATACTATGCAGCTGTTAGAAAAAATGAGGTCATGACGTTTGCATATAAGTGGATCAACATGGAAAGTATCATGCTAAGTGAAATGAGTCAGAAAGAGAGAGACAGACATAGAAAGATTGCACTCATCTGTGGAATATAGAATAATAGACTATAAGACTAATACCTAAGAATAGTAGAAATAAGTACCTGGAGGTTGTCACCATGGCTTGGAGGCTGTTCTCTCATTCTGGGCAACTCAGAGAAGGGAACACCAAGTAAAATGTGGTTGTTGGTCATGTGGGGGAAAGATGATGCAGGCCGAATATAGACTAGAGACAACACAATGGCCACTCAACACCTTTATTGCAAACCACAACACCTAATCAGAGAGAGAGAACAAAAGGGAATTCCCTGCCATAGTGGTGGGGTGGGGTGGGGGGTAGACGGGACTGGGGAGGGGGGGAGGGACCCTGGGTTTACTGGTGGTGGAGAATGGGCACTGGTGAAGGGATGGGTTCTCGAACTTTGTATGGGGGAAACATGAGCACAAAGATGTATGGATCTGTAACTGTACCCTCACGGTGATTCACTAATTAAAAATAAACTATTAATTAAAAAAAAAGTTTATGGGCTGGAGCGACAGTAGAGCAGGGAAGGTGCTTGCCTTACACACGTACACACAACCCACCTGTGCCCAGCCAATGGCTCTATACACACGACCCCCGGAGCCCTGTCAGGAGTGAGTGGTGAGCACAGAACTAGGAATAAGCCCCAAGCACGGCCAGGTGAGGCCCAAACTCTCCCCCCAGCACTTGATCTCAGGGTTCTTGTCTCGCCTCACAGAAAAGAATTTCAGGAGTAAAGTAAAAACCGATTTTATTTGGAGGGTTTTAGGAAGGAGGGAGAGAACGCGAGAGTACCGTGCTCAAGAGAGAGCGCGGGCTTCTCCAAGGGCGGAGAGAGCCCTGCACACACCCCAGCGTGAGAGTCCACATCTCAGGCGGGGGGATGCGGGCGACACCCGTGCTCCGGCACCGCGTGTGCTTGGCCCCGTGAGCACAAGCAGCACAGGGGCTTGGGCAGCGTGTGTGCCCAGCGTGAACTTCCTTTGTTCGAGGTGGCTTTGATAGGGTTTTCCAACATGCCCCCACGGGGGCTCCTGTGCAGTCAGAGTCTGTCGCGAGGGCAGTTGCCAGGGGGCAGAGCTGGGAGCGGTCGCTGGTCTTCTCTGCAGTTCCTTTCCTGGTCCTGGTCCCTGCTGGAGCTTCTCTTGGACAGGGGTCCAGCCTTCTCCGGGCCTCTTGCTGAGCCAGGCGAGGGTCTTCACACGCCCTGGGTTCCTGCCACGGCCCTCTTGGTTTCACCACAGCCCAGGCACCCATGGCCACGGCCCTCCCCTGTCCAGCTGCCGACACCAGAGGAAGTGAGGAATTGTTCAGTGAAATCCAGAAAGAAGGAAAGTCCCCAGGAGTGAGGAGCACAGAAAACAACATTATCCACGCAGGTTTCTCGTCAAATGCACAGGGCAAGGGGGGTGGTGAGAAAACTGTCCCTGTGGTGGGGTCACCAATTAAGAGACTCCGAGAGCCAGAGAAACGTTCATGAGTTTATTCTCTGGAGGCTGCGTGCAGGGGCCCCGGGCCAAACCCTGCAGCCCCGATCAGGGTTCCCCAGCCCTTCCAGGGCTTTGCACGGCCTCCTACTGGGAAGCCAGGCACTCCGGGGGCAGATGTACAGACGCAGATAAGCCATTTGGTCCTCGCCACCGGCTGGCCACAACTGCTCACAATCGTGGGAAATTTGGTCACAATCACCGTCGTTTTCTGCAGTCAGTCATCAGGAAATTCCTGCCTCTGGCTTCCATCAATAAGTGGCTATTTCTGGAGTCATTGTCCTAGGAACTCCCTCTGTGAGCTGATGCACGGTCCGGTACGTAAGGGGTGCAGCGCTCGGGGCAGTTTCCCGAAGCGTCACAATCACAGGACGCAGTCTGTGATTCTGGAGCCCATTTGAAGGCAAAAGCTGGAAAAGCAAAATGGAGTCCTGGGCAGGTGGCAGCCTGGATGACCTGCTGTCACACTCGCTTTTCCTGGCCTGGGGTGGGAGCAGCCGGCAGTTTTCCTCAGACTCTAGGACGCTAAATCTGGCCGAACTGGTTTGTAATAAGGATTTACATCAGCGGATCCTCAGCCCCTCAAGCTGAGGGGTCACACTGTGAATGAAAACAGGTGAACACGATTCCTCTGGGAAGGAACGCACCTGAGCAGAGGTCCACAAAGGGTCCCTGGGGCCCTGGAGGGAGAATCAAAGGTCTGGAGGGCAGGCTGAGCTGTCGTGCCCGAGTTTCGGATCCCTAGTCGTGGAGAGACCAAGTCCATACACGAGAATGCAAAAGAAAAGGAACTTTGTTACTAGCCCGAGCTAGGGTCCGAGTCTCACCCAACCAGTGGAGTCTTGGCACCCCGACTCGAATCACAAGCAGTTTATATAGGGCCCAGAGTTAAGGGGCAATTTATATACCGTCTATTTTTAGCACCAGCCCTATGACAAGGGTGGTCAGCAGTTCGGCAGTGGTTAGTAACAGTTTTTGAGGAGGGAACAGTGACCCTCTCACGACCGGCCAGACCCAACTGCCCAATTCCTTAATTCGGCACATTACCCAACTGGGCGTCTACCAGAAACTGCAAGTCCTGCGTTGGGGAAACAGGAACTGAGGCCCAGCGAGACAATGTTGGCTGCAGCCTCACACCGGGGATCCCCTGCCCACTCCCACCCCCCTGCACGGCCTTGAGGCTCTTCCTAGCACAGCCGGAGCGTGTGGAAACCTCAGTTCCCGGGGCTCGGGTCAGTATGAATTCTTTTCTCCTTAATCCCAAACACAGCTGAGGAGGCCGCCCCTCACATTTTCACTGGTAAGAGTTTCATTTTGAGTCGGGGAGGCCACACCCGGTGACACTTAGGAGTTACTCCTGGCTCTGCACTCGGGAATCCCTCCTGGCGGGACTTGGGGGCAGGGGGAGGGGACCATATGAGATGCCGGGGATTAGACCTGGGCTGCTGAGTGCAAGGCGAATGCTCTCCCGGCTGGACTATCCTTCCAGCTCCTTCACCCATGGAGCTACAAAGTGCAAGAGTCTCGATAGTCTGTGAATATGAGGCGGCGGAAGCAACTTGGACCAGAGTCAGAGCCACTCGGTTTTTCGGGTTGGAATCACTTGAATGAGTGAATCACATGCTGCTGAACCACGAGGAGATGGCCCAGTGGTCAGGGGAAGAGTCGGGATGTGGCCCGGGATATTTGAACACTCTGCTCTATCCCCAAACAGCTGTTGTCCCCAAACAGGACCTTCAGGAGTCACGACACCAGTCTGAGCTTTCAATCTCTAACTTACAAACACAAAGCGAGGAGTCCCTTCCCCTCTCCTCCCTTTGCCTCCTCGTGTGATGAGGTGACCCAAAGGTAGCAGGAAAGCAGGGAATCGGGGTGAGGTGCCCTAGCGACAGGGTGCCCTGGAAACAACCCGCAGGACTGCTGGACATTGCCCTCTTCAAGGGAAAATTTATTCCCCGCTCCAAGCGGCCCACTTACCAGCAGACTTCTGTACCAAAATTGTGCTTGCTTGCTTTAGCTACTGAGAAGTTCGACTGAGGTAACCAGGCAGCACGTGATGAAGAGCGTTTAAAAGTGTTGCCTGGACCGGACTCCGTGCAAAGGGCTGTTCCTGCACCGACACGCCTGCTCGTCGCTTCAGCAAACAAGCTCGTTTGAGACTTCTTGGGACTTCTTGGGAAAACCCTCACTTATTGTAACACTTGTTTGGCAATGACCTAACACTGGCCTCTGCGGGTGACATTAGTGCCGATAATTCATTCACAGCCACAATCACGCACAGTGTCCTGCAAATATCCCGGTAAACCTTTAATGAAATCATGACTGTTAATTAGAGTACAGTAATGTTACAGGCTGATTTCAGTGTTTCAGATGAGATATTATTAATTTCCAGATTTCAAAAAAGTTCCTCTTTCCCCTTCCTTTCTGTTTTTTGAGAAGACCAGAGCTCACACATTTTTTTGCTATATGATAGATGATAGAACTGGTAGGTATTATAGTAAGTGAAATAATCACAAGTTGAAAGAGAACTATCTGATTTACTTGTAGCATGTAAGAAACAAAGCAAAGGAAGAGATGATTTCAAATGATAACACACCCTTAGAGTGGGGAGGAAGAGTCCTTGGGTTGTGTTGGTGGGTTTGGAATGGTGACACTGTACCTGTACAGCATACAAACATTTCCACTTTTATAAATTATTACCTTATACATTGATAATAATGATAAAGTCAAGAAAATCAAGGTTCAGGGAAAAAAAGAGTATTTTTATAGAAGTTTCCCAAGATTCAAATATAGTTGCAAAAATTTCTTGAGGATAAAAGATTTAAGGAGGCTGGAGAGAGAATATGGGGATAAGGCCATCGCCTCTCAGGTGGCTGATACTGGTTTGGTCCCTAGCTCCACAAATGCCTCCCTCTGCACCTCCAGGGTGGTCTTTAATATCTCAGCACAGATATCTGAGCGTACATGGTGTGCCCTCCAAAGACCCCCAATGATATAAATCATGTTTCTAGGCTTCAACTCCATCTCATTCTATTTCTTAATTCTCTTGGTGGTGTTATTTTGTGATAAACAAATATTCTGTTTCTTCTTTGCAGTTCAGGACTGGAGCGATAGCACAGCGGGTAGGGAGTTTGCCTTGCACTTGGCTGACCCGGGTTCGATTCCTTCGCCCCTCTTGGAGAGCCAGGCAAGCCACCGAGTGTATCCTTCCCGCATGGGAGAGCCTGGCAAGCTACTGTGGCATATTCGATATGCCAAAAACAGTAACAAAAAGTCTCATAATGGCGATGTTACTGGTGCCCGCTTGAGCAAATCAATGAACAATGGGACGACAGTGCTACAGTGCTACTTTGCAGTTCAAAGTAGCTAGTCCAGTTCTTGCCAATATATAAGTCCATCCTATAAGCCAGGATTTGAGAAACTTTTTTTTTTGCCAATGTCCGTTTGTATATTTATTACATTATCTGCGGGTTATACAGCAGCTGAACTGAACAGTCCACAGGAAGTATACATGTCTACCTGGTAATATGCCCCACCAGCTCACACAGTTAAATGTATCCCACCCCTGCTAGCTGTTTTTAAAATCTGTTTTCTCTTGCATCTTTCTTTGTCTGGTTGATGGGCCTCCCATGGGGTCTGTGAGTGAGAGGCTAGACCACACATTTTCATAAGGTTACGAAGTCAGCATTGATGTACCGGAGCAAAAAGAACTACTGTTTAAGTATTTAGGGAATAAACAACAACACTGGGGCATTAAACAGGATGTTGCTCTAAATAAAAAGATCCTCAGTACTAGGAGAGACGCAAACCAATATTTAAGAATATGCTGTGTTTGAGTCATCTGCTAAAACATTGCAAAGGGTGATGGTTGGCAAGTTGCACCCTCTCTTCACCACCTCTCTCTGTGAACACAGGACCAGCAATAACTGCTTAGGAGAAACAAAGGCAAAACTCACATAGGACGAGCTTAACAGCACCCCTTGTCCCCATGTAGCCCTTCAACCTCAGCAACAATTGATGTCATTGTTTTTCATCTGACTTCTGTGCTGTGGAGTCACTGCATTCGGCATTGAGATGCACTTCCTGCTATAAGTGCATTTTTATTCTTCCTGAAGAATGTAAGGAAAGATGCAGAGTCAAGGTCACCAAGGCTCCCAAGGGTGCCCCAGTGGTTCTGAGGCCGAGTCTCCATTCCCACCTCTTTCACCTGTGAAATTTGTCCCTGATCGTCTTCCTACTCTCCACCTTAGGCGAGTTTGTTGAGATAGTGTTTGTGGTTCCCGGGTACCATTCCTTTTGTCCTGAGCAGTTACTCTTACAAGGGAGCTGCTGTCCTGCCACGCTGGGGGTCACTGCCAGGCTCAGCACTGCCATAGAGTACCCCAGAGCGTGGAGCGAGAACCCCACGGGTAGGCTGAGCACGCGGGGAGGAGCAGCCGCGTCCCCAGGCGGAGGGGGAGATGAGGGAGGGCTGGGAACCTTTGGGGAGAGGAGAGCACCCCCCCCCCTCTCAGCCCACCGAGGCTGATTCTCCTCCCGGGCCTGGGGGCAGAAGGGCGGTGTTTGGGCCGGGAAAAGCCTTTGTTCTCTCCCCCGGGGGCTGACAATGGCCGTGATTTGTGAGCGTGGCTGCTGCAGCCCCAGCCTAACCCACGCCCGCCCGCCCGCAATCGCACTTTTTGCAAGTGGCCAGGACCATTAAAAATGAATCACAACGACACCAGCCGTGTCAGGCTGTGGGATGAGAGTCGTTCGAAGGCAGGGTTCGTCACGGACGCGCGTGGCACGGAAAGAGCAACGGTGGTCAGCTGCGGCGGCTGTGAATGACGCTGCGGCCCGAGGCAGATCCACGTGCACTTTATCTCTCTTCTTTCTTTCCCAGGATTTCCTTTTTTTCTGGCTTTGGGGCTGCACCCAGCTGTCCTGAGGGCTGATGCCTGCCTCTGTGCTCAGGGGTCGCTCCCGGCACTGTTGGAGGGGCCCTCTGTGCCCTGGGGATTGAGTCAGAGTCAGTTGTGGGCGACGCCCACCCACTTCCCCCTGTACTATTTCTTTGTTCCCTATTTGCTATTTTGAATGCTGGCATCCCATAAAAACAAGCAAGAAAATTCTGCATAAATAAAATGCATGCAAGATGACAAGAGGTGTGTGAAATTTTGTAGTAGCTCCTCACCCCCCTCTCTCTGAGGCCCAGTCCGTGGTCCCAGGGCGTCCACCTGTCTCTGTTCTTGGGCACTGCACTCCTGGAGGTGCTGGGGGACCCCAGGGGGTGCTGGGATCAAATATGTCTCTGTGTTCCAGGCAAGGACCGAACCTGTTAGACCTGGTCTTCGGCCCCAGCGCCCTCTGGAGAGATTCTTGCTCTAAGGGAATCTGGGCTGACTGTGGAGACAAGGTTGGGAACTTTTGGCCCAGGGCTGGGAAGATTGATTGACGCCTCTATCAGAGGCGGGCCCTGGGCTCACTCCCCCCGCACACAGGCCTGCCCGCGCTGGTGGGTGTGGCCTGGTGGACGCCTGGCAGAGGAGCAGCGAGGCATCATCAGCCTGAGCAGAGAATCTCAGGCCTGCGCTGGTGTCTGGGGAGATGCTAGTAAAGCCGCAAGAACCACAAAACCTATTTTGACACAGGGAGAGAAAATCGGTGGGTACCAAAGAAGGCCTAGACAGTGGCTCAAAGATGATGGAAGCTAAACCAGAACCATCTTCCTACTCTGCTGACTGCATGTACGCGTTTGTAAGTAAGTGCACATTGTGGAAAGGATTTAAGGTCATTGGGGCTGGAGCGATAGCACAGCGGGTAGGGCGTTCGCCTTGCACACGGCCGACCCAGGTTCGATCCCAGCATCCCATATGGTCCCCTGAGCACTGCCAGGAGTAGTTCCTGAGTGCAGAGCCAGGAGTAACCCCCATGCATCGCCGAGTGTGACCCAAAAAGCAAAAAAAAAAAAAAGGAATTTAAGGTCATTTATGGATCTCTGCACGATCCATAATGAAGATACACTGTTTTGCCTTTTATTCCTGTAAGGTGTAATGCATCATCATCTGGGGGGCTGGAAGGACAGTACTGCAGGTAAGGTCAAAGCGTGATATATATAATATTTAAATTATAAAAATTGAAGCAAAGAAAAGGTAAGCGAAAAAATAAAAGAAGCTTCCTTCTATGCAGCTGGCCTGGTTCCATCACTGGCACCCATCTGGTTCCTCGAGCCCTACCAGGAGTGTCTCTGAGTGCAGAGCGAGGGGTGAGGCCTGAGCACAGTTGGGTAGGCCCCTGCCAAAACCCCACTTTTTTTTTCTTTTTGGGTCACACCCAGCGATGCACAGGGGTTACTCCTGGCTCTGCACTCAGGAATTACCCCTGGCGGTGCTCAGGGGACCATATGGAATGCTGGGAATCGAACCCGGGTCAGCTGCATGCAAGGCAAACACCCTCCCCCCTGTGCTATCGCTCCAGCCCCAAACCCCACTTTTTTAAAAATTAAATCATCATAAGATAAATAATTACAAAGTTATAATTCAAAATTATAATTATGAAGTTATAATTATGACCCCTGATGGGGCTGGGGGACTATATGGAGGTATTAAGGATCGAACCCTGGTCACCCTCACTCTCCTCTCCAGTCTTACCCATTTTCGTTTCAATACATTTTCAGAGCATTTAAAGTTTATTGTCGCTGGTGCTGGGTGCTGGGCCCCGCGCCCGCGGGAAGGCCTGTGTTCTCACACTTGAGATGCCCTCTCAGCCTCACTGTGAATTAATCTGGAGGAGCACTTAAAAGGAATATTGTTGAATCAACAAACAGTAATTTCAAATGGTGCGATTATTGAAAAAGAATCTTACCAGGAGGAGTGAAATAGAAATTTTTGGCCAAAAGGACTGTGTTCTCTAAGACAATAAAAATGTGCTTTGCGTTTTTAAGAGTACTTGTTTTTATCACAAAGCAAATGCACGTTGAGTTTTGCAACTGAAAAATAACTTTTTGTTTTGACTTTTGGGTTATACCTGGGTGCTCATGGCTTACTTTTGGGGGGAGTCCGGGGACCTGACAGGGCGGGGAATTGAACTTGGGTTGGCTGCAGTCAAGGCAAGGACCCTACCCACTGTACTATCCCTACAGCCCCTGAAAAATAATTTTATTATATAGAGTCTGCAAAATGATGTATTAGGTAGCCTACATTAACATATGTATATTTATTAGTCTATTTCTTTGGTGTTTGATATGGTTATTTCTAGTTAGCAGACTTGGGTACCACTGTAATCTTTTAATATTGTTGGTATACAAACACTGGTCAGAATTTTTCTTTCTTCCTTTTGTTTTGCCCCGTGGTGCCATGATTCGAATCTGGGTCTCATGTTGGCAAAGCAAATGCCTTATGGCCAAATCACGTTCCTTAGCCCTCAGAATGGTTTTCTTTCTTCTTCTTTTTTAATTTTTATTTTATTGAATCACCGTGAAAAAACTTACAAAGCTTTCAGGTTTAAGTCTCAGTCATATAATGACCAAACCCCCATCCCTTTACCAGTGCACATGTTCCACCACCAAGAACCCCAATATACCCCCCACACACATACCCACCCCTCCCCACCTGAGTGGCTAATGATCTTCACTTTATTCTCTGAAATGCATCTAGACTGTGAACTGAGCTAAAATATCAGAAATCCAAAACCTCATATAATCTTCATTCTCAGCAATGGAAAACAAATTATCAAATGATGCCTTTTCATGCCTTTTGGTTGTTGGGGGGAAATTCCAAACAGAATGGTTTTCTTAATAAATTTTACTAAAGAGCCATAAGAGATGGAATCACTATCAGTCTCCCTTTTGTAACTTATCCCTTGGTTACTAAAAAGATAACTTTTGTAAGTCCTTCACCTTTTTTCTCTTCAGTTTTGCTTTCTGATTTTTAAGTCGCTTAGTGGTGACATGTCTTTACTACTGAAATATAAATGTAGGAGTTATTTGTGGTGACACAGAATTGCTGTTGGTGCAAACTCTAATCCCAGATTTTTAAAATTTAATAATTGAATTGCTTGATCAGTTATTAAATCCTTTTTTTTACCTCTGATTTCTCAACTGTAAAATGAGTAAAATAATGAGTCTTACCTTGTATGGTTATGAAAGGGGCTAAACAATCATTGGTCAAAATTTAGAACCACATCTGGAGACTGCTAAGATCTAAAAGTATCTTAGCTATTATGAATGAGTATTTATTCCTGCAATATTTTATTGCCAAGATACTGACTCAGTGAGACAAAAATCCATCTTAATCAGTATTTCTAAATTTCCTGTTGATTTCAATAAGCTAGAAGAAGTATAATTACCTCATTATAGAAGTAATGAGGGCCTGTGTGGCAAATTGTTTTCAGTTCCTAGTTCTTGAAGAAAATGTCATCCCATCTATTCACTGTTCTGTTTTGCTGTGTTGGGATGAGACACCACAGTGGCACGGGTTCTGTCTCTGCGGAGAAGATGCGTGAAGGTCTCCTTCAGTTCTTCAGAACGTGCCCTGCTGTGGAAGGAGGGTCTCGGCAGATTCAGCCAGATTGAGATGAGGTCACCGAGCGGGTCCTGATCCAAGCTCCACAGGGAAATTAGGTCACAGCCTCCCTCACAGAAGGAAGAAGTGAAGGTGGCTGTGTGCTGGGAGCAAAGTGCTTGCAAGCCAAGCCAAGCCAAGCCAAGCCAAGCCAAGCCCAACAGAGCCAAGTTCTCATCGAACCGTGCAGTGCTTGGAGAGTCCAGGAGGCTCTGCCCGAGAGGGCCAGTGGCGGCAGGAGCTGGACCCCTCGAGCTTCCTGGGCAGCGAGAGGGGAACCTCTGGTGTCAAGTCATATCACATTTGGAACTTTCTTATGGGAAAGGAAGGTGGGTATCATAGAGCGTGCTCTACTGTCTTTTAAAAACGTTAATTCAGGGGCCAGAGCGATAGCACAGCGGGTAGGGTGTTTGCCTTGCACGTGGCTGACCCGAGTTTGATCCTCGGCATCCCATATGGTCCCCCAAGCACCACCAGGAGTAATTCCTGAGTGCAAAGCCAGGAGTAACCCCTGAGCATCGCTGGGTGTGACCCAAAAAGCAAAAAAATAAAAAAATAAATGTTAATGCAGACACCATGATTTGCAAAAGTTTTCAAGGCTGAGTTTCAGGCATGCAGTGCTACAGACCGGCCTCATCATCAGTGTCAGCTTCCCTCCATTAGTGCCCCCAGTGTCCCTCCTGCTCAGCTACCCCAAGTCAGCCTCCTGGACAGGCACATAGTTCAGTTGTGTGGCCACTGTGGTTTGGAGTTTCTGTTCTCACTCTTGTGCTACATTCATGGTTTACATGTCCCACTCCTCCGTACATACCCCCGAGCCCTGCCTCCCTCCTCCTTCCCGTCCACTTCCTGTTATCCCCCTTGGCTTCTTTCCATCTCAGTCTTTCTCCTTCCTCTATTCTGGAGCCAAGGCTGATCAAATGATCTCTCTTTTTATACCTTGTTTTCCCTTATCCAATCATTCTTATATCACAGATAAGTAAGGTTACCCTTTCTGATACTCTTCTTCTTAAATAAATTTTAAAAATCTTTATTTTTGAGGTTACCTTTGATTATTCCATTTATTTTCTCCTTAAGAACTGAGTTTCATGTACTATGGATTTGAACAAATGAATACTTGATTTTGAGCACAAATGAATAAATGAAAGTCTTTCTTATGAGTTAATGGAAAAAATTAAATCAGCACGAACCTGATGTGTGATTTACTCATGTCATTATTGGGTTTGCATTTAAAATTCTAAATTCCATGATTTTATACTGAGTCTTTTCAAGGGAAGTCCTTTGGCATGATCTATATTTATATTTTAGGAGATAAATAGATGACTAACAAAAAATTAATGACTGTGCAACTTAACTGCTTTCTCAGAGGGGGAGACAGATAAAGAGGTGTTAAGTAACTGGTATCAGTCTGAAGATTATATTTCTTAGAGTTTTCTTCTTGCATCCCATTCTAGAATTTAAACAAAAAATTTTAATCTCATTTAAAGGATCCGATTTTTCTGGACTTTCTTTTACCTTTATGCTTGAAGCCTAGTGTCGATGGAGTCAGTGGTGATGTTTATGAAGGGAAAACTTACCTACCAGTTTTCTTGAAACACTAAATAAACTTGCTACTGATAGTTACATAGAATGTGATTGTACATGCCGAATCAATTTATTTTTTAATCATAGATGTAACACCTTTGTGTCTACCTGCCTTCCACAGGCACTGTTTTCTAGAGTGAGTGTCTTTTGAGGGTGAGTAAGGCAAAAGAGGAGTTTATAAAGGAGTAACCAAATACAGACTTTGCCCAAATTTTGAAAGCACGTAGACATTTTCCATTTGACCCTAGCTTCCCATTCTTGTTGTCTTCTGAAGTTCCAGGTAAGGAGGTACAAGGGGAGAAACTGCAGCACACCAAAACAGGAATAACCTAAGACAAAGGACCAAGATTTAACAGTAGGGGATGGCTTAAAGTCACTTAGAAATCTCGCCCTCTCCAAATAATATTTGCTTCAGCAGCCAACCTGGGCTGGAATTCCAATATCCCATATGGTCCCTGAGCACCTCCAGGAGTGACGCCTGAGCACAGAGCCAGAGTAACCCCTGAACACCGCCATGTGTGGCCCCAAATCCCCTATGCCCCCCAAAAGTAATTCTTTCCCCAGGAATCATGTGATCACTTTAAAAAATACATTAGACCTATACCAAAATACAATTGCTATCCCCACTTCACCCAGTCACCGTGGAGGGCAGTAATCTTCCTCTACTGTCCTCAGGGGTGAAGGTGAAGCTTAGAGAGTTTAAATAATTTGCTTCTTCCTGGCAAATGGTTGGGTCGAGATGTAGCCTTAGAGCTGTTTCCCTGCAGCGGGCATCTCCACTCTCCATCCTGGCCGCCGTCTTTCTCTTCTCCCTGCGGGGGTGGCACGGAGGCACGTGCTGGGAGAAGCCTTGGCTCATCCCCTTTGTCTGTGCTCGGGGTCCAGCCGATGCCTCCCCACCGCAGACCTAGAGATTTACCTCTCTGCCCGCTGTCCTATCTCACCTGGGACTCTTCCTGTGTCCCACTAGAATTCTGAAGTAGGAAGCAGATTCTTAGCTCTTCCTGGGATTTCTGAGTTAAGAAACGTTCAGCACTTTAATGAGATTGGCCATGGCTATAGTGCTCCAGGAGTACAAAGGCACTTTCGCTTCTGTGCTACACTTACTTTTCACAATTATTCTTGCTCAATTAAAGCACTTCTAAGATGGTAAGTAGACTTTCAGCCCATAGATACATGTTTTTAGCCTCTCTAAGTTTCTAGACTCGCATTGTCCTGAGGTATTTTCCTATAATTTACACTTTTGAGAGACAAAAGTCCTTCAAAAATAAGCTTTTCCTTATATCTTTGAAGATTTGATGGAAGAGCATGGAGAGAAGGTTTTCATTAAGACAAGCCAGGGCCTGGGAGATGCTCAGTGGCTTGGGTGCGTGATTTGCACAACCCAGAACCCACCTTGAAGCCGAGGGCCACGAGCTCCCACTGCAGCCCCCTGCCAGCCCCACCCCAGCACAGCCCTGAATGACCCCTTGACGCCTGAGCACTGCCACGTTCTGAGGCTCTCAGAGTAGGATACAAGGCATGGGTGTTGCATAAAGATCACATTTAATTTCTATATTTTGATTCTGAAATGCATACATTGTCATTTGTTTTCACACTTGTAGTATTGCCCGCTACTTTTGAAAAATGGGTTTAATTTCACTCCAAATATCTCCACTTAAATAATATATGAGACGCTCTTTAAATGTGAATTTTTAAGTTCAGTCTTTGTGAGACTCCGTGGCTAGCTAATTCTTTTAAGGTCCCAGGTTTAAATCATTCTATCCAAACTTCTTAAACTCCTTGAACCATCTCCTCCAGCCCCTTAGCTTATTTGGGGGGGGGGGGAGTCAGGGCTCCTAAGCAGTGCTCAGAAGTCATTCCATGTAATCCTCTGTCCGGTGGACAATCTGGTTTGCTAGGAGCCTCAGAACATGGGGCTGCATTGTTTTCCCCAAGTCTGGCACACTTAGAGAAGATTAAAATAATTCGTAGATACTTTTCGTGTGTGTGTTACCAAATAGCTGGATGAGCATCGAGAGTCCAGTTAGCCTTCCAAATGCTTCCCACCCTTGCTGACCCTCTGGATCAAGGCTAATCCATAGAGCTTTCTGCAGTGGTGAATTTAAATGTGGTCAAAACAACTCGGAATGGTTAACACTTTGTACACATTTCCATAGAGCTTATTCATTTTACCACTTTGAATCAAATGTTACATTGCTCTGTCAGCTTCTTCCCTCTAACCTTTGGCTTCTAAGTCTCAACTGAGTGTAGACAGAGAGGGGAAATGCCCCTCTGAAAGGTGTTGATGTGATAATCCTGTCCCCACCACCATCACACAGAAACGATTTGGTTTGGGAATTCAGCTTCATCACTGGTTCTAGTCCCTAAAGCTGTCTATTAAACATAAATAATCAGTTCTGAAATCAATATCAATTTGCTTGTTTGTTTTTATTAGAGGAAAGGGTCAATTGTGTTTTTTTTTTTTTTTTGGTCACACTGGCGATGCACAGGGGTTGCTTCTGGCTCTGCACTCAGGAATTACCTCTGGCGCTCAGGGAACCATATGGGATGCTGGAAATTGAACCCGAGTTGGCCTTGTGCAAGGCAAATGCCCTTCCCGCTGTGCTATCACTCTAGCCCTGCAGGGGCAGTTTTACCGAATCTCTCCGAGACAACAAAAAACCCAAACCTTTGCAGAAATTGTTAATGCATTCATTTGATGTCTTTTAAGAGTTTAGTACATCCAGAAACCCACTTCATTGTCATAAGGAAGCTGGCATAGTTTATAAGAACAGGCCTATGAAATTGTGTTTTGTACTTTAACTTTTCAAGTAATATAGAGAATAAGTTGTTTAAAGAGTTTAGAATTGTGATTAAATTATCTCATTTTGCAAATTTTACAAAACCCACGTAAGGATGTGGAACCACGACCACGTCTTCCCCGAGCCAGGAGAGGGGTATGCAGGGAGCGTGGCCTCTTTAACCTCGAGATTAATCTACCCTTGACCCAGACCTTCCTGGGAGGGAGTGTGGGGTCGCTGAGATCACGTACATCACACTGCCTAGTGCAGCCACTAGCTTGCACTCCTCTTATCAAGCATTTGCTGAAGGGAGAGTGAAATAAAGGGGAAGGAAAAGAGAGTCGGGAGGGAAGAGAGAAGGAAGGAAGAGAGAGGAAAGAAAAGGGGAAGAGCGGAGGGGGAGAGGGTCTCTCAGGATAGAAATGTGGGCATCACCGAGTCAATCTAAGGCAGATCTTGGACTAGAACTCGGGGAATCTAGGCAATTCCTTAGTAAATAAAATAAAACTCACATGAATTAAGAAAGAACACCCTCTATCAGTTCACTGCAGCATGGTGAGAGAGTAGCTGAGAGAGAAAACTTGGCTTCTGGTCTTCAAAATACATTATTTAGAGAACATTTCAATTGGGGTTGTAGGGTCTTAATGTCTAATATTTGGATGTCTAATATTTCCTTGATTAATAGTCAAATTTACTCTGGGGTTAGGATTAGGGTAAGGGGTCTGGAATTATCCATTTGCAGTACCTGGATCCCAAGGAACCAATGGTCAGAACTCAGGTGGTCAATGATGTTATGGAAAATTTGGTAATTCTCCCACTGATTCTAGATGCAGTTGAACATTTCCTTCTATCGAGATTCTAAGTAACTAAACACAACCACAGTAGCCACAGTGTACTCTTTCTATCGCATCACTGCTTTTAAGACCTCAGTCCATGCCTGTACTATGTTGAAATATAGTGTAATTAACTAACTACTGAAACTTGATCCTTCAGGTGTTGTTAATTAAGTAGCAGACGTATTATTGTGTGACACATTTGTTGTTTTTAAATCTTTTGGAAACTGTATTTCAGTCTAGTTTCCTTTCTAATCCTAGCATGTTGCATTTAAGACAAAGAGCTCCGTAGTTTTCCCAGTTGTCCTGTCAAGGCTTAAAACAGCTGAAGAAGATCCTCTTTGGCCAGGACAGCGTTTCCCTGGTGAGGTGCCAGGAACAGCGCAGGATGCGATTACAAGCAGAGCACACCAGAGGGCGCCACACGACAAGTCAATTTCCCAAAGCAAATCTGTTTTCTAAAAACAAAACAACCACTCTCACCAAAGGAAGACCGTTTCTTTTTCACAGTAGGTAACGTGGGTTGCAGGTAATGTTTGTCCAAATGCAATCGCTGTGCCCACAGGGTTAGAGTGAAGGACCAAAGACTCGTTACCAACACGTGCCACTTTAAAAAAAATGTTTCATTACTCGTTATTATATACCAACTAGTTTATAGTTTAGTTCTTTACAAGGAAAATGCTAAGAAAATTACAATCACGTTGTATGGTTTTAAAATCATAATTCCAGACTTCTCTGCATGTAAGATGGAACAGTCTTGCAGCTATGTCCACTGTCACATCACAGACGTTAATTCGTTCCATGCAATGATACGGCACATCCTGCAAAATTAACTAGTAACACACACACGGAGGGCGGTCAGCTGAAGCCGGGAGAATCGCGAAGTCAGTCTGTGACGTGCCCTGGCTCCCGCTGTCTGAACAATGAATGCTTATTATTTTTAGCTACGGAGTCTGGGGCTTCTGGTTTGATTTTTGATGCTTTTTTTATTTTTTAAATTGCGCCACACCTAGTGGTGTTCAGAGATTACTCTTTGCTCTGTGCTCAGGGATCACTCCTGGAGGTGCTCAGGGGCCCGTATGTGGGTGCTGGGGTTGACCTTGTGTCAACTCCGTGGAAGGCAAGCACAGGTCCCCTGGGGTTAGTCCCTTATTATAACATTGTAGACAAGGTAACTGTTGCCAATTACTCTTCACTATAAAGGTACTTAGTTCATGAACAAGCAGGTGTAATATTCTAACCGTATGCAAAAGTCTGCTAGGCATCTGTGATTTAGTACTTTATTGGATCAGATCATTGGGACCATGTGACAATTACTGACAGTTTCTAGTTCCTTGCTAGCCTACTTGTCGCTCGATAGAATCCAGGGTAAAGAAGAAAAACTGAGCATGAGTATGGAAGGCATGTGCTATGCATGAATTCATATGTTGACACCCTAAGCTTCCAGCATCTGTCTATGGCCACGGGACTGCTACGGAAGACACTAAGATCACAAAAGGTCATCACGGTGGGGCCACACAGGACTGATGGGGCCACAGAAAGGACTGATGCCTTTCTAGGGAGGGCAGCCACTGCGCTCTTACTCTCTCCTGCCTCTAACCCCGAATCCCACAGAGTGCCCGGAGCACAGAGCAAGGAGGCGCCTGCGTGCTAGCCCAGACTTCCGGCCCCAGAAAGAAATTCATCTGGCCAGCGCCTTGGTCTTACACTTCCCATCCTCCAGGATGTCGAGAAATCGGCTTCTACTGTTCAAGCCACACACTCCTCGGTATTTTGCCATGGCGGTCTGAGCCGAGCTCATCTGAAGGGCAAACTAGAGCGGAAATAATGATGATATTGTGATGATCATTGTTACAGCGCTCGTCCTTCGTGAGTGAAGCCCTGAGCCCAACCCCCAGTATAATCTACAGGCAGCTTCCCTGCATGCTAAGGGGCTAAAAACATATCTTCATTTTGTACCCCAGAGCATCCCAGTGAAGTACAAAATCCTACTCTTCATTTTATTTAAAGTTCAGAAAACTAAGAGAAGAGAGGCGAAAGCAGAGGTCAATTAACGCTGTTATGTTCTGGGGGCAAGTGGACAGAGAGTTAGAATCTGAGTCAAAGATGTCTCTCTCTTTCCCCCCCCCCCCTCTCTCTCTCTCTTTATTTTTTTTTTTTGGTGGGGGTGGGGTAGGGTGAGGTAGTTTCCTGGATGAAACCCAGGACATAGATGTTTCTAGAAGCCAGGTTCTCCACTGCTACTTTGTGCCGCTAAGGAGAAATGAGCAGTAGCAGAGGACAGCAGGAAGAGAAGAGAGAAACTGATTTATGGTGGGTGAGCTCAGTGCTGCTAATTAGAACTGCTGCCTCTCGGGAGGTTTTCCCTGACTCACAGTGTATCCCTCAGAGAGACCTCCCAGAGCTGGTGACCTGGAAGGCCGGCTCAGTGCGGATCTTGGGAATGGAGATGATTTAGGATGCCAGAGGCATTCTCCTCTTAAAAAATAGATGGAGTTGCTAAATAACTAAGACATCCAACAACCCCAAAGTGCTTTTTCAGGATACACAGGATCACCTCAGCCCCGCCACCTTGATAGACAGTGTTCTGTATGTCCCACAGCATGGACGGCATTCTGGCATATTGCAGGTACGGACAGGGATGTTTTACTAAGGAAGGAAGATTCTATGGCATCTGGGAGGTCAAAGGGCAGAGTGCAGGCTTGGCGTGTGCAAGACCCTGGGTTCAGTTCTCAGTACGACCTCATTCACTGATGATGGCTGTGAGCGAACATCAAGCAGAGAAATGGATCAGGACTGGACCCCAAACGCCATTGGGAGCACTACCAGAACAGGAGGAGGAGGAGGAGGAGGAGGAGGAGGAGGAGGAGGAGGAGGAGGAGGAGGAGGAGGATGAGGAGGAGGATGAGGAGGAGGAGGAAGAGTTGAAGAAGGAGAAGAAGGAGAAAGATAGGAGGTGGAGAAGAGAATATGAATATAATGATGATGATGATGATAAGAAGGAGGAGGAGGAGGAGGAGGAAGAAGAGGAAGAGGAAAAGGAGGAGGAGGAGAAGGAAAGGATGAAGAGGAGGTAGAGGAGGAGAAGAACAAAATGAAAGAAGGATTCTGTATCTGTGAATATATAAGAAAACAACTAAAACGAGTAAGGAGGTCTTTCAGACATTTTTCCAGAATTTTCCATGCGGAGTGTCATCAGGGTGATGTCGCTGCCGGGCTAGAGAGTCTCTATGCCGTGAGGGCCGAGCTCTGCTTGCTGCTCCCTCCAGTTTCCTGAGCATTGCCTGGGGCGCTCCCCGAGGCCCGAGCACCCTTGGGTGTGGCCTTGTTATCCCCAGCCCTAGGGAGCGGCACTGCGCCCCGGGGCCCTCACAGTCAGGAGGCGCCAAACCTCCCAGTCCCTCTTGGAGTCCCTGGGCCCCGGGTCTGGGCACAGGAGGCTCGTGCTATTCACTCTCCTACCACCAAGCGACAATCCCGCGCTCAAGCATAATTGGCGAGGCGCAATTAAAGTCCTGTGCGAAATAAGCAGGAAGGGTCTCGAGAGCCTCTCGCTGACCCCAGAGGCAGCGGCTGCCACCTCCCGGAAGGAATAAGGAATTCCAGTCCCACAGCATCCCCAAGAGAGCCGGGGAGGGCTCGCCCTGTGACTTGCCCAGGTCTCTGTGCCCCTCAGTTTCGGGGCAAGCAGAGGTGAAGCCAGACAACATTCAGGCCCAGTGCAAAAGGACGTGGAGCTCCCGAGGGTCGCCTGCCACAGGGGCCCGAGCTCCAGAGGGAAAGGAGACGCCGAGGGCGGCCGTGGGCTGACTGGGGGCCACGCCAGCTTCCATCCCTGGCTCCGAAGTGAGCCGTGTGGAGCGTGGGGAGATCCTGAGCTGGCAGGGCAGGAGGAGACGCGCTAGTGACACTGGCCTCGTGCATCGCAGGAGCACAGAGACCCCACACCAGCGAGGCCGGGAAGAACTGCAGCCTCGAGAAAGCCAGCGGAGAGGAGACAATGCAAGATGGAATGGGAACCCTCACCCCTGCTGCAAGACGTTCTGGAAGCCTCTTCCCAGAGGCGGACCCTCTGCTGGGGAGAAGGAAGGGAGGGGGCACCTGCAGCCAGCCAGAGATGGTGCGTTCCTAGAGACCCCAAGTGAAGCAGATGTATACACGGCGGTTACTGATTCTGATTGCCTGCTGACAGCCAGCCTCACTTCCTGCTTCCGGCCCCGCCTCCAACCAAGCACAACAAGGACATGCAGCAAACTGAGGCAGGAGATCAAAACACCCCCTAGTGGGCTCGTCTCTGAGAGCTCAGGGTTCAGCTTACAGGTTATTGTCCTTCAACAGACTTTTTTTTTTTTTTTGCTTCTTTGGGTCACACCTGGAGATGCACAGGGGTCCCTTCTGGCTCTGCACTCAGGAATTACTCCTGGCAGTGCTCAGGGGACCATATGGGATGCTGGGAATCAAACCCGGGTTGGCCGCATGCAAGTCAAATGCCCTCCCCGCTGTGCTATCACTCCAGCCCCTCAACAGACTTTTTGAGTGAGGACAAGATCAGGGAAACGGTCTTGATGGTCTCAAGCCCCTTGCCCAGGAGAGCTTGCTGGTTCTGGGTTCCGAATTGTTCATCTCGTAAGTTCTTTGGGGCTTGTTTCACAGCTCTGGAGCATAGAAATGTTCCCAATGACTTCAGAGTCCTTCCGAAGCTAGCACTCCAGGCAGAGAAAAGGCTGAAACATTCTGATAATTACAGTCAGATGGTGCCACCAGCATCCCCCTATGTTTGGGATGCTAACAGAGCCCTCATATTTAGAGGTCTCATAACTCATTAGGGAGTCTTGGGTACTTCCCTTGTAGGTTGGGAGCTCCTGGAAGACAGAGATAAATCGTCAGCTACCAGAGAAGCTTAAGATTCCAGGCCAGCAATTGCAAAGGGAGTAAACACTCTCTTTGCCTCATACTCAACAAGAGAAGTAAGAAAAGGAACCAATAAATTAGGGGTAGCTATCATCAGATAGCACTGTGATAGAGTTTTGGCATACATTATAGAATTACACGGCAGAGCCTGGCAAGCTACCCGTGGCGTATTCGATATGCCAAAAATAGCAACAGCAAGTCTCACAATGGACTTGTTACCGGTGCCCACTCGAGCAAATCGATGAGCAATGGGATGACAGTGACAGTGACAGCAATTATAGAATTTGACTCTCTCCACAACTTTCTAACACAGGTATTTGTATTGACAGAGAATCACCCAGACTTCCTTTGGCTAATGCCAAGAGAGTCTGTGTTAAAATAGGGGCTGAAGAGAGAGTACACTGGGCACGGTCTTTCATAGAGCTGACCCAGATTCAATCTCAGGTACTCCATGTGGTCCACCAGGAGTGACTCCTGAGTGCAGAGCCAAGAGTCAGCCCTGAGTACCGCTGAGCATGGTCCCAAAACAAACTAATGAATTCCATCACAAAATCCCAACACCTTTCCATTAGTTCTCTCCACAGTCTTCAAGGTTCTACCCTGGACCCCAGAACTGCATCAGTTCCGAGGTTCTCCTTCCAGAGAGGGGCAGCCACCACTTCTTGGAAACTGGTTCTCAAGGCTTGTTCAAAAACCATCATGGCATAGAGCTTGGGGCTGGGCCAGGAGGTGGACGGGACGCTGCCAGGCTAGAGGTAGTAGAAACCAGGCAGACAGCGTCAGGGTTAACACAGGACAGTTTCCCTGTTGTAAGAATTCTGGAAGAACGTCCCTGCCTTTAGATGTCTCGGCAGCCCTGGTCCCATACTGCTTCCGTGTGGAGGGAGCCTTTCTCTCATGCTAACCAGCCTTTCGTGTGTGCTACCTTGAACCTCGTGTCCATCAGTCCTTCATCAACAGTGCAGACAACCACTGCAGCTCCACTCTTTCACACAGAGCCACCTGCAGCCCACCCCGCACCCCTACCTCAGGCAGCTCAGCCCACTTGCTCCAATCACACGTTTGACCGATTTGGGGGTCTTGTTTTCAAAGACGGTTCTGTCTAACTCCTAACACTGACCTCTCCACTCTACACTGCTCCGAACATTCACTTTATTTGGGAACAAGCTCTTCAGAAGTCTCACTTATTTCAAGAAGACTTCTACCTTCCACGGTTGGAACGTTGAAACCAAATCTTTCAAACCAAAGAGTCTATTTCGCTGGTGTTCCTTGTGTCTGTTTTCTTTCGGAGACAGTGATTTTCTTTGAGCAATTTTAGTTCTAATCATCTCAGTACTTAAATCCTTCCTATGTCGAGCAGTAAAATGTGATGAAGACATCCTGAAGCAGCTGGTGGCGTGAAACCTCTGTCAAACAAAAACGTGCAGGCACTCTCCCACAGGAAGACCACCGCCACCTCTGAAGTGTGACCACCCGAAGCCCGAACCTCTGCAAAAAAAAAAAAATGAATGAATTCCTAATTCACTTTATTAGTTTATTTAATTTTATTTTAATGAGTCTCCGTGAGATACAGTTACAGACTTACAAACTTTCATGGTTGCATCTCAGTGAAGCAATCGAACACTCACTTTAGCCAGATCAAGTTTTAGTGAGGAAGAGGGAGGAATTCCCCTTACACTGGGAAAACCAAAAGTAGCATCCCGCTAATACTAATTAGCTCAAATGTTGCAGAAATGAAGTGTATCTTTCATGTGGAAACTGATACACAAGATGTTTCCAGACTCACCGGTTCCTTTGCAGCTCCAGTTTACAATTCAAATGTCTCCAGTCACCAAATGTCTAGGGTTGACAAAAAAATACAGACCTTTACTAAAAGGGCTCCATGCCCGAGCCCACCTCCCGTGGAGGGAAGCTGGGCGCTCGCTCAAGTCCAGGACCTGCGTTCCGTGGCCGTGCCACGCCAGATCCCAGGAGCCCTACACTCTCATGCTGAACGACTGCTCTGTTGCTCCATCAGCTTCGGGGCCCGAGTGGAGACCACAGACATCGTCACGCGCCCACCCCAGCCTTGCTCCGCTGCACGCAGTCTGCTTTGCTCTGGCCCCAGTCTGAGAGAGCAAGGGCTGCAGGGCACTCAGGCATCTACGCAGAGATGCTAAGGCCCCATCGGTCCTGCTGTTCAGGGCGCTGGGAGTGGCGGCCACCCTGCCAGCTGTGCCCGCTGCCCCCCGCTTCTCCACAACACCGATTACAGAGTAATTCCATGGGCCCCCTGGCCCCCACCAAGACTCCTCCGCTATTCCCCTCACCTATTCCCCTTTCCTCTGCCCCCTGGGGAACACTGTTTTCTGTCTCTGAGGCTGTGGGGGGTTTCCCAGGAGACCGTACACCAGGTGACCGTGTGAATGCTCTTCATTCCCTTTACGGAATCATTTCAGAGCCCGTCCATGTTAGGAAGTGAATCGATATTTCATGCCCACTCCTTGCTAGATGATATTCCATCATACAGACGTGCCATATTTCAGTTATGTATTTTCAACTGAGGACTATTTGTTTTTTATTTGTGGGAAATTGTTTATAATGCTAACATGAAGATTCGCATATGGCTTTTCTTGTTTATATGCATGTGACATACATGTAAGTTCTCTTTCATGCGTACAAAGGGTAGAATTGCCCAGTCATGTGAAAATTCTATGTTTAATATTTGGAGGAACAATATCCAAAGGGATATAGTTTGACCAATTTGTTTTCAAAGAAGGTTGAAAATATATAAATAAAATATTTTTATTTTTATTTACTTTGTTATATACTGTCTCCAATTTCCTTTGTTTTCAAAACTGAGTTTTCTTTCTAATTTAGTGTTGCATGTGTTAGAAAGTATATGAAAATCAAACACATAAGAAAATCATGTAGGGGGCCTTACTGGCCTTACTCCAGTAAATAAAAATATCCCTCTTCCAAAGGGGTTATGCCTCTTGACATCCCCATGAGCAATGAAGGAGAGTTTTAACTTCTCGTCTTTACTAGCACTTGTCATTGTTAAATTCTTTTTTAGCCTTTGTGATTGAGTGGAAATTAGTGTTTCATGACAGATTTTTATTTGCATTTCTCTATTGCTTAAGGATGACACATATTTTTGTGTACTTACTGGTTATTTGCATTTATTCTTTCGTGAAATGTCTATGCAACTTTTGCCTACTTTTGATATGGCTACTTGTCTTTTCAGGATTGGATCCTAAGTATTCATAGTCCTCTTGTTAGATAGATGGAGTTGGAAACATTTCTCTCAGTCTATGGATTATCTTTTTTACTTTCTTTTTAGTATCCATTTTATTTAGTTTTTCAATACATGGTTTGGAGGAGACAATACATGTTAAAATTTATAAGCAATGAAACGTGAAGGAATAGAAGATATGTAGACAGAAAAAAATAGAGACAGAAAAAAATTACATCATACTCAGTGCTAAGTAAGACATATCTAGGAAAAATAGCTCAGATGAGAAGTGAAAACAATAGCCCTTAAGTATAAGAATCAGGGCTCATCCCACTGATTTCAGATGTAAGGATGGATAGTAGGTGGTTGTTTTCATAGTGTCCACTGTATAGTCCAAGTGCATAATTATTTGCTCCTCAAGCTATAAGGATGCCTAAATTATGGAAAGATGAATCCCAGAGAGAATGTATGATCACTTATATAAAAACACCGTAGCAAGGCTATGCTTGTTGAAAAATATTCTAGAATATAGGAATTTAGATTTTCTCAATAATGAAGAAGATAATTTAAATACAAATTGAAGTTTTTACTTTTTAAAATTGTGTATAAATATATGAAATATTACCACTAGGACTTATACAAACTATACATAAATATAGTAAAAATATTTTTAGAAACACTGATATAGATTTATTCGTGCCTGATTTTTAATATGTTGTAGTATCTTCAATCTCTGAATATGGTGTAATAAAACGGAGAAGCTATTTTCTCAGAAATGTCTTTGGATCTATAGTGATGGAACCAATAAAAGCAGTGTTAGGAAATTATACTCTCTTGTGAAAATGCTGGGTAACCGCTAATGTTACAGTTTAAAAGAAGCTAAAAAACTCGAGTTTACACAAGGGAGCATAATGTACTAAACTATCTTATGGTTGTTTAAGTTCTTCTAAACTTTATCATGAAATTTGATAATTTAGTTTGGTATGAATCTTGTTGATTCTACTGTTATTCTAACAACTTTTCACTGACAATTTTAATTGACAGTCATACGTAAGCTTCAAGTTGTTGAAGCTTTTTGATTTACTATTTGTGTGATTGTTTTTTCGGTCTTGGGGCCATACCCAGGGGCCTTACTCCTGACACCATGCTCAGGGCTCACTACTAGCTGCTCAGGGGACCAGGGAGGGTGCCAGGGTCTTAACCCGGCTTAGTCTCATGCCAGGAAAATTCCCCACTGCTGTACTAGCCCTTTGGCCCCTACACGATTTTCTTGTGTGTTTGATTTTCATATACTTTCTAACACATGCAACACTAAATTAGAAAGAAAACTCAGTTTTGAAAACAAAGGAAATTGGAGACAGTATATAACAAAGTGCATATATATAATATTAGTGTTTTATCTTACAAATTGTTTTATATTTTTATGCTTCTGAATTTGTTTTTCATGCTATCTGGTACATAGTTTTACTGGAAATGCATAACTATGTCTTTATATGAAAAATATTTTGTTAAATGAAATGATTTATGATCAAGACTTCCCCTAAATAGAAGATGGCAAAAACGATCTTCATAAATATTTGTGGCAAAGTCATGTAAGCTGATTCAAAAGCCAAATGTGAAAATGAAAGAAATGGAAACATGTAGTTACTATTAGACAGAGGGCTACTTTCCCTGAGAGATGAAAAGCTCCTAAAAATAGTTTTAAGATCAAAGAAGCAATAAATTGGACAAAATGTAAGGACTGTATTTACAGAAAATAAAAGTAGCTTTCAACAATCTGAAAATATCCTCAACTTTATTCATCATAATGTAAAATGCCAGGGCTGACCCCTGGCTCTGTGCTCAGGGCTGACTCTTGGCTCTGTGCTCAGGGATCACCCCTGACAGTGCTCAGGGATGACTCCTGGCTCTGTGCTCAAGGCTGACCCCTGGCTCTGTGCTCAGGGCTGACTCTTGGCTCTGTGCTCAGGGATCAGTCCTGACAGTGCTCAGGGCTGACCCCTGGCTCTGTGCTCAGGGCTGACTCCTAACTCTGTGCTCAAGGCTGACTCCTGGCTCTGTGCTCAGGGATCACTCCTGCCAGGACGTGGAGGCCTGGGATGCAGGTGCTTGAACCCAGGTTGGCTGCGTGCAAGGCAAGTGCACTGCCTGCGGTGCATTCTCCAGGCACATCTTAATTTTTAAGATTTCTTTTATTTTGCACCTATTTATCAATCTTTATTAGAGACAGGGTGATTTCCAAAGCTGCTTTTGTCAACCCTTCTTGAAATAATTTCCTGGGTCTAGTAGACAGATCACCTGACTTAAAGATCCAGTTATAACTATGCCACTGAGAGCCAGAGAGATAGCACTGGGATATGGTGCTTGCCTTGAACTCAGTTGATCTGGTATGATGTACCAGCCCCCTGAGCTCTGCCAGGACTGAGCCCTGAGCACAGAGCCAGGAGTGAGCCCTGAGCACAGAGCTGGGAGTGAGCCCTGAGCACAGAGCCAGGGGTAGCCCAAAACTAAAATCAAAACTAAAACAACAACAAAGGAACTTAATCCAAAGTGTTGATTGTCACTGGCAGTCAGAGAGGTGCTGAAACAAGTAAGAGGAGAGTGTATGAAGGTAACATTTATGCTATTGGAGGGTTAAATCATCCAGCATTTGGAATTATGCAAAGAATTCGAGTTAGAATTGTGTTGTTATTCTTTAAGATCATAGCCATCTCTCTCTCTCTGTCTCTGTCTCTCTTTCTCTCTCTGTCTCTCTGTCTCTGTCTCTGTCTCTGTTTCTCTCTCTCTCTCTCTCTGGTTTTTGGGCCATACCCAATGGTGCTCAGAGCTTTCTCCTAGCTCTGCTCTCAGGAATCACTCTTGGGGGTGCTTGGGGAGCCACATGGAGTGATGGGGCTTGAACCCAGATCCAGCATGCAAGGCGAGTGCCATTCTGCTGTGCTATGACATCCCTCGTGGCACATCAGTCATTATCAAACTTTTGTACAATATACCTGAGAATTCAAAAGAAGAATAAGAAAAATCAGATTTTTTTTTTGTGAAGCAAAATAGTCTAATTTCGATAAATTTACTTACAGGAGTGTAAGAGAGAGAAAGGGGGAGAGAGAGAGATGGAGAGAGAGACAGAGACAGAATGAGAGACACAGAGAGAGAGACAGAGAGACAGGGAGAGAATACGGGCTTCTCCAGAGTGGAAAAAGCCAAAAATCAGCTTTGTTACCACCCAATGACCCATTTCAGAATTAGAGAGTGGCATAAAGCACACACTTCCTATCTCTTTTCTCTGCCTTTGTCTCTGCTAAAATTGTGTCCAGTAGGGACTCTTCAATATAGCAAGTCCATTGTCAAACAGATGGTTTCAAACTGCTCTTTTGTTCTTGAAACTGCCAATTATTTTGTCCCTCTGAGCTTGAGGCTCGGATGGGAATGTGTTTTTTCACGACTATCAAGTATAACGTGAATGAGTACAGACCCACATTTACTGGAAATAGCAGGAGCAGAAATCTTTATGGCACATATTTCAATGTTGTCATATGAAAGTGTTTCTTTTTACCAGTAAGTAATTTATAAATGTCAACAGCATCCCTCAAACAAACAGACTGGTTTTAAAAACCATGTTTCATGGTGCTCTCAATTTGTAATGTTCAGGGCTAAAGTCAAAGTATTATGCTCATTTTCAAGTAAACCGTTACATTAAAGTTTGAATATGGATTCAGAAGCTGAATCACAACTATATTCAACTTACAGAAATTAAGTATTCCCTCCAAATATAAAAATTACTTTTATAGAAATGTAAATAAAATTACACTTTTCATAAAGGTATCTATAAAATTGTCAAATGCTTTCTCTCCATCTATTGGTATGATCAGATGCTTTTTATTTTCCCTTGCATTATATGGTGTATTACATTGACTTGTGTATGTTAAACCATCCTGGCATCCCTGGGTTGAATCCTACTCAGTGACGGGGTGTGGTGTTTTTGATGCGTGGTTGGATTTCATTTGCTTGTGTTTGTGGAGGATGTTTGTTCATTGGGGATATAGGTCTGTAGTTTTCCTCTTTCGTGTTGTCTCTGTTTGATGTTGGGATCAGGGTGATGTTTGCTTCATTGGAATTGCCTGGGAGGGTTTCTGTCTCTGCAATTATTTGGAAGCCTGAAAGAGACTGTCAGGTGAAATTTCCCAGCTTGTATGTGAATGCTCTCTGCAAGAATTCTCTTATCCTGGCCTCATCTGAATAGACGCACTCAATTTCCAGACCAACACAAGGTCAGAGTCAGAGTCAGCAGGGGGGGGGGGGCTGGGGAGCTCCATGGGGGTGTGCGTGACTAAGCCAGGGGGCTCGCCTCTCCGAGAGCAGGGGGAGAAAGTACAGGAGGTCTTTGTTAGTCAGACAGGAAAATCATAGCTTGGAAACGCTGACAGTGACATTTCCAAAATCTTGATTCTTCAGAGAGAGGCAAGAGCATGTGGATAAGGAGAAAAATTTTCTCTGAAGTTTTAAAAAGAACAAAAGGGTGAAATACCTGCTGATCGTGTGAGAACGTTCCCTTGCAAGGTGATTTCAATGCACGTTTGCTGAATGGGGAGAGCACTGTGGAGGGAGCAGGACGCCTGGAAGAGGCACGTGGCTGGAGAGTTGGGACCCTGACCAGTGCCACCTGGTGGGTGTCCTGCCCAGTGCATGTAGGCCATCAGAAGCCTGCCTCGGGAGCTGGGGGAGAAGGCAGCTGGAATAGAAGAGATCACTAAGAAAATGATGGTTAAAAAAAAAGAAAGAAAAGAAAAGAAAATAGTGGTTGGAGGGATCGCTCGGGATGGAGATGTGTGCTGAAAGTAGATAAAGGACCAAACGTGATGACCTGTCAGTATATTGCAAACCATAATGCTCAAAAGTAGAGAGAGAGTATGGGGGAAATTGTCACAGAGGCAGGGGGAGAGGGGGGGTGGCAGGGGGATACTGGGGACACTGGTGGAGGGGATGGGTGTTCGATCATTGTATGACTGAAACTCAAACATGAAAGCTTTGTAACTCTATCTCACGGTGATTCAATCAAGAGAGAGAGTAAATGAGAGAGAGTGAGTGAGAGAGAGAGGAGAGAGAGAGAGGGAGAGACAGAGGAGAGAGAGAGGAGAGAGAGAGAGGGAGAGAGAGGGGAGAGAGAGAGGGAGAGAGAGAGGGAGAGAGAGGAGAGAGAGAGAGGGAGGGAGAGAGAGGGAGAGAGAGAGGGAGAGAGAGGAGAGAGAGAGGGAGGGAGAGAGAGGGAGAGAGGGGAGAGAGAGAGGGAGGGAGAGAGAGGGAGAGAGGGAGAGAGAGAGGGAGAGAGAGAGGGAGAGAGAGAGGGAGAGAGAGAGAGGGAGAGAGAGGGAGAGAGAGAGAGGGAGAGAGAGAGAGGGAGAGAGAGAGACGGGGGCAGGCATCCAGAGAGTACAATTGACTGATAAAAAGCCACAGGGAACCGCAGCTCCACACCTTCCAACCTTCCACCTTCTGGTCGGGCCCTGGGGAGAAGCTCCCGAGTGAGGCTAGTGGTACAAGGCGCCAGCGCCAGCTGCGGCTCTCGGCATCCTCATTAACCTCGGGGGGAGAGGCGGGGACCTCTGCCTCCCCCCTCAGCTCCTTATGGAGAAATCACATCTGTTTGCTTTTCTTGTTCACCTACCAACTTCTGGATGCAAAACTAGGGGGGACGGGTGGGGGCCTAATAACCGAGTCTGTTACCTTGAGAAACTTCTCTCGCTCACTCACCCACTGTTTTCTCTGCCCTCAGCCCCTGGCCCTGGGATCTGAACCATGGGGACGCTCTTTCTCGGACAGCCCGGCAGCTGGGAATTCAGAAGGTGAACTATCACCTGGGCTCAAACTGGGGTTGCCCCCAGCCCTCCGACGCACAGGGGTCCCTCTGCTTCAGGGTCAGGAATCACACTGTCACGAGCGGCTGGGTCCACACTCTTGCATCTTAAGAAACCCAGGGAAGTGATGAGGTCGTTGGCCCGGGAGAGTTCTGTCTCTCGTTGTTACGGTTGCCGGGAGCCTGCTGTCTCCCTCCCCCGGGGCCTGCTGCTGCGCTGGGGAATTCTCCAGGGTGAGCAGTGGGCATCACCCCCCACCCAGGCAAGATCCCTGGGTCAGGGGATCTGCGAAGAGGACAGGTGGCCCAGCAGGGGTTGGAGGAATCCCCAGGGAGGGATCACCTGGGAGTCACACGACAGGCACAGAGCAGGTACGCTGGGAATGACACACAAACCATCCCGCAGCTGAGAACACAGCAAGAGTCATCACCTTCAACTAAAAGTTCTTTACTTCTTCCTGCGGAGTTAAGAATCATAAGGAAAACCTTGGGGATGATGTCTACGTTTTTGTTTATGGAACTATTCCAGTCACTGAAATATTATTTTATTTTTTGGGGGAGGGTTATACCCAGCGATGCTCAGGGGTTACTCCTGGCTTTGCACTCAGGAATTACTCCTGGCAGTGCTTTGGGGACCATATGGGATGCCGGGGATCGAACCCGGGTCAGTCGCATGCAAGGAAAATGTCCTACCTCCTGTGCTATCACTCTGGCCCCTGAAATATTATTTTAATGTTGAGTGAGACTGTAAATGGACCTTTAAAAAAATCCAGGAAGATAACTAGAAAGCAGGAAACAGTGTCAAAGGAAATATTTTTTAATCCAGTTACTGAAAATGTTTCAGCAAGCATGAATAATGTGACCTTTAAACCATCGTGACAGCCAATAAAAAATCATTTATGAAGAAGAGAGTCTTGCTGGTTCCAAAAAGTAACAAAAGCATCTTAAAAATAGGTTCTGTTGCAGCCACTTATAATGTGAATTATTACATGAACTGGGGTCCTTTTTGTTTTCCTCCTTGATGCCCAGTGACATGTAATTCTGTAAGAAATATTGAGCTGAGATCAGTTCTGGCTTCGCCTTCCCATGACTTGGAGAATTTTCAACCCCCTTTGGGTCCACCACGTGTGACCCATGAAAGAAGGGATTGGGGGTTAGTATGTATTAGGGTCCTTCTTACTCTGGAATTAGTTCACTGTCAAGACTTAAGGAGAGGGGTGGAAATGTTAATTCAGAGGGTAGAGCACTTGTCTTACATGTTACAGAGCTGGTTTTGATTCCTGGCATCCCAGATGGTTCCCAAAGCACTGCCTGGAGTAATTCCTCAGCTGGAAACCAGGAGTAACCCCTGAGTACTGCTGGGTGTGGCCCAAAAAACAAAACAGAAAATAAACAAATGCTTACAGAGAAAGCACATCATAAGTACAATCTGCCTCTTATCTGGACATGTGTTGGAATATAGCTCTAAATATGTCAGGCCTGACTTTGGTTTGTCCCCTCTCCCCTTGCCACTAGGAGCTTAGGTATATCAGTCACGCCCATCAAAGTTATGTTCATACAGTCAAAAGAGTAGAAATAAGCCTGGTATGGCAATTTAAAGATAATCAGTGTATGGATGCAATAGATTTTTCCCTTACTACATCATTTTAATTTGGATTTTTAAGGTAAATTTACTAATGTAAAATTGGCCTTGCCTTGTATGAGTATGCCTTATGGCAGGGGAGCCAAACTAAGAATGATACTATTAACCTGATGTATTTCAACAGAAATTTAATCCTTTCTGTTTTAGCTTGTGCGCCCTTTCCTTATGTGATATGAAGGAATGATTTCCTATAGACAGTGTTCCATGTATACTTGTATTAGCCAATCTATGAGATTCCTCGAGGAAGGAAGTTTTTATTTTTCAGAGCCTGAGTAGGTGTTTGAATGCTGGCAGCTTTGCATCGACCATGGGAGAGGAATCCAATGACTGAAGCGCTTTGTCAACTGATCATCTATCTTCTCTGATAGATTCAGAGATTTCTTAGCCCGCTCATTGCTGCTATCATGGGGAACATCACAGCGACAGCTACAATGGCCGTGGCAGACATAGCTCTGAAACAAGGAACACAGACTGTGGTATTTGGCCAGAAATGGTGTGAGAAGTTCTGGACTGTTCAAAGACTAATGGGCTCTGGACTGCAGTCTGAATTGGCTGATGTTCCTTGAACTGTTACTTTGCTGGGTGACTGGTCAGCGAGTCGCCACTGTAGAATGTGATTGGAATACTGCTTTATTTTGTATAACACTTATGCTGTAAAATATGACTGAATTTTCATGGGATAATGTTAAAAAATCATTTGTTAGCGTATAATATATATATGAACAGTTAGAATAATGGATTTGTAGATTCATTGTACCTGTAATAACTATCCTTTTGGTATTGGGGTTTCAGATATATGGCAAAGTATTTTTGGTTAGTTAAATCTATGATTTTATATGTATGAGTGAGATATTGTCTTTGTCCTCTCTTCATGTCTTTTGAATAGTTTAGTTTAAAGCCATTTCTTTTTGTATGGACAGAGGAAGACATTTGAAATTATGCCTTTGCAATTGGGATTTAATTGGCTTTGAACATTATTAATTCCCGGGCATCTGCTTTCTTGACTGTAGAATTGGTTGCCCTTAGTTCCTAGCCCTCTAAAAGGCAGGGTCCCTACGCGGGACGAGAAGGACCCAGGGCAAGTGGTTAGTTATGTGCTACCCTGGCATCGAGATGGGCCTGGCCAAAATGCGTCATTCTTAACTATAAGTTAAGAGTTTGATCATGGACAAGTGCTATCATGATCTTAAAGTAATGACGAGACTAGGACCCTGCTAGGGATAGGAAAGACTAATCTGGCCCGGGCAATGTAGTCTGAGATTGAGATGGCCTCAGGAGAGCAATTCTAAAAGCTTATGCATCTCTTGCTATGCCCATACAAAACGATTAATATTATGAATGCTTATATGTTTGTTGGACAAGGAGAGGAGAAACACAACCATGGGATTTCATCATTGATGGGTCCTGCTGAAAGAGTACCTGTCCTAGAGAATAGGTGTTCTGCTATTATTATTGAACTTTTTGTGCCTAGCATTTTATTTTATGGTTAAAATCTGTCCTAAACAAAAAGGGGGGAGATGTTGGAATATTTCCCCTTTTTTCAGCTGCCTTCTGGAGATAATTTCAGAGGCAGTTTCCCTTTTTCTCACAAAAAGCCTAGCTAGTCTTTGACACGCAGATCTTAGGTGCTAGCCAGGCCTGACTTGACATTGTAGATTCCAGGCTCTGGCCCAGCCTGGTCTTTGGGATGTAAATTTCAGGTGCTGCCTAGTTTGTAATTGACATGTACATTTCTTGTGGCAGCCCAGCCCGGTCTTTGGGATGTAAATCAGAGTGCTTTCAGCCCAAGGAAGGCTTCGGTTTTGGTTTTGTATCTTCTTTCCAGGGGCCTAGATTAACAGCCTGCAGATACAAGAGAATTATGTTGCCTCAATGTTCTTCCTGTAAGATCTTTTGGTGCCTTTGCTGACATCAATGTATTGCACCCTTTGGAAGGGCCATGATCAATAAAAGGGGTTCGGAGAGAAGGAGAGGGGGCGGAGAGTGTATAGAGGGAAGATTGGAATAAACGGCAAGTGAGACCAACCATCTTGGCTCCGTTCCTTCCTTCGCCTGCCACATCATTGCCATCAACCTCCCTGGGGTGGGGGAAGCGGCCGGAGGCTACCGAACTCGGGTGGCGGGAGAGACGGCTGCTGCCCTAGGCCCTGTGCCTGGCTCGGTGGGGTGAGGCGCTCTTTCCCTCACCCGCACCTTTTTATTTTTTAGTTTTACACAGACATGTGTCTGCCCTCTGGATATTTCATCAAGGGATTCCTTGACTTGTTAATCAGGAAAAAGTAAATTTGCTTTACTTTTTCCACAAATTTGTTACATTTTGGAGCAGGGACACAGTGACCTCTGGGATGGGTCAACATCCCTTCATTCACCGAGCACTCTGCTTGTGTGACCCACCTTCTTATTGTACTTGTGTTAGGGTCCGTGATCCGAGGAATGAGACAGAGTAAAATATGAGAGCAAAGATTTATTTGTGCCGAGCGCACGTGTGTACTGGTCGCAGGTTCCCCTGCACAGAGGGCGACCCCGTCTCCCTGCAAACACCCCCTTTTATCCCTTCACTTGGGTTCAGACCTTCCTGCCTCGGGTTGGTCCCTCCCAGGACCCTGGGGTCCTGGTTTTTCTTGATTGGCTTATCCCTTCCTTGCAGCCCTCACCTGCTAACTCGGACCACCCAGTTTGATTTCCTTTCCCCCTTTTAGGCTATAGCCTGCCACTTTTCCTTTTGTGGCTCTGCACCTTCAATTCTTCTGCTTTCCCAGAACGTCTGCCGATGATCGTGTTAGCTAGGTTAAAGATAAACCCGGATGTTCTGTCCAGTTTGCCGCTTAGCATTGAATCATTTCACTGTGGGACTGTGGCTAACACAGAGTCCCTTGTCTTAGTTCTTGCAGCCTTCCACTTGGAGGATTTGTTTCACAGGACTAGGAAGAAGAAAGGACACCGACTCACACTTCTGTGATTGAGGTTAGCATCCCACTCACCTTCGATGAGCACCTAATGTGTGCCATGAATCACACCTGTACCCCGTCGCTCTCGTATGCCAAGTGCCTGGAAATCAGGGAACGTCACGGTACATGCACGGCTCTGGTTTCCGGAGCCAGACTTCTCGGATTCAATTTCCCCTGTCAGTTCTGAGCTACGTGGTCTTGGGCAGATGATCTGGATTCTCATTGTCTCCATCTTCCCATTTTTAATGAGAGGTCTCTGAAGGGGTGTTGGTCAAATTCTACTGCTGGGAGTTGTGCAGAGTCAAAGTGAAACTTAAAATGCGTAGAACTCAAAGGTGATGTTCTTAAGAATAAGACCTTGAGTACCTTTTGGGGGGGGGCCCCAGGTTGTTCTCGGGGACCCTGGTGGTGTAGAGAGAGGCTCAGAGCAGCAAGACAACCAGCCCTGTTGGCAGGGATTGGGGTCCCCAGGGCTTCATCCTGCAGTGCTTTGGGAAACATCTGGACCAGAGTTATGGGGGGAGGGGGGACAGGGCCCACCTCAGGCATCCCTCAGGCCCTTTTTGATGGCCTTATAATTAGAGGCTAAGGCCCAGGGCTTGTTAACTTTTACACTCTTTTTGCTGCCTTTTGTAACAAAAGCTAACAAAAAAAACTTGTAACTTTGTAAGAAAAGCTAACAAAAGCTGCCTTTTGTTACCTTCTATAGATGGGTATGCATCCCTTCTTTCTTTTCTTCCACTTTTTTTTTCTTTTTGGCCCATTGAGTAACACTCATTCACAAGAGTGCCAATGCCTAGGGTACATTGTTAAAACGCCACGCCCTCCACCACAGTGCCAAGGTCACCCCAGCACTGTCCTCAAATCCTTCCTGTCACTTACCCCTCCATTCCTCGGTAACTTCAGTCTAGAACGTTTTTTTTTTTTTTAAAAAAACAATAACGAAAAACTTTAAAATATGGATAGCCTTGGGTATATTTACTTTAGTTACCTCCTACTTAAAACATTTCAGAAAAAAATATGTGTCTTATCAAAAGCAACCTGTCAACATTTTAGAGATTAATTTTGGAGCTCCACACGGCGGTGCTCAGGCTTACCCCAAGCTCTGCACTCAGGAATCATTCCTGGCAGGCTCAGGGGACCATGTGGGGACACAGGGGTGGAACCCAGTTTGGCTGCATGCAAGGCAAATGCCCTGCCCGCTGCGCTATGCTCCGGGCCTTGAAGAGCAAGAAGAAGGCCTGGGGTGTTGCGGGCGACACAGCGGCTCTCCCCGGGGAGTCCCTGCTCTCTCGAGCCATCAGGATTGGACTTCGAGCTGGCAGACCTCATCTCTGATTAGTATGCAGCCTTCCAGCTGGATGCTACAAGCCACAAGATGAAGTTGGTTATCTTTGCATTACTAAAACGATGTGCAAAACATGATATCAAGTGGGTTTGTGGCATTTCACAGTCCCTTTTTCCTTAGAGCATTTCAAATGAAGCTTTGCCCTTTCCTTCCGCCATCTCTTCAGAGATGCTCTTGAGTCTTCATTTTCTCTAAAACATGCATAACTCACACAAACCTCATTATCGGATTCTGTTTTATGGTTGAGCTAGAACAGTAAGTTAGTTCTATCTGCTACGATATAGGGCTTTTAGTAAAGAATATTAAACTCAAGAATTACTGATTAGTGAAATAATAAGGTAGACGTTTTAACAGCTGTGATTTTAGGAAGATGGAGATTCACAATAGTAATGGAAAAGTCAAATACTTTTTGTGATAAGACTTATCTGAAATCATTTATGTAAAGTTCTAGAAAGTGATGTCAGAGCCATGCAAAAATAGTTTCAGCTAATGGACAATGCACCGGTCAGCATCATTTCTCAAACCACCAGAATATCTTAAAAACTGCTGCTTTCTGTCTTAAAAAGTAGATTTATTCTGATGGCAAAAGTAGTTTTTATTCTGAAACTTATCTCACTAGTATATGCTCTTGTCATACTTTTGAAGAGAGAAGGAAGTCAATCACATTCAGTTACTTTGATCTTAAGGTTCCTTTCCTCTGTAAGATTCTGGTTTTGATTTATTGAACACCCGTATTATGTAAAGTGACTTCACCCAATGTTGACTTTTATACAAGTAATGAAATGAGCTCCAGAATCTTCCCTGGGATTTTCTCCCACATAGAATACAGCTTCTTTCCCAACACTGGAGTGTTCTCCAAGAAACCCTGTGTACTTCCAAAGACAAATGACTCTTCTATTATGATCTGGTGATGGAAATAGAGATTTCTTGATATATTTAATGCCCCATCTTTGGAATGCTCATAAGTCTTGGGAGAGCCTCTTTTGCAGAATGCTTTTCGGGTGTCTAACTTACTCTCAACAGCCTGGAAAATGCAGAGAGGTGTCCACATCACTCAAATTTGCTGTGCAATTCAAACAATCACATATAGGAAGCAATGTGATGGATACTTTAAGAAATTTCAAAAGCAACTGTTGACACTCTGTATGTGCTCAATAAAAAACATTTGAATGAAAAATGAAAAATGAAAAGTTCCTACATGCCCAGAAATGAATTTATAGTGGAATCAAAGGTACACTTGGGACATTAAAAATGGGATTGTTTACAGTTTATAATTGTCATGATAGATACTCATCAAATCAGGTACATTTCAATAGCACTGTAGCACTGTTGTCCCATTGTTCATCGATTTGCTCAAGTGAGCACCAGTAATGTCTCTACTGTGAGACTTGTTGTTACTATTTTTGGCATATTGATATGCCACAGGTAGCTTGCCAGGCTCTGCCGTGTGGGCAGGATACTCTCGGTAGCTTGTCGGCTCTCCAAGAGGGACAGAGGAATTGAACCCGAGTAGGCTGTGTGCAAGGAAAACGCCCTACCCGCTGTGCTATCGCTCCAGTCCCACTTCCCAAGCTTCTTAGGCACAGCTTACCTCAGCACCTCAGGCACTGCTGACTCTAGGACATGCTTGTCTCATTCATCCAGGCGGGGAAAATACCTCCCTAATGGCCCGTCATCAGTGTTGATTCTTCGGACTGTTGCAAATCTAGCACCCCGTTTCCTCCATACCCTCACCGTTGGATGCAGCTGGTTACACCCACCCTCTCAATGGGTGTTTCTGCTAAGTAAAAGAAAATTCTGTGTTCGATCACATGAGGCTGACACCCAAGAACGTAGAAACAAGGGTCAGGGGGATTGCCCCATAGCTGGAAGCCTGCTTCATGAGCGGAGGGGAGAAGGCAGATGGAACAGAGAAGGGATCACTAAGAAAATGATGGCTGGAGGAACCAGTTGGGATGGGAGATGTGTGCCGAAAGTAGATAATGGACCAAACATGATGACCTCTCAGTGTCTGTGTTGTAAGCCATAGTGCCCAGAAGGAGAGAGAAAGTATGGGGAATATTGTCTGCCATGGAGGCAGGGGGAGGTGGGAAAGGGGGGGTATACCCGGGATATTGGTGGTGGGGAATGTGCACTGGTGGAGAGATGAGTGTTTGATCACTGTGTGATTGTAACCCAAACATGAAAGCTTGTAACTATCTCACGGTGATTCAATAAAATAAAATTTAGAAAAAAAAAAAAGAAAATTCTGTGTTCGGCCAGAGCAGTAGTACAGTGGTACAACACTTGCCTTGCACATGGCTGACCTGGGCTCGACCCCCAGGACCCCATAGTATCCCCCGAGCACTGTCAGAAATGAGCCCTGAGTGTGGAGCCAGAAGTAATCCCTGAGCATTTGCCAATTGTGGCTCCAAAACAAAAAACAAACAAACAAAAAGAAATTCTGCATTTTATGAATAAAATGGAAACTTCAATTTTTCAAAGTTTCAGGTTTAAGACAGCTTGAGACCCTGTTTTTTGACTGAAAACTCTGGGCCTTCTCGGAGTCAGGGTGGGCGACCTGCCCCCACCTCCCCATTTTTCCAGGACCCCAGTGGCCACACCCATGTCCCAGCACCTCCGCCAGGTAGGGCCCCTGTCCCAGAGACTCAGAAATACGTCTCAGAGGAGATTCACTAGCCACAAATGTTTCCTGGTAGGCCAGGCTCATGCCTGCTGGAGCCAGGGCTACCCCGCCCTCGTATTTCATCAGCTGCCACTGGGCCTCCAGCCGGACTGGCCAACAAAAAATATTCTGGACTTCTGGAAGGACATCTCCAAACTCAGCAATATGGACATCCCAGTAGGAGCACACCAGATTGAATGGGAATGTAATGTAGATGCCAACTAATCTCAACAAAAGCATTAGCACAGAAGGCTTAACTTAACAACAGCTTAGTACACTCTCCACAGGGACCCAATGACCCCATGGTGAGAGAGAATAGTCACAGACTTTCTTTCTCTGAAGTGTTTTTTCCCCCCTCTATCATTTCATTAGTCATTTAGTGGTATCACTGGATCACTGTCATCCCGTTGTTCATTGATTTACTCGAGCGGGCACCGATAACATCTCCATTCTTCCCAGCCCTAAAGATTTTAGCAGCCTCTCTTTACTCGTTTTTCCCACCAATTGGAGGCTCTTTTCAGGGTCAGGGGAATGAGGCCTGTTATTGGTACTGTTTTTAGCATATTGAGTATACCACAGGGAGCTTGCCAGGCTCTTCTGCATGGGCCGGATACTCTCGGTAGCCTGCTGGGCTCTCCAAGAGGGATATTTATATATTTCCTTTTATGATGTTGCTTCACGGCTGCAGGTCCAGGAATAAGTTCGCTCATGCGTGAGGCTCGGCCCGAGTGTGTGGAAAGCAGCCTGGAGCATGGCAGTGGTTGGGTAGTGGAGGTCGACTGCCGGGGCTGGGTCCCTTGGGGCGGGGAGGGCTCTCACCCGCCGCCCTCTGGGGTGCCCCTGGCACAGAGTCCCATTTAGTGGTAATGACCAACATACAATTGTGAGTCTGCTATGGGGGCGGGGTGGGGGTGGGGATATGGAGATAATGGCCGAGGGACCGTGACAGTGGTGGTGAGGCTGGTGTAGGAGGATCGAATGCTGCAGCAAATCAGCACGGACAGCTTTGTCAAGCGCAGTGTTTAAAGTGGGAAGGAGGAGACAGTGTGAAAGAAGTCAACAGGACTGCGTTTAGTCACTGCCACCTTCTTCCCGGCACAGACTGTAAGTTTTACATGTTTGGTGAGTGGGAAATCCTTGATGGGGAGACGTGTGCAGCAATACGCAGGGAGAGACGAGTGTTCTGTCTTTTGAGTTGCACCAGGTAATTTCCAACGTCCTTGCTGAATACGATTTAATTTCGGGGCGACACTGAGATCTTTACCCGAGGCTGGCAGCACCCTAGGGGTGGGGAAGCGCAAACGAAGAGACAGCTTCATTACACGGTGCGTAGTTAGGGGGACATTGCCAATGCAGGCTCTGGGCTGTTGCCCATTTACCTGTTTCACATTCGGGGTCTCAGCGGGGGGCTGGACTGTTAGGTGAGTTGAAGCAAGGAAAGGCTGTTCCTAGCTCTAAGGACGCCTTCCATCCTCTCTATAAAGCCCCTCTTTTGCAGATGGATAAAGGCTCCTTAAACTTCCCCATGGCCCCAACCTTACTCCATGCTTCCTGGCGCCCCCTGCTGCTGCATTCTGGAACCTGCTGTTTCATCTCTCCTTTCATACTGCGGGGCCCCTGGTCTGCGCTGAGGAGCTCGCTCTGGGGTTCTGAGCACAGAGCGGAGTCCGGGAGTGCAGGGATGCTTCTTACACGTGTTGGGGCAGGAGGGCCGGCCCGGGCCTGAGGCCAGCGGGGCTAGTGCAGAAGAAGCCTAGAAAACGTGACCCTATTCGTGACAAGCCGCCGAGTCTGCCTCCACCCTTGCAGACGTCAGGACGGTTTCCCTGCACATGGGTCCCTTGGTGAGTCCAGTTTCGGGGCAATTTCTCCTTCATTTTTCTCCTTTTATCTCTTGGATTGAAGCCATAGCACAGCGGGTAGGACATTTACCTTGCACGCGACTGACCTGGGTTCGATTCCTCCGTCCCTCTCGGAGAGCCTGGCCAGTTACCAAGAGTATCCCGCCCGCATGGCAGAGCCTGGCAAGCTACCCGTGGCGTATTCGATATGCCAAAACAGTAACAACAGGTCTCACAGTGGAGACGTTACTGGTGCCCACCTTGAGGAAACATATGAACAATGGGATTGACAGTGCTACAGTCTTTTGAGTCACCCCTGGCAGTGCTCAGGGCTCACTCCTGGCTTGTGCTCAGGGCTCACTCCTGGCTCTGTGCTCAGGGCTCACTCCTGGCTTGTGCTCAGGGCTCACTCCTGGCTCTGTGCTCAGGGCTCACTCCTGGCTTGTGCTCAGGGCTCACTCCTGGCTCTGTGCTCAGGGCTCACTCCTGGCTCTGTGCTCAGGGCTCACTCCTGGCTCTGTGCTCAGGGCTCACTCCTGGCTCTGTGCTCAGGGCTCACTCCTGGCTCTGTGCTCAGGGCTGACTCCTGGCTCTGTGCTCAGGGCTCACTCCTGGTGGTGCTGTGTATGGTGCTACAGATACAACCCAGGTCTGCCGTGTCCACGGCAAATGCCCTCCTTGCTGTGCTCTCTCTAACAGGGCAAGACCAGGCAGCGAGGTTCAGCACCCCCCCCATGCCCGTGCAGTGCCAACTTAAGGCACGATCTGCCCCCTGTGTCTCTCACACTCCCTTGGGCTGTGCTGGGGGCGTGTGAGATGGAGCTGGTGCAGAGGGTCGAGGGTCCAGTCCAGCCCATCGTGACCTGCTTGGACATCGCAGAGCTCACACAGGGCCTGCCCGCCCCATCCCACAGCCTCCACCTGCTCTCCCCGCCCCCACCCCGCAGGCAGTAGACACTGCGGCCGTCCGTCCCCTGGGGCGGTGTCAACCCTTGAAGAGCCTTGACGAGTGTCGGGAGGGTCACTTGCTCGCTCACGAGCATAAGCGCTGGGCTTTGGCCACAGCTTGTGGCCTTGTGGGGTCCCCAGCTCCCCACACTCCCACCAGGTCCCGGCCCCCAGGTGTCCAGATGGGCCTCCGTGCAGCCCAGCCTCGGCCCCCGTCCAGCACGGCGGGCGTTTGCCACCAGAGGCTGTCCACGCCTGGGGCCCGGGTGGGCACTCTGGGGGTCCCCCGTGAAAAGGGGGTAGCTAGCACGTCTCTTTTCAGAGCTCTGAGGACAACGGCTGAGTAGGGGGGTGGAGAGGGGCATATCCCACCTCTGTGTCCACGGTGCCACGGGATTCCCCGGAGCGAACAGGCAAACCCCAGACCGACGCTTGCCGACATAACGCGGAGGGCACGAGCTGGCCGGCAGCTGCCGTGGGGCTCTGCACCTCCTTGGGGGCCCTGGCCTTGTCACAGTGCAGGGAGGCCAGGGGACACACCCAGCCGCGTGGTACCACGTCAGACCGCCTCTGCGCAGGGCTGGAGGGCCACATTGCTCCACCCGGTGGGCGAGAGCCACTGCACACCACACACAAACACACACAGGGGCTGGGCACGAGTCGCACGTCCAGTCCTAAGGGTGTGGAGTCCTCCCTCTCCTCGGTCACTGCCCAGCGTGGCTTAAAACTCTGCCACTCCACTCAACACCCCTATTGCAAACCACAACACCCAAAAGGAGAGAGAGAGAACAAATTGGAATGCCCTGCCACAGAGGCGGGGTGGGGTGGGGGGATGGGACTGGGGGGTGGGAGGGACACTGGGTTCATTGGTGGTGGAGGATGGGCACTGGTGGAGGGATGGGCTCTCGAACACTGCATGAGGGAAAAACAAGCACGAAAATGTGTGAATCTGTAACTGTACCCTCACTGTGACTCACTAAAATAAATAAATAAATTATTAAAAAAAATAAAACTCTGCCACTAAGACAATGATGGTTGGAGGGATCACTCGGGATGGGAGCTGTGAGCTGAAAGTAGACAAAGGACCGAACAGGATGGCCGCTCAGTGTCTGTATCGCAAGCCATGATGCCCCAAAGGGGGGAGAGAGAGAGAGAAGAGAGAGAGAGAGAGAGAGAGAGAGAGAGAGAGAGAGAGAGAGAGAGAGAGAGAGAGAGAGAGAGAGAGAGAGAGAGAGAGAGAGAGAGAGAGAGAGAAGAAAAGCAGCTTCCAGCAGCTTTAAGGAAGATTCACAGATGGCAGATAAGTTTGAAAAAACAAAACAAGGGGCTGGAGCAATAGCACAGCAGGTAGGGCGTTTGCCTTGCACGCAGCCGACCGGGGTTCGAATCCCAGCATCCCATATGGTCCCCTGAGCACCGCCGGGGGTGATTCCTGAGTGCAGAGCCAGGAGTCACCCCTGTGCATCGCCGGGTGTGACCCAAAAAGCCAAAAAAAAAAACCACCCAAAAGAAAACACCACAAAACACTGCCTGCAGTAGGTTTGTGCCACACTGTTGCGAAAGACATCCCTGTTAGCTAAGGTGGGGGGTCTGCGCTGCCCCTCCGCAGAGCCCAGCACCTGAGCCAGGCGGGACACGCGACACCGGGCTCGCCTGGGCCTGCCTGTGACAGCTCGCATGGCTGTCGGACTTCAGGTCTTACCCGGACCAAACAGCCCTCAGACTCGACAACAGGCCAGGCCCCTGCCTCTAGCCGAGGACCGGTCACTGTGCCCGCTTCCCCGGGGAAGGGCTGGGGGTGCGTCCAGGGCGCGGGCTGCAGGCGTTCCTCTCCGGGCCGGGCGAGGACGCCTTCCCAGCCCCGCCTTTGGGCTCTCCGCGCACGCGGGGTCTCTGCTGCGCTGGTGGTCTGCTCAGAGCTAGTCAGGGTCTGCTTTCTGGCTGAATTATTATTATTATTTTTTGGAATTATTTCTTGATTTATTTATTTATTTCTCTCGGTGAGTCCCATCAAGTTTTAAGATTTGGGCTGGTGTCCCCAGTTTTTTTTTTTTTTTGCTTTTTGGGTCACACCCAGCGATGCTCAGGGGTTACTCCTGGCTTTGCACTCAGGAATTGCTCCTGGCGGTGCTTGGGGGACCATATGGGATGCCGGGGATCGAACCCAGGTTGGCCGTGTGCAAGGCAAACGCCCTCCCTGCTGTGCTATCGCTCCGGCCCTGGTGTCCCCAGTTTTAAACCCTAGGATTTGTGGTAGCCCCCCCCCAAACTTTACTTGATGTTCTTGTTTATTGCAGGGGGGTCACCCTACCTGCCTATTTCACTTCATATGTGTGAAATCAAAGCATATTTATCTTCTTGTGACATGATTTTGCCGGCTAAAGTGGTTCTGGCCTTGCATGTAAAAATATTTCCTTATTTTTTAAATGTAGAATACAAATCTCATTTCGTGTACATGCCACATTTGCTTTATTTGGTTTTATATTGCAAGACATTCGGGTTTATTCTACTTCTGAATGACTGTGAATAGTGCTGTGATGAATGTGGGTGTGGAGATATTTCTCCAGCTATCTCGCTTTGAATTCCTGTTGATATGTCCTCAGAAGTGTGGTTTGTCTTCTGTTGTTCCCTAATATTCCCCACCCCCCTGTGTGAGCCCAGCAGGGTAGGGATGTTCTTTTATGCAGCATTGTAGATTAGTGCCTGCCACAGCTAGAGACTTCAAAAACACCCGTTCAACAATCAAATGAATATTTTCTTTTTATTTGTGTGTTCTCTGCCTCCACCGGAATGCGAGTCCTCTGAGGGCAGAAGCACTCTGTTTTGTTCACGGCAGTGGTTTCTGTGCTTGGAGCAACTTTGTCTTGTATTCGTCTCTCAATATTTTTTTTTAATTAAAAATTTAACTATTATGCTGAGGTGGTAACAGGCCATATCAATTCCCTAGAGGGGGATAAACATTAAACAAGAGTCACCCCCACCGATAACAAAAATTCTGCACAGCACCGTTTGGGCCTATCCAAGAAGTAGTTTTTAAAACCCGCTTTTAAAACTTCAATCTGAAATGTTTCAGGAATAGGACAATAAACACACAGGTATTTTTTAGCTCCATCTACCTCAGAATTTCGCCAAACTTGCTTTTCCTCTTTCTCTTTCTCCATATATGTGGGTATTTATTTTGCAAACCGTTTGAGAGTTTACTGCAAATGTCACGATATTTCACTCTTCAAATCTTTGGAGGTCAGGGCTGGAGCAACAGCGTAATGCCTGGGGTGCTGCCTTGTCTGCACCCACCCTGGGACACATACCCTATATGTTTCCCGGGTTCGATAAGGGATATCCTTTGTGCTTACCTGAGTCTGTCAGGAGATTCCTACTTCAGAGCCATGAGTAAGCCCTGAGCACCTCTGGGTGTGGTCCCAAGACCAACCAACCAAACAAACAAAACCCAAAAACCTCTTGAGTTTAGGTGCCAGAGAAATTCTACAAGGGTAAGGACAAGTCCCGGCACCCTGTATAGCTCCTGAGCCCTGCAGGAGAGGCCCCGGAGCACAGAGCCGGGAGGAAGCCCTGAGGATCAGATGAGGCCCAAGAGCTGCAGCAACAACAAAAATCCCTTTAGTAAGAAAAAGGAAATTATTCTGCTTAATCTGAGCAGTAGCACAGCGGGTAGGGTGTTTGCCTTGCACGCGGGAGACCCGGGTTTGATTCCTCCGTTCCTCTTGGAGAGCCCAGCAAGATACAGAGAGTATCCCGCCCACACAGCAGAGCCTGGCAAGCTCCCCGTGGCGTATTCGATATGCCAAAAACGGTAACAACAAGTCTCACAATAGAGATGTTACTGGTGCTCGCTCGAGCAAATTGATGAACAATGGGACCACAGTGCTACAGTGCTATAATCCCTACTTAGAAGCCATTCATATAATCTAGCATTAATGCATGGCACGCTGATCCCATTCAACCAGACTAAGTCAGTGACCTGCATTGGTCTAACTTGCCGTCTCTCCCCCTCCCCCATCCTTTACATGAGCAATTTCTCACTCAGCACACTTGCTCCTCTTTCCTATACTGATATATATTAAGTTCCCAGCTAGTTGCTTTGCTGGAGCTTACAAAACTCTAACACTTACGTTTGTCTGAATGCTGCTTTTTTTTTTAAATCATTAAAAACCTATTGATCATTGCCTTTTCCCATTTGGATTATTATATAAATGACTACAGACTAGGTGACTTATAGACAGCAGAGCTTTATTTTTGACAGTTTTGGAGTCAGAGGTCTACTCCTGTCATAGTTCAGGCGTCAGGCACAGCCCTGGGGTCAGAGTTCGGGCTACTGTGACCTGGTCCTTAAGCTGTTTGACTGCCTGAAAATGTCATAGAGACCATGAGCGCTGACGTTTATTCCCAAGGCAGAGGATGCGGGTGAAAGGGGTGGCACCCTCGGGGATAAAGTGTCCGAGGGAAAGAGGGGCGACACTTCGGGGTGGAGGTTACAGCCGGGACCTTGCTGCTGCCTTTATTTCAAGTATTTTATCTAAAAATGTTTAACCTTTGAGGCCACACCCCACAGTGCTCAGGGCTTACTTCTGTCGCAGGAGAACCCGGGGATCAGTCAGTCCTGTGGGAATCGGGGGACACAGGGATGCGAGGGCGCCGTCCCAGAGCCCCACGTTCCAGCTCTTTGAGCGACTCCAGGCTTTGTACCTGCTCCCTGTTCCCTTCCACCCCCTCTGAGCGGGGTGCAAAGGCCTGCAGCCCTGCGTCCTCACGGCACTTCACCGTTCCCCGGAGTCGTGACGGTGACTTTGAACTGCCAGGGCGCCTGTGGGTGTGAGTTCACTCAGAGGTCACCGGGGACTGAGCTGTGCTTGTTCCTCTTTCCCGCAACACACACACACACACACACACACACACACAGACAGAGAGACAGAGAGACAGAGAGAGACAAAGACAGAGAGAGAAAGAGAGAGAGAGATACAGAGACAGAGAGAGACAAAGACAGAGACAGAGAGAGACAGACAGACAGAGAGACAGACTGACTGACTCCAGCGTGGAGCCCAGGAGCCAGGCTGCCTGTCCACGTTGCCTGCCCTTGTCCATCCTAACTCAGCGTTGACCTCACCCTGCCGCTTGCTGCTCACGTGTCTGACCCTGACAGACCCCCCCCCCCCACTGCGGAGGCCTGTTCTGTGAGCAGACACAGATCTTTCCGTGTCCCCGCCAATGGGAGCCATGAGGGAGTTCTCCGGGGATGCCTTGACTAAAATCCTAGGTCCATTCCTGAGGACTCTGCTCTCCAGTCACACCAAAGGCTCCTGCCCTGATGGCACTTCACACTGGGCGTTGGATTTCACTTGAATTTGGAGGGAAGTCACATTCGGACCGTTTTGATCACCTCTGCAGGACTGTTTCTGAACTGCTATCAGCGCATCCTCTTAAGGGTACCCAATGCGCCCACATTAAAAAGAAAAATTAGGGGGGGATGGGATTGGGAGGTGGGAGGGATACTGGGCTCACTGGTGTTGGAGAATGGACACTGGTAGAGGGAGGGGTGCTCGAACATTATATGAGGGAAACACAAGTATGAAAATGTGGAGATCTGTTACTGTACCCTCATGGTGACTCACTAATTAATAAATTAAAAAAATAATAGAAAAAGAAAAATTAGGGCTGGAGACACAGTAAGCGGGCAGGGCACTTTCCCTGCACATGGCTAACCCAGGACTCCATCCCGGGCATCCAGTAACGTCCCCTGGGCCCCACCAGGAGTGATCCTTGAACTCGGCGCCAGGAGTAAGCCCTGAGCACCACTGGGTGTGACCTCACAACAAACAACAACAACAAAAAAGGTAAAATCATTCAAGGATTAGTTAGACTGTAGCTTCTAGATAGTCCTATACAGGTTGCTGAAGACTTACTGTCAATTAAACAAAACAACACTTGGGTACATTTTAGGTAGCGTATGTAAGAAGTAGGTCCTTTTGGACGGAGTAAGGTCAATTGCTTCTCTTCTCCTGTGGAGGAGTAAAAGGACCATTGCCAAGCAGGCCTGGTGCATGTTAGCTTGGAGAATTATAAATTTGCGATTCTGGGCACTGTAGCCCTTCCTGTCATTATGTCCTCATGCAAGTTATTTACTTATTGTTCACCTGCTTCATCTTCAAAATGATGGAAAATCAGGCTTGCTGCTTCCCTGACTTTTTCAAAGGACTCGAGATCTGGGCCTAGTCAATGAACTCGGTTGGGGTGTTGATTTTATAATTTAAATAAAAGACGCCCAGAGAAGCAGCACTCTCGCTTTATACAGACTGTTTTCATAATTAGCTTAACAGCCATCCTTGGAAGCTGCAATTTCAATAGATTGTACATTTACTAAAGAGTAAACAGCAGCTGAGCCTGGGACAAGCAGAACCTCAACAGCAGATAAAACGTTTATCTCCAAAATCTCCCCTACAATTACAAACCTACCAATTTAATGGCAATCCTGCAATTAAAATGATGTCCTTGTTTATGAAGAAAAAGTAAAATGTCTTTTGTTGAAGAGCAGCTAGTAAGATGATGGATTGATCTGTTAGAAAAGATTTCCTCGCAGCCCCAAGAGTTGAGTCTGGGGATAATGTCATTGCAGCTACTGGACCGGTGTAGAAAATAGACACCAGGTGGCTGAGCGGAATTAGTTTCCTTCTGAGATAGAGTCTGTACATCTCGGAGCTGGAGCGATAGCACAGCAGGTAGGACGTTTGCCTTGCATGCGGTCGACCCGTGTTCGATTCCCAGCATCCCATATGGTCCCCTGAGCACCGCCAGGAGTTATTCCTAAGTGCAAAGCCAGGAATAACCCCTGTCTATCACCATGTGTGACCCAAAAAGCTGTATCATTGTCATCCCGTTGTTCGTAGATTTACTCGAGCGGGCACCAGTAAGGTTTCTATTACACTCAGCCCTGAGATTGTAGCAGCCTCTCCTTACTCGTCTTTCCCAACAATTGAAGGCTCTTTCAGGGTCAAGGGAATGAGACATATCGTTACTGTTTTTGGCATATAGAATACACCACGAGTAGCTTGCCAGGCTCTGCCATGTGGGCAGGATACTCTCGGTAGCTTGCCGAGCTCTCCGAGAGGTATGTACATATCTTTTACTGTATTTGGGATATGAATACGCCATGGGAAGCTTGGAAGGCTCTCCCGTGTGGGCAATAGACTCTTGGTAGCTTGTCAGGTTCTCCAAGAAAGAGAACAAGGTTATTAGATGTTGCGCGGCCGCAAAGTGGCCACACACTTCCGGGAGCTTGGTCTTACAGTCTCTGGATGTTGGCCGTTGGTGGGATTATATGGCGCCGGGAGCAGTTTGTGAGTGTGGAGGTTCTGAATGGAGAAGGAGACAGAGATGAAGACCCAAAAAGCAAAAAAAAAAAAAAATTCTGTGCATCTCTAAAAATATAATGCCTGTAATAATCAGTAGGAGTGATCTTCCGCCCTGCTGGCCTGAACATGGCTCTAGGTAAAGATACTATCTCTATGTAGCAACTTGTTCTTTATGATTTTTAGGGGGGAGGCCATGCTCAGTGGAGCCAGGGTTATTCCTGGATCTGTGATCCGGCGATCAGTCTTGGTGCTTGGGGGACCAGACGTGGTTCTGGTGATGGAACCCAGGTCAGCTGTGCAAGAGCCCATTACACTCTCTCTCCACCCTGATCTCCCGGATCTTACATGCCAAATGGTCATGGCCGGCTATTTTCTGAACTTCCATGCAATTTTCTCTTCAATTTTTGCCTAGAAGCTTAGGCACCAAGCTAAGATAGTATTTCCCAAAGTGGATGGTGTATTCCCAGGGGTGCTGGCGGGTTTGGTGGGAGCAGCTTTGAGTGCAGTGGGAGGGGGTGCCCGTGTGTTCACATAGAGAAATGGATTTCTGGGAGGCTGGACTGACCTGTGCCCATTCTCCTTCGCTGTAACACAGGCAGACATACACCTGAAAGGGGACGTTAGGCTGAGGAAGTTGGGAATCTCTGTCATTGAAGTCAACTCTTCAATGACTATGTTCTGGTCTACGAAACCCTACTTGCTGTTTATTTAACATCGTGGGACTTGGGTGATCCTTCTCCCCCTATGTCTGCAAGAGCACATTGAAGATGACAGAGGTGACCGTATGACCGGCCAGCTCTCAGGATGGCCAACACTGGCCCCTTGCACTCCAATTTCCATTTTGAGATTCTTCTTACTTTTTAATTGAAACACTGATTTACAACACTGTTAAAGACACAATATTCCAACACCACACTCTTCTCTACAGTCTGTTTCCCTCCACCGTTGTTTCAGGGGTTCCTTTCAAACACCCCAACTCTCTCTCTCACCCTTGGTAAGCCCTATCCCAGCGCTGGTCTTTTTGGTTTTCTATGTCTTCCAGGCTGCTAAAATATCAGGGCTACGATGAACAGAGACATTACTGGCGCCCACTCAAGCAAATCGATGAACAACGGGATGACAGTGATACAGTGATGATTTCCATACTATTGGTCCATTTAAAAATTCTTCTTTTTTTTTTTTAGCAATTCCAGCAGAGAGTGTGTGTGTATGGGGGAGGGGGTGTTTACAAGGGGAGGGGGACTGCATGGGGTTTTCTTATACATTGCTCTTAGAAGTACCCAGATGACCTAGGGACCCAAAGCAAGCCCTCTGCATGCACAGTGCTCCCTTAGCCCATTGAACTGCCTTGTCAGTCCTTGAAATTCTTGACTTTTTTTTTTAAATTTAGCAGTTTGATTTTGCTTTGATGATCCCGACAAATTTCCCACTAGCCCTGACCTTCATTACACATTGGGCTTCCCAGGAGCAGATTCTGATTTGGAGCTGATTTGGGTCCGGAGCCCAGGGGAGGGGGAGTTTAGGGAGTTTCTCAGACTGCTGTCTGTATAGCCCCTGTGAGAGGTGCAGGGAGGCAGGGTTAGGGTTAGGGGTGGAGGCACTGGGCTCCCTGGACTCTCAGTGGAGACCCCCCAGCCTACCGGGGGCTCGGTGGAGAGAGTCCTTCTGAATTGAGATCAGAGGGGAGGCTCCTGTGTTGACTGTCACTGGATGTGAAATGCCTAGAGAGGGAATACCTTAGGGAGAGTCACCGTCATCCCTTACGGAAACGCCAAAGACTTCACTGCTGCTGTGACATGAACACGATAATGCAAACGCAGAAGGAGTTTTATTCCAGTTTCCTGGGGTCAGCTATCTCACCCACAGAGTGGCCTCTTGATAGCGACCCCGACTGCAGGCAGCAAGCAGTTTATACAGGGTTTGATACATAAGCAGTATACACCTTATTGTTTCGGGAAAATCTCACTTAGCTACCAAATAAGGGTGTTTGGCGAGCATCCAGGCTGTGTTGGACTCTGATAGGCTTGTGGTTGCTGGGTACATTCTCTTTGGGTCCTGGCACATGGTGGTTGACTGAGCCCCCTTGCTGGGCCCAGGAACTTTCCAGGAGGGTTCAGGTTGGCCAGTTACACATTGTTTGATTTCTGGGAGACTGAAACTGTTTCAGTTCCAGGAACTGAACCTGAAGTCTACCTGAGTTTTCTCATTTCTGCAGCCTGTCCTGGCATCAGTTTCACCCTTACCCTGGCTGGCGTGTCACCACAGCATTCCAGACCACTGCCTGCCAGACCCTTTCGTTCTTTGTTCTTCACACACACACACACACACACACTCACACACACACACACACACACACACACACATATTGCTTTTTGGCCCACACCCAGCTGTGCTCTGGGTGGCTCCCGGCCCTGTCCTCAAGGATCACTCCTGGTGAGCTGTGGGACCACGTGGGTGCCAGGGATCGAACGCAGGTCCGCTGTGTGCAAGGAAGTGCCCCACCTGCTATACTAGCTCTCCGGCCCCTCTTAATCCTTCAGACAACACTATTCCAATACTCTCAAGCAGTCCCGGGTATTTGGGCTGGATTTGCTGGACCTTCCAAATCTCTATCTTCTTATTTCCAGGCCGTGGTAGGGTCAGCACTGGACGTGTGTTATCTGATTTGTTCTTTAGTCTCAGTAGTCAGGTTGTGTCTGGACCCCGGTCAGTGGAGATGGGAGCGGCTAGAGTGTGCCGCTTCTGTGGAAGTTTCAAGGCGGATGTGGATTCTGCACCTCTCCCCTCTCTGCTGCAGAGATGTCCCAGACGGCAGTGTCACCGCTTGGAGTCACTTTGGGAGACAAGTCTCAAAAGACAGTGGCCTGGACCTTCTGTCTGTGATGATGGCACGGACATGACAAGGAACAGGAAAGGAAAAGACCCTCCTCACCTGCAGTGTCTGCCCCCCTTACTCGTCTTCCAAGCCAGGTTGTAGCCCACATTCGACCATGAGAAACTGTCTCCCCTTTATTTGCCCTTCACCCTTCCCCTGCTTTGCCCTCTTAGCAACAGTTACTCCACATATTTTCATCTCTAGTACCAAAATGAGCACTGCTGAAGAGTCCCCCATGCCCCAGGTGGTGTATCTCATTGCACCCCCAAATGTCACGATTCCTGTTCTCAAGTGCCCCATTGGCATTGCCCAGGAGTCCATGGTCAGAATTTTCCTTGATCACTTAAACAACCGCTTTGAAATTAACTTCTTCGATCTGCTTTCTACTCACTGTAAATTTACCTCACTGAGAGCATGAAAGTATACACGAGCTTAATACTTAGACAGTCAAACATGCATAAATGGAGTGTGTGAGTTTAAAAACCTTGCCGATGGGGCTGGGGCAACAGCACAGCGGGTAGGGCATTTGTCTTGCATGCAGCCGACCTGAGTTCGATTCCCAGCATCCCATATGGTCCTCCAAGCACCACCAGGAGTAGTTCCTGAGTGCAGAGCCAGGCGTAACCTCTGAGCATTGCTGGGTATGACCCCAAAAGAAAAACAAAATAACCTTGCCAGAAAGGATCCTAAACTTAATCTGTACATGTACCACGGGTCTCAGGAATTCCTTAGTGTCATATGGTAAAAAAGCAAAATCTTGGGGAGATTGTACAGGGGGTGGGACGCTTGCCTTGCATGTGACCCACCCAGTTAAATCTCAAGCCCTGCATGTGGTCCCCAAGCACCACCAGGAGGGATGGAGCAGGTCCAGGGGTAGGTGAGCCCTGGGAACTTCCAGTGCTACCCCCAAAGATGTGTCTTGGAAGAGTCGGTCGGTTACAGTCTATCTCGGGCGTAGCCCTGCAGTGCCCAGGTGAGGCTCTCTGGCGAATGCTGTTCTGGAACACCACAGAGCACAGTAAGCCGAGACTCCAGCGTGAAGCCCGACAGGCTGCGAGGCTGTGTGTGTGGTGCCGGTGTGTTGGCGCCGTAGCCGACTGTTTTCTGCAGACGAGGAAACGGTCTCCTCCCACGTGACCCCGTCTCCTTCCCCTCTGGCTTGTTTGTGTCACTCCTCAGTACAAACCCATCCTTGGCTTTCCTAGTGACGGGACGTGGAGGCAATGCTGTGCGGTTGTGGGTGTGGACCTTACAGTGGTGTCACGCTGTGGGAAGACCAGGCCACATCCAAAAGCTGCGCACGGGTGGGTGTTGGCGCCCAGCTGGATTTCCAGCCGAAGCTGGCGAGAGACAGAGCGCAGTCGTGCCAGGAGACAGAGAGACAGAGCGCAGTCGTGCCAGGAGACAGAGAGACAGCGCAGTCGTGCCAGGGGACAGAGAGACAGAGCGCAGTCGTGCCAGGGGACAGAGAGACAGAGCGCAGTCGTGCCAGGGGACAGAGAGACGGAGCGCAGTCGTGCCAGGGGACAGAGAGACGGAGCGCAGTCGTGCCGGGAGACTGAGAGACGGAGCGCAGTCGTGCCGGGGGACAGAGAGACGGAGCGCAGTCGTGCCGGGGGACAGAGAGACGGAGCGCAGTCGTGCCGGGGGACAGAGAGACGGAGCGCAGTCGTGCCGGGGGACAGAGAGACAGGGCGCAGTCGTGCCAGGGGACAGAGAGACAGAGCGCAGTCGTGCCAGGAGCCGCTCTGCACCGTCAGGCCGTCGTCCTCGGGAGCCGCGGTGGGAGGGGATCTAGACACTCTGAGGAAAACCACACAGTTGAAACCAGCCACCCCAGAACGCTGAGAGATGAGCAGTGAGATTGTTTGTAAGCCTGTGAATTTTTTAGAGTGCTTTGTTAGAATAATGAGCCCAAAACTATAAAATTCCTGGGTTTATGGCAGCGTTTGGGCCAAGGTTTGCTTTCCTCATAGCCTTTTTTTGCATAAAGTGTGGAAGTTATGAGGCTTATTTTGTATCTACCTTTCTTTATATATTTGGGAGTATGTTTAAATATAATACTATGTGTAATTTATACTGGTTTTTAGTAACTATTATATATAGTATGGGCTGGAGCTGGCAGAGAGTCTCTTGCCCGCACGCCTGGCTGTCTTCCCTGAGGCCCCTCGGAGGGGATGGGCTCCAGCTTCCCTCCTCACCCCGAGCAGAGCTCCCGGCGGCCAAAGACCACCAGAACCTAGCTACAGCCATGCTCGAGGCCCCTCTCCACACGTTTGGACAGGCCTCATGCATGAAGGTACCGGCAGAGGAACCCAGGTGTGTGTAATCCCATCAACGGCCAACATCCAGAGACTTAAAAGCGAGCTCCCAGAGGCAATATCTTATAACCTACTTTTCCCTCTGGGCGAAATTCGCAAGCAAACTATGAGAGTTTCCTGCCCACATGGGACAGCCTTGCAAGCTTCCCATGGTGTATTCATATGCTAAAGCCAGTAACAAGCTGGATCCCATTCCTCTAACCCTGAAAGAGCCTCCAGTGCGACATCACTGGGAGGGCCGAGTTGAGAGAGACTTCTAAGATCTCAGGGAAAGGATGAATGGAGAGGTTACTGAGCCCGCTCGAGAAATCGATGATGATTAATGGGATTTCATGATCGTGATCGTGATGGGCTGGAGCTATAGCACAGTGGGTAGAGCATTTGCCTTGTTCGCGGCCGACCCAGTTCGATTCCTCCATCCCTCTTGGAGAGCCTGGCAAGCTACTGAGAGTATCCCGCCCACATGGCAGAGCCTGGCAAGCTCCCTGTGGCGTATTTGATATGCCAAAAACAGTAACAACAAGTCTCACCATGGAGACGTTACTGGTGCTTGCTCGAGCAAATTGAAGAGCCATGGGATGACAGTGATACAGTGACATATAGTATATCTATATCTATATAAAGAAAGGTTGTACATGAGTAAACTGACTTAGGAGATGAGGTAATACTAACATTGCTAACAGCAAATTTTCAAGGCTTAGGATGCAGACATTAGGCCTGTAAGCGTGGTTTGTAGCTTTGTATGTCTGGGAGTATGAAAGTCAGTCAATTAAAATGTCGACAGCTTGGGACGGGAGCAGTGTTGGTGGGTAGGTGATTCCTTTGTGTGTGGCTGACGTGAGCTCGACCCCTGCCTCCCCACAGGCTCCTGTGAGCCCTGCCAGGAGTGATCCAAGAGTAAGTCTTGAGCACCCCGGGAATAACCCAAAACCAAACATACAAACAAGCATATATATTTTTGTTTTTTGTGGACAAATTGTCCATAGCGCTATAGCACTGTCATCCTGTTGTTCATTGATTTGCTCGAGCGGGCACCAGTAACGTCTTCATTGTGAGACTTGTTGTTACTGTATTTGGCATATTGAATACACCACGGGGAGCTTGCCGGGCTCAACCTATATTGTCCATACAGGTTGCTAAAGTGTGTCTTTGTCCTTGATCTCCTTAGACCAAAGAGAGACAAGGAAGAGCAACGTTAGCTGCTTGCATTCTTTATTTATGCACCGCTTATCTGATGCTTCTAAACATAACTGCCTCAAATGAGTCGATGCCAATATTCTCATCCCTTCTGAAACCCAGACCAGGTGGCTGAGTGTAATTTCTCCACCTGAACGCTCCACAGGCATCTCGAATGTGTTGTGTTCCACAGTGAGCCAGTCATCTGCCCCTCAGCCCGCAGCACTGATCCCCTCCGTCTCCGTGGGTGTTAATCTCCATCCACCTGCTCACCGGATTCTTCCTGGTACTCTCTGGCCACCTCTAAGCCACACCCAAGGACACGGCATATGGCTTTCGGGAAATCTTTCAGAATCTCTTCTGAAGCTCTTCCAGGATTCTGGCTCATCTTGATCTCTTGTTTTGTCCAGTGTTTGTCCCAGGTCCAGTTTTGTCTCTTTAGAGCTCGCCCTCTGCGCAGCTAGAGAACAGAACTATGGACAATGCAAATCTGACCTTGTCTTCAGCCAGCTATGCTGAAAGCATCTCCTGGGCTCTCGGTGACCTCTCTGGCTTCAGTTCCCTCCAGAAGTTTTTAGCGCCAGGAGCACTTGACCGCACAGACTCAGATTTCACACACATGAGTGTCCCACCCAGCACATACTAAGCTCCGTGGTGCTTGCTTCCTTTTTTGTTGTTGTTGGGCGGCTTTTGGGTCACACCTAGCGATGCTCAGGGGTTACTCCAGGCTTTGCACTCAGGAATTACTCCTGGCAGCACTGGGGACCATATAGGATGGCAGGGACTGAACCCGGGTCAGCTGCATGCAAGGCAAACACCCTCCCCACTGTGCTATCGCTCCAGCCCTTACACACACGAAGCTCTTTGTCACCTCAGGGCTATTTTCCTCTTAGCATATCTCATATCATGCCCTTCCTCACCTTCTCTGTCCTTGGCCGGACTACTTTCTATTCATACTTAAAACAGTAAAGTTTGAAAAAACTCCAGTGCCTAGAGAATATCCCGGGCTACTTGGAACAGAATTTATAAGTGGCTCCCAGAAATTTGTATCTTTTAAAAATCCCCAGTGATTTTTCATGGCAGTTAAGGCGAGAACACTGCTTTAGATTCATGATATTTTTTTTCCTTTTCAGATTGAAATGCTCTTTTATGATCCCATTATATTCTGTACCATCTCTGTTACTGCGCATTTCACAAAGCTTTACATGGAGCTATTAACATGATTATCTGTCTGGAGGATATGAGCTCCTTTATGATCGGGTCTTTAACATTTTTCTAAAAAATGTTCTGTACTCAGCTTAATGGTTGGTGGGTACTAGACAATCATCAATTTTTATTGATGAAAAATTAATGAATAAATGAGCAAATAACTAAACAGATTAATAAGCATTTTCAGAATACTCATATTAAAAATAAGTGCAGTGTCATTGTATTCCACTCCAGCATTATCCATTTTTTAAATTCCAAAACGCCTGTGCACTGGGGCTGGAGCAATAGCACAGCGGGTAGAGCGTTTGCCTTGCATGCGGCCAACCCAGGTTTGATTCCTAGCATCCCATATGGTCCCCTGAGCACTGCCAGGAGTAATTCTTGAGTGCAAATCCAGGAGTAACCCCTGTGCATTGCTGGGTGTTACCCAAAAAGAAAAAAAACCCAAAACCAAAAAACAAAGCACCTGTGCACAAGTAAGGTAAGAAACAGACCAAGCTTGCAAATCTGCATTGGAATGGATAAGGTGAGAAAGTAATTCTCAATTACTGTGGGTAGAAATGTTGTCTGGTTCAGCCTCTATGTGAAACAGAATGAAGAGTTCTCAGAAAATTAAGAATAGGGCTTCCATACGGTCCTACGATTCAACTTCAGTATAAGCCAGGGATTCAGTAACCGTTGTCTCATGAATCTGTGGTACATAGAGGAATAGGACAAGAGAATGGAAGGTTATGGCAAATCCTTGGTTCTGGATCCCAGTGCAGAGAACGCTAAGGAAGGGGGAGAGGGTGGGGGTCAGTGATGAAGCAGACTGGGGTAACATTACAGCATTGGTTGCAGGACTTGGGTTATCATAGTTAAATTCTATTTATTTGCTTGCACTGTAGTATTGCACTGTCATCCCGTTGTTCATCGTTTTGCTTGAGCGGGCACCAGTAACGTCTCCATTGTGAGACTTGTTACTGTTTTTGGCATTTCGAATACGCCACCGGTACCTTGGCCAGGCTCTGCTGTGTGGGCAGGATACTCTTGGTCGCTTGCCGGGATCTCTGAGAGGGACATTTATTGCTTATTTCCTTATTTTTGAGGTTATGGGCTATCCTGAGCAGCTTATTCCTGACTCTGCTCGGGGTCCATTTGTGGTGGTGCTCTGGAGACCATGTCCAATGCTGGGATGGAACTGGGGTTGACTACAAGCAAGTGCCTTACACTCTGTTTCTTCTGCCCTATAGTAGTTTTTTTCCCCCAAGTTTGCTAAAGAGTCAAGTTGTGACTTGGAGAGAACTCAGAAATACTGGAGGCTGACATTGGTGCCAGGTTTGGAGCTGGAGCATCAAAAGCAGGATGGCCAATGTGTCTAAATTTTTTTAAAAAGATACATCAAGGGTGCCTTATGATTTAGAGTGAAAACTTCATACTGGTTCAAGCCCTGTAGATTTTGAGAAGAGTCCTCTAGAAGTGATACTGACAGGCCAAGAATATAGCATAGGTAAATGGAATGGAAGTGGGAGTAGTATGGTTTGAAAGATCTAAAGAAAAAGAAAAACGGGCTGGAGTGATAGCATAGCAGGTACGGCATTTGCCTTGCATGAGGTCGATCCGGGTTCAATTCTCAGCATCCTATATGGTCCCCCGAGCACCACCAGGAGTAATTCCTGAGTGCATGAGCCAGGAGTAACCCCTGTGCAATATCAGGGTGTGAGCCAAAAAGAAAAAAAAAGCGAAAGAAAAACACTGAAGATTTATTGTACAATTTTTCAGGAAAAAATTTTCTCCTCTTCACAGGAGAATAAACTGCAATGCATTTGGCAGAGAGAATTTAAATGTGGAGTTTTGAGCACTGGAGAACAGTAAAGAATTCAGAGCAGGCGAGTAGAATGAGAACGTTCACTCAAAGCAAACTGAAAAAACAAATTCTGGGCTCACTTCAGTTCCTCCAACCCATTTTTTTTGTTTGTTTGTTTTGGGGCCACACCCAGCATTGTTCAGGGCTGACTCCTGGATCTGCAGTCAGGGATCGCTCCTGGTGGGCTTGGGGACCATATGGGGTGTTGGAGATTGAACCCAACTTGGCCATGTGCCAGTCCGTCACCTTACCCAGTGTACTATTACTCTGACCCCAGCTCCAATCCATTTTTGAGTTGGAAAACTACATTTCAAGTCTGTGAACCAGAACAAGAGATTCTTGATGCTAAGCAACCTAGTCTCTAAGTTTAATGGTAATGGGTATAATAATACAAATAACTTTGAAAGCATCTACTGTATGCAAAGTAGCACTGTATCACCGTATCACTGTCATCCTGTTGATCATCGATTTGCTCGAGCTGGTGCCAGTAGCGTCTCCATTCATCCTAGCCCTGAGATTTTAGCAGCATCTTTTTACTTGTCCTTCCCAATGGTACCTCACTGGAGGCTCTTTCAGGGTCAGGGAAATGAGACCCATCATTGTTACTGTTCTTGGCATATCGAATATGCCACGGGGAGCTTGCCAGGCTCTGCCGTGTGGGCAGCATACTCTCAGTAGCTTGCCAGTTTCTCCGAGAGAGAGAAATAGACAATAAGAGGTTGTGTGACTGCAAATGCAGCCACACGCTTCTGGGAGTTTTGTTTTATAGTCTCTGAATTTTGGCCATTGATGGGATTACATGGCACTCGGGGCAGTTTCTGGGTGTGACTGCCTAGCTACTGGAAAAAGGGGAATCTGGGTGGAGGAGGCCCAGTCCTGATACGAGCAGGCTTGAAGATCTCAGACCCAGGTCCTGCACACCTGGGTTCCTCTTCTTCTTCCTTCATGCGTGAGGCTCGTCCAAGCATATGGAGAGTGGCCTTGAGCATGGCTGTGGCTGGGTTCTGGAGGTCTTCGGCTGTTGGGGCTTTGCTCAGGGCGGGGAGGGAAACTCAATCCACCCCCTCTGAGGGGCCTTGGTGAAGACAGCTAGGGGAATACAAACACTCTTGTAAATAGAACTGGCAACAAAGCAAGACTATGCCAGCCTACTAGGTTGCCTTGCCTGTGCTCCATTGTAAGTCCGTAAAGGGTGGGAAACTGAGTGTAATTTTCCTTCTGGTTCCACCATCACCCAGAATCCAGTACCTAATGACGGCTAGTTCCACGTGGGACTCTGGGAGAGGTGGTTGAGAGGGGTGTAGATGATAAAGTAAGAACACCTCCTTGATTCACACCACGTAACCTTCATAACCACAAAATACGTCGATAACAGTTGTTATCAATATTGGCTGTAGTTTAGAATCATTAGGCTAGCTTTTTTTAAAAAATAATTTCACGAGAAGCCATTATTAATAGCATTGTAAACCCCCAAATTGAAAAATAATTAAAAATTCAATTTGAAAAATTAATCAAGCCCAGAGGACAAATGGATAGTATAGCAGGTAGTGTGCTTGCATTTCATGCTATTGACCCAGGTTCAGTCCTTAGCATCTTCTATGATCCTGAATAAAGAGTAAGCCCTGAGCATAGCTAGGGGTGACCCAAAAACAAAGCAAAAATTAAAAAATTGATGCCTAAACCCTACCTATACCAAGAAAACCAGATTTTTTAGAGAAGTTACCCCAGATTTCTTTATGCAAGTTATGCAAGGTATTGTTCAAAAATTTTATGCATATACCACTGTCTAGTCTTAACAATAACTATGGTCAATTTCTTTTTCTCAAACTTTTAGATGAAGAAATTGAGGAACAGAGAGATCAAGGCATTTTCCTAAGGTTGGTACAACTAGGACGTAAACATAGTGTTTTTGTTCTAACCCATTCTGCCATCCTAATAAAGGATAGTCTGCATGTATATGAGAGAGAAAAGTTAGAAAATCCTGTGTACTATAAGCCACAAAAGACCATAAAAACATTCAATTTAAAATTTTACTTTTTCCTGGCAGGATAAAAATATTCCTTCCAGAGAAAAGATGAGTTAGGTCTTTCATGGGGAGTAGAATTGTGTTGTTAGTCTGAGTTTATTAGCTCCCCTAAAGCTATGTTTTTCATCAGAGGTTTTATTTTGAAATATACTTGGAGCTAAAGAGTTGCAAAGACAGTATAGAATTCCCTTATATCTTGCTAGTATAGAATTCCCCTCAAATATACCTTTGACATCATGATCAAAACTAGTATGTCAACAAACAGCGCTTTTCACCAAACTGCAGATTTTCCTCACTCATTTTCCCCCCTGTTACAGGCTTCAAGGAGTAGAATTTATCAGGAGAAGATGGAAGAGAGAGAGAGACACTCCAGGTAAGGGGAAGTCCCTCAACAGTGAAAAACCAATATAGCCCAGGATTCTTCTCAGAGGGTCAGTATCAACATTGAATGCATCTAAATTATGCTATTAGCTAGTGGAGGCTTCTCTTTCGCTGGTTTCCTCCCTGTCAGTCATCTCTGTGTGGCTGAACATAGAGTGATAAATAAAGAGGGGAATTATTCATGTTATTCTCTAGCTGCACTGCTGCATGTTCCTGCCGAATCACCAGCGAAAGGAAATTAGGCTGGGAGCATTTCAGAGCTGATGTCCTCCCAATTGCTTTTCTGTTTTGGTCTGACAGTTCCGGCCTATCGCATCATAACCATAGATCTGAGTCCAATATGCCAGCCTGTGCTGTCTTTCCCCTAAGAGCTTTCATTTTGCAGCACTGAAAGGCGATGGTCTACAAAAAAGGGATAAACAAAAACATTAAGTTCATCTCAGACCTCCAGCTTTCCAAACAGCCTTCTTAAAAACAAAGCCCCCCCCCCCCGCACCAGCCCCCCGTGAACAAATCCCACAGAATCCTCAGACACCAGAGAGAAATTTAAAGAGCATGTCACCATCGAAAACAATTACGACACAATTATTCACCCAAGTCCTTGGAGATCTGTAAATGAGTGAAATCTCAAAGCTTGCCAAGTCCTATGTTAAGAACCCAAGAAACACTTTCACGGGGGAATAGTGCTCCGCCGTGTCACAGCGAATTGTCCTTGTCTTCGTGGGGTTGATGCAATCAAGTCCTGTCTGTCTGTCTGTCTGTCTGTCTGTCTGACACTGCATGACAGAGTGTCATCCCTGCCATCGTCACTCTGAATGTTCTCGTCTACGGACACATGTGTGCAGAGACATTTTCTCGGGGAATCAAAAGAGTTGTTCAATTTTTTAAATTGAAGGCGATGCTGTCAACGTTCGTTCTGTGGCAGCGGAAATCTGTGGGCTTATTCAGTGGGTTCCAAGGCCGAGGCCAGGCTGCAGGGGCCAACTGCCCACACACCCACAGACAAGGATAGAAAGGTCACCAGTCGTCACTGTTTCCTGTTGTTGGGGGACGTTTTCAGTGACATTGCTCATAACTCTGCTGGGGCTGTTAAATCAGTAGGAGGATAATGAGAGTAATTGAGGTAATTAAGCCTCTCCTTCACCTGACAGCTACGAAGACCTGAAGGGAAGGAACAGCCTGGTCACATGTTGCTCCAATTAAGAAAAACTCACCAAGGACTTTGGAGAACTTGGGTACAGTGATTAAAAGCTTAGAGGAAAATGTTGACGTCAACACTTATTTTTCATTACTCTATAACTTATGCATCATACAATTCATTAAACTAAGGGAGGAATTCAATTGTTTTTAGCATATTTTCAGAATTACAGAACAACTGCAATTTCATTGTAGAACAATCTGTCACTCTAAAATAACTTGTGACTAGGACTGGAGCAATAGCACAGTGGGTAGGGTGTTTGCCTTGCATGCAGCCGACTTGGGTTTGGTTCCCAGCATCCCACATGATCCCCTGAGCACTGCCAGGGGTAATTCCTAAGTTCAGAGCCAGGAGTATCCCCTGTGCATTACCAGGTGTGACCCAAAAAGCAAAAATAAAATACATCTCTCACAATGTCAATGTCTAAATAACGTGTGACAATTCAGTCACATTTAGTCACCCTCTTGTCCTATCTTCAGCCTTAGGAGACCAGTCATCTACTCTTTTTCTATAGTTTTGCTTTATTAGGAAATTTTACATGAACAGAATCAATCAATGGGTGTTGTTTTGGGTATGAATTCCTTCACTGAGAACACACACACACACACACAAACACACACATTTTGGGCCACAGTTGTGTTCAGACTTTACTCCTGGTTCTACACTCAGGGATCACTCCTGGTGGGGCTCAGGGGACCATAGGGGGTGTCCAGGATTGAACCCAGGTTCTCCTTGTGCAAGGCAAGTGCCCAACCAAATGTACCATTTCTTTGACCCCTGAACGTTATTTTTAATGTTTATTCACATTGTGGCATGAATCAGTCCTTTGTTCCTTTTCATTTCCAAAAGCTCTCTGTTCTAAAGATATACCACATTTTGTTTATCTATCAAGTAGTTCATGGCCATTTGAGTTATTTCAACTTCTTGACTACTGAACTTAATACCATGAATATTTCCCCTCACATTTCCTTTGAGAATGAAAATGTGTTTTCATTTTTATTAGGCAGCTGCCTAATGGTATAATTTCTAGGTGATGTGGTAAGTCTCTTTAGCTTAAAAAAAGTTACTAAGCTGTTTTTCAAAATGGCTGCACTCTTTATTTATTTTTTATTTTATTATTATTATTTTTTTATTGAATCATCATGTGGAAAGTTACAAAGCTTTCAGGCTTAAGTCTCAGTTATACAATGCTCGAACAACATACCTTCACCAGTGCACATATTCCACCACCAAGAATCACAGTATACTCCCCCCACCCTCCCAGTCCCCCACTTCGCCTGTGTAGCTGATAAATTTCACTTTACTTTCTCTTTACTTTGATTACATTCAATATTTCAACAAAAAAAAGTCACTATTATTGTTTGGAGTTTCCTCTGCCCCCAAAGTTGGACCTGCTGAAAAGGAAGCATTTGATAGTTTGTTTTCCATTGCTGAGAATGAAGAGATATGAGGTTGTGTGGCCACAATAGTGGCCGCTGGTTTTGGGTTTCTATATTTTGCTATTTTAGTAACTAAGTCCAGAGAAATTTCTGCTAGAAGTTACATCATCGCAAGCTTGTACCTCTCTGCTATTTTATATTCCACATATGAGTGCAATCTTTCTATGTCTGTCTCTTTCTTTCTGACTCATTACACTCAACATGATACACTCCATGTTGATCCACTTATATGCAAATTTCATGACTTCGTCTTTTCTAACAGCTGCATAGTATTCCATTGTGTAGATGTACCAAAGTTTCTTTAACCAGTCATCTGTTTTGGGGCCCTCTGGTTTTTTCCAGATTGTGGCTATTGTAAACAGTGCTGCAATGAATATAGAAATGTCGATGTCATTTCTACTATATCTTTTTGCCTCTCCGGGATATATTCCCAGGAGTGGTATTGCTGGGTCAAATGGAAACTTAATTTCTAATTTTTTGAGAATCATCCATATTGTTTTCCAAAAGGGCTGAACTAGTTGGCATTCCCACCAGCAGTGAAGGAGAGTCCCTTTCTCTCCACATCCACACCAACACCGGTTGCTTTTGTTTTTTGGGATGTGGGCCAGTCTCTGTGGTGTGAGATGATATCTCATTGTTGTTTTGATCTGCATCTCCGTGATGATTAGTAATGTTGAGACTTTTCTCATGTGCCTCTGAGCCATTCAAATTTTTTCTTTGGGAAAGTTTCTGTTCATTTCATCACCCCATTTTTTTTTTATCAGGTTTGTAGTTTTCTTCTTGTGGAGTTCAACCAGTGCATTGTATACCCTTGATATCAACCCTTTATCAGATGGGTACTGGGTAAATATCCTTTCCCATTCTGTAGACTGTCTTTGTATTTTGGACACTATTTTTTTTTTTGAGGTGCAGAAGCTTCTTAGTTTAAGGTAGTCCCACTTATTTATCTCTGTTTTCACTTGCTTGGCCAGTGGCGTGTTATCTTTGAAGTTACCGTTGGCTTCAATGTCGTGGAGGGTTTTGCTGGCCTTGTCTTCAATATACCTTAGGGATTCTGGTCTGATGTTGAGATCTTTAATCCATTTTTATCTGACTTTTGTACATTGTGACAGATGGAGATCTAATCCCATTTTTATTTTTTGCATGTAGCTGTCAATTTTTGCCAATGGCTGCACTCTTTAATGCTATTTCAAATGACTTGGACGGTGCTGGTTTCTGCATATCTTTGCCAACTCTTGTAATAACTTACCTTCTTAAATTATACTTACCCTAGTGGGCAAGAAATGATTTTATTGTAATTTTCATATGTACATTCCTAGTAGGCAATGATGCTGACAATATTTTCTTGTTCTACTTTCTTTGGTTAAAGGTCTATTCAAATCTGGATAACTTTAAAAATCACCATATCCCTTGACCCCATGGCTTCGAGGCTGGCCTCACGTTCCGGGGAAAGGGCAACTCAGAGAAGCGATCACCAACTACATTGTAGTCGAAGGCCATGTGGGGGAAGGGAGTTGCGGGCTGAATGAGGGCTAGAGACTGAGCACAGAGGCCACTCAACACCTTTATTGCAAACCACAACAGCTAATTATAGAGAGAGAACAGAAGGGAATGCCCTGCCACAGTGGCAGGGTGGGGTGGGGGGGAGATGGGATTGGGGAGGGTGGGAGGGACGCTGGGTTTACGGGTGGTGGAGAATGGGCACTGGTGAAGGGATGGGTTCCCGAACTTTGTATGAGGGAAGTATAAGCACAAAAGTGTATAAATCTGTAACTGTACCCTCACGGTGATTCTCTAGTTAAAAATAAATAAATTATATAAAAAAATAAATAAAAATCACCATATCTTGCTTATTCCATTTTCCTTTCTCTTTCTAAGGAAAAGAGGTATTTAACAAGCTTAGGGATATTTTTCCTGACATTAAAACTGTTTCTAATAGATAGTTCAGCAGGTAAGGTTCTTGCTTTACATGAGACCTACCAGGTGTGGTCTGTGGCATCTGGTCTCACCCCCTGACTGAGCTCTGAGCACAGAGTCAGTCCGCTGTGGGCCAAACCACCCTCCTTACAAAATGGTTCACATCATGTATTGTGTTTAAAGATGACTTTTATCATCTCTCACCAAACCAGATAGTTACGATGTGCTCTTTTTCACCTGTATTAAAATGGATTTAAGTTTTAGGCAGTATTCTCCAGGAGAACTTGCGAGTTTTTATAAAACTAGTTTTCATATTGGGAAAAATAGTTTACTAACTGAAATGCTTAAAGCAGAATGTTATCTCTTAAAAACAGTATCACTGTATCACTGTATCACTGCACCCCATTGCTCATCGACTTGGTCGAGCAGGCACCAGTAACGTTTCCGTTATGAGACTTGTTTTTTTTTTTTTTTTTTTGGTTTTTGGGTCACACCCGGCGATGCACGGGGTTACTCCTGGCTCTTGTTACTGTGAAAATAAGAATGTGTTGGGGGAAGAGTTATTTGGACCATAGTGGGTGGTGCTCAGGGATCACTTTTGGCCTCCTGGAGGTGCTGGGGACGGGAACGGGGAACCATCTGTGATGCCAGTGATCTAACCCGGGGCAACTGCGCACGGGAAGTTCCTCAACCTCTGTGTTATCTCTCAGGCCAAGGAATTATACATGCTTATTCTTTTTTTTTGTTCTTTTTGGGTCACCCGGCAATGCACAGGGGTTACTCCTGGTGCTGCACTCAGGAATTACTCCTGGCGGTGCTCAGAGGACCCTAGGGGATGCTGGGAATCGAACCCGGGTTGGCCACGTGCAAGGCAAATGCCCTCCCCGCTGTGCTATTGCTCCAGCCCCTAGATGCTCATTCTTATCTTGTAGAAAGGTTCATGAGGTTTTAAGCAGCATGCAGCGTGACCAAAAGAAGCAACTAGAATTTATGAGCACCAGCTCTTGGAGTAATGTGGTATTGGACTCACAACCATTCGCCTCGAAGAGGTGCTGCTTGCTGGGATCGTTCGGTTGTGCAATTCCACATCTCTTCCTTTCTCTGAGCATGTTCATTAGTATCTGCCATTCCTCTCGTTTCTTCTAACCTGGTATTTCCTATTGGATGTGGATTTATACAAAGATATTATTTTGAGTTGTGACTAGGATTGGGATAAACCTTTTGGTTCTAATGAAGGGCCAGCAGGATTCCCTGGAGACGTTATTAGGCTCCAGTACAGAGTTTTCTGGCAATTATTTGGGTTAAGGAATTCTCTTGTACTTTTCTCTTGTTTTCAGAGCTTTTTGGAGCAGAGATTTAAGAGGTTTTCTGGAAGCAAAACTTAAGAGGCTCATTCACCTTGAAGACAGGCCAACTTAATTTGGAAACCTTGCTCTGACATTTTATTGACTTAAAATACTTTTCTATAGAAACTAGATTTCATTTATTACAATATGAAAAAGTAAGGTGACATCTCTATAGCACCTAATCACTGTATCACTGTATCACTGTCATCCCATTGTTCATCAATTTGCTCAAGCAGGCACCAGTAACGTCTCCATCTGTCCCAGCCCTGAGATTTTAGCAGCCTCTCCTTACTTGTCCTTACAAATGGTGCCATACTGGAGGCTCTTTCAGGGTCAGGAGAATGAGACCCATTATTATTACTGTATTTGGTGTATCTAATATGCCACAGGGAGCTTGCCAGACTCTGCCATGCGGGCTGGATACTCTTGGTAGCTTGCCGGGCTCTCCAAGAGGACGAGGAGGATGTATATAGGAGAATACAAGCAAGTATGATATACCTAAAGCAGCACACATGTGTTTGTTTTTAACATACTAGCACCTAATATTTACCTCAATTATTAATTTTAGCACAGCGGGTAGGGCGTTTGCCTTGCACATGGCCAACCTGGGTTTGATTCCTCCATCCCTCTTGGAGAGCCCGGTAAGCTACCGAGAGTATCCTGCCTGCACGGCAGAGCCTGGCAAGCTACCCGTGGTGTATTCGACATGCCAAACACAGTAACAAGTCTCACAATAGAGACGTTACTGGTGCCTGCTCGAGCAGATCAATGAGCAATGGGATGACAGTGCTACAGTGCAGTGCTATTATCTCTTTATAATATGTAAAGTGTCCTACAATACTAAGCTTTCAAATTTCTCTCAGTGATATCAGAGAAATAAACAAGTTTTAAACAACAATGATTGTACTTCACTAATAGGATATGTAATTTTTGTTATGCAGCATTAGAATAGAAAATATGCATGTAGAATAAACACTGGAAGGAAGGAAATTCCACGTTGGTAGGAATGGTGAAGGAAAGACATCTTTTTTTGTTGTTGTTTTTGGATGATGATGAGTGGCTATTCCTGGCTCTGCACTCAGGAATTTCTAAGGTGGGCTTGGGGAACCATACGGGATCCCAGGGGCTGAACCTGCTTATGCAAGGCAGGCAGGCAACACTGCTCACTATACTATCTCTCTGGCCCCTATTCTGGAATTCTTTACAGGTAAAATAATTGCATTTTTTTTCTTTTTGGGTTACACCTGGCGATGCACAGGGGTTACTCCTGGCTCTGCACTCAGGAATTACTCCTGGCGGTGCTCAGGGGACCCTATAGGATGCTGGGAATCGAACCTGGGTCGGCCGCGTGCAAGGCAAATGCCCTACCCGCTGTGCTATTGCTCCAGCTCCAATAATTGCATTCTTGGTGAGAATAAATTTATGCCAGGACTGTGCTATCAATAAACTCTTGAAAAGTGGCTGCTTAAGCATCGTCCAGTTAAGAAGTTTTATGTTTTAACACTGCTAATATTTTCTTCGACTGCTTTTTTCTCTATTGACTGCTTTGAGTAAATCTGTTCACTAGGATCCCTGCTATGCCAGGGCAGTCGCCAATTTGTGTGGTCTCTTTCCTATTTTTCAACTTGGTCAGGGCCCGTGGACTGTATCTGAGCTTTTCATATGCAGAAGTTATTCTTGCCCCTGAACCAAATCTGCTATGCCTACCTAAGGGAAAATTACAAAATAGAGGAGTTTCTCAGCAACTCAGTGAACTACAGCACTGGAATGCCAGCCGTCATAGATGGATTTGCAGATGGCCGACATCAGCTGGGAGACAGCAGCGTAGGAATTGGACCTCACCGGTTTGTGGGTATTTGTGTAACTGGCCAGGTATTCTCAGAAGTAACCATGATTCCTATGGCTTATGCATATAGTTGTATATGGAATAGGAAGATAAAGAAATTAGTTGATGGTTATATCCAGATGAGGATGATAATCAGATGGAATCTGGATGAAATAAATTCACAGCAATGTAAAAACCCTGGATTTTCAATTATGTAAAGTATAAATTCAAATACAATTCCATGAAAAAAATAGTGATGATTTTATATTTTTGTAAGTTAAATATGATGCCTTCTCATATGTTTTGTTCATCATGCATATGATCATGTGGTTCGTAGACACTTTTCACTTCATTCTTGAGTCTCAGAGGGGTCTGTCTCTGCACCTGAAACTGGGTCTTGACACATCATTTATCTCTCTCCTTTCACCAGTGGATAAATAAGAGCTAGAAAGAGACAGTAACAGGACTCAGGTCTCATCTATAACTCAGTGCCTTTCGACTGGGACTCTGTTTCTTCTAGCCATTTTGCGTATGGACAGTGTGTGACCTTGTGATGACAGCAAATAGAACAATCGGTGAGCTGTCCCGTGCACTCTGGAAGCCTGTCTCCTTCCCCTCGAGTCTAAACAAAGCCCTCTGGTGTCTGCACGGATCTGAAGAAATGCATCATCTTGCTTAGGAGATGGCGAAAGCATCACTCCAGGACTTATTGATGCTGGACTATTTAGCAAGCCCTGATGCATCCTTCAGAGAAGAGACCCCCAACATGTAGGTAGGCAGCTGGGGCCACTGCCGTGGAGGCGAGTCTTTGGTCTGCAAGGAAAATTTAGAGAGTTAGAGCAGGGCCTGAGGGCTGACTTCTGGGCCCCTAGTGTCTAGGTCAGTCCAGCAGAGGGCGGTCACAGCCTGGTTTTTCTCAGGCTTTGGGCCGGGACCCCTGTGCTAGGGGGAAGGCAGCACCTTTCTTAGCTGGAGGCTCCCCCTGTCCAGAGACAGAAAACGCAGTTCTGAGGGCTCGCCTGCCAGAGAGAGATCTTGGTGGAGCTACATTTGGTCATGCAGCTTCAGACTTCTATTATTATGTTTTTCGCTTGGAAGTCCGGTTGGATTAGCTTGCTTCGTAATAGGCCTGTTCAGAACCTATTACGATTCAGAGAAAGGCTTGACTGCAGTTATGATTGCTTACCTGAAAGTTCCTTGCAAGAGAGAAAAAGTTATAAAAAATATAAGATGGCCAAAATTAAATCACTGAAAAGATTTAAGAGATGTGGTTCAGCAGTAAAGCCTTGTGTGAGCCCTTGGGCTCTACCCGAGAATCACAAAAAAAGAAAAACAAACAAAAAAAATCATTGACTATGAAAGCTAAAGAATGGGCTAAAATAAAAAATGATTTAAGAGACTTAAAACTTGTGGAGGCATTAATTTTATAATAATCATGCTGGAGTGATAGCACAGTGGGTAGGGCGTTTGCCTTGCATGCAGCCAACCTGGGTTGATTCCTCCGCCTCTCTCAGAGAGCCCGGCAAGCTACCCAGAGTATCTCGCCTGCACGGCAGAGCCTGGCAAGCTACCTGTGGCGTATTCGGTACGCCAAAAACAGTAACAACAAATCTCACAATGGAGACGCTACTGGTGCCCGCTCGAGCAAATTGATGAACAACGGGACGATAGTGCTACAGTGCTACCATAATAATGCTGTTTTTTCACTAGTAATTTTTTAGTAATGAAGGTAGTGGAAATATGCTACTCTGTAATATGCTAATATATAAAATGTAATATGCAATATGATCAATATATATATTAATCATTTTGAGTTGTACGTGATTGAAAAACGAAACATTAAGGAAGAAACCTTCCCAAATTTTCTGGATCTGCCTAAAGACAGATCCTTCAGTGAAATTCAATAGTCTAAAATTGGCTCATGAACCAGGGGAAATTAACTCAGAAAAGGCACCACAGCCAAGACAGACTCTCCCCCTCCCCCCTCCCCCTCTATCCTTCTAAGGGCCTTCCATCTTCTCTAAAATCAGCTATTTTCTCCTAAAAGGCTGACAGCCCCTCACTGTCCCTTAAGATGGCACGAGCTGGAGTCCTGTACCCCCTCGGGACCTGCTGAGTCCCTCACACTAACCTCCACGTAGCACGAGGTTACATGGTAATCAGCTGCTTGTTCTTCTCCTCTTATTTATCCTCCCTTAAAGCGGCATAAATCAATAACTCAGCAAGGGAGGTGGAAAACGGTTTACTCCCCTATGATAGTTTATTTAAGCCCATGGTCTATAACTCTTGGTTAATTAAGTTCATGTCTAAAAGTAAGAAAATATCATGTGAACCTAATTTTACTAGCACAGTTTTAGATCCTAATATGGTATAAATCATTCTGATCATTTTTTCCCTTCTTTTTTGGGGCGGGGAGATGGGCCCCTCCCAGTGGTGCTCAGGATTTACTGCTGGCTCATGCTTAGGGCTCCTTCCTAGCAGTGCTAGGGATGCTTTTAGGAAAGTGTCTTACCCACTATACTCTCCCAGGCCGTCCCTCCTTCCCTCCTTCCCTCCTTCCCTCCTTCCTTCCTTCCTTCCTTCCTTCCTTCCTTCCTTCCTTCCTTCCTTCCTTCCTTCCTTCCTTCCTTCCTTCCTTCCTTCCTTCCTTCCTTCCTCCTATCTTTCCCTTTCTTTCTTTTTTTCTTCCTTCCTTCCTTCCTTCCTTCCTTCCTTCCTTCCTTCCTTCCTTCCTTTCTTTCTTTCTTTCTTTCTTTCTTTCTTTCTTTCTTTCTTTCTTTCTTTCTTTCTTTCTTTCTTTCTTTCTTTCTTTCTTCCCTTCCTTCATTCTTTCTTCCCTTCCTTCATTCTTTCTTTCCTTCTTTCATTCTTTCTTCCTGCAAAATAATTAAAACTGTGGTGGCTGGGCCTATGGCTGAGAGACAGAGTGCCTACCTCGCGAGTATGAACACATGAGTCTCAGCTCCAGCAATGCCCCTATGCCAAGTGAATACTGGTAATGTTGCGATACAGATTGGCTTGACATCATAGGGCTCAGTCTTCAATGCACTGCCACCAAGTACGTGCAAACACCCCAGTGAGAACATGTGACTGCAATGGCACTGTGACTAAGTGTGCAAACCATGGTCAGCAAAAATTAAAAACAAAAGAAAAAGAAAGGGGGAAAATTAAGTGGACATGTAGCAGTAACCAAAATAGGTTGGTCATCTATTGGCTCTTTAAAAAATAAATAAATAAAAGAACTCTCAAAGAATAGGATTTGTTGAGGATTGAATTACCTTAGACTCTGCACTCTGACCAAATTAAATTAAATTAAAAATCATTCAAGCTGTCTTTCTGTTCCCACAGGAAAGCTAATTCAAGTTACTCAACTTTCCAATGAACTGCTAAGTAGTTTATCTTAAAGGCTTACATTGGGTACATTTAAATGTGATTTATTTCTTGCCATGCTTTCAAGATGAATGTAATACAAGGCTAGATCCTTGCATTACAGTGAGAAAAATTAAGACTGGTTCCAACGTGTAATATAACTCAATCAGAAACTCGAGTTCCCAATATACCTCCTTACTCTGAGAATTCCTGGCACTAATGGTTTAAAGATTCCCACCAGTGTATTTGTTTAGCAGAAATATGTTTACATATATCTAGCTGGATACCAGTATACAATCTCCTTTCCTTATGGGGGGCACTCTTGGCAGTGCTCAAGGCTTACTCCTGCTCTGCACTCAGGGATCACTCCTGGGGAGGCTTGGGGGACCATATGGGATGTTGGGGATGGAATATGGGTCGGCTGCATGCAAGGCAAGCTCCCTACCTGCTTAGGTCTCTAATTTCCATTTTTTGAGGAAATATTTCAGTCGTTCTTCTAAGAAGTTAAAGAAAATTACTCTTTTTACCTTTGACCAGGGGCTGGAGCGATAGCACAGCGGTTGGGCTTTCGCCTTTCACTCGGCCAACCCATATTCGATTCCTCCGCCCCTCTTGGAGAGCCCAGCAAGCTACCGAGAGTATTGAGCCCAGGAGGCAGAGCCTGGCAAGCTACCCGTGCGTATTGGATATGCCAAAAACAGTAACAATAAGTCTCTCAATGAGAGACGTTACTGGTGCCCGCTCAAACAAATCCATGAGCAATGGGATGACAGTGACAGTGACCTTTGACCAGGAAAGAAGGCAATTCTAATTCTGATGACTAAGCCTTCTCTCCTTGGAGGGAGAGTGAGACAGAATGTAGCTGATGTGTTCTACCGAGGGCCATATCAGATAGTACCACACACCTGTCATTAGAGGCAATAAATCCCCCTTTCGGTGAGGTTTGCATCCTCTCCTTCTGAACGTGGGCAGGGCTTGTATCTACCTTGATTTACTGGGTGTTTCAAAAAAGATGTGATTTTTTTACTGCTAGGTCAGAAAAGGATGCAGCATTTGCCCCACTTCCTCTCCCAGAAGAACAAGGCAGGTTGCACGTTCCTCCCTTCCCCCAGATGTTGGGGCGCTCAGAGTGCAGTGGTGTTAGAAGAAACTGCAATGTGTTTGAGCTGTCGGCGTGAGTATTAGGCAGCACACGGGCTCGGAAGATTGATGCTGATCTTTTTCATGGTTGGATGCAGAAGCCGGGATCAACGAAACATTGCACTGAGGCTCGCTGTCTCCCTCAAATCAGAGAGTTTTGAAATTTTGAAAGCACTCTGATATCCCGACCGTTGAAGTGAAGACCAAGGAAGGGAAGCCAGACCTCAAGACTTGGCCTTTCCCAAAGACTAGGATGTGCTTACACCGGAGAAGTCTCACAAAGTGGAATTCTAACATCGTGGTTTAGTACTAGGTAAGAAAATCCCAGTCTAAGACATAGAAGGACTGCACAAATATTTTATATTTGAGGAATATAAAATATCATAATATGAGATGAACACTCAAGGACAGGGGCCAGGAAGATTGTTCCGTGGTTAGAAGCCTCCCTCATGAGCTGGGGGAGAAGGTAGCTGGGATAGAGAAGGGATCACTAAGTTAACGCTGATTGGAGGGATTGAGCGGGATGGGAGATGTGTGCTGAAAGTAGATAAAAGACCAAACATGATGGCCTCTCAGTATCTGTATTGCAAACCATAATGCCCAAAAGTAGAGAGAAAGTCTGGGGGAAACTGTCTGCCATGGAGGCAGGGGGAGGGTTGGGATGTGGGGAGGGATACTGGGGACATTGGTGGTGGAGAATGTGCACTGGTGGAGGGATGGGTGTTCGATCAGTATATGAATGAAACTCAAACATGAAAACTTTGTAACTGTAGCTCACGGTGAGTCAATAAAAGCAAAACAAAACAAAACAAAGCAAATCCCAGTCTAGCTACGCAGAGACTTTGAAGTACAGCAGTGGGTGTTGGCTGAACGGCATCATTTAGAATTCATGCTCACTGCATCACGGCACCTCCTTTGAGGTCTATCAATGGCGGACAGGACAGAGGTGGCGTGTTAGCTGAGCAGGCGCCAGCCCTTCTGTCCTGTGGGCACGTCACCGCATGGCTTCTGCCTCCAACACTCCCAAGGCAAATTCCTCATGCAGGGCCACACTCCGTATTGCTACGGGGCATACAGAGCCTCTCCGGATAATCTTATTCCAGAACCACCACGCTGAGCACAGTGCTAAGTGGACATTCTTGTTTCATACCCATTTTCTGCCGATTCACTTAATGCCTCTCCTCCAAAGTAGCACGTGATGATTTGCTTCTGTGTCTGGGGGGTGGGTGGGGGTTGGCCCTGGTTGTGTTCAGGGCGCACTTCAGGCTCTGTGTTCAGGGATCAGTCCCGGTGATGCTTGGGGCCTCTATGCAGTGCTGGGAATTAAACAAGGGTTGGATGCATGCAGAGCAAACACCTTAACTCCCTGTACTATCTATCAGCCCCTAATTTATTTCTTTTAATTAATAAACACTCAGAACCGGTTGTTCATTTTATTTTGTGTCCACAGCTGTCTTTCTTGGTTATTTTTATGTTCCAGCAATCACAAATATTGTACATAAATGTGAAATAATACAAAGGTTTTCACAAGTTTTTTTTTCAAATTAACATATAAAAGTTAATCTGGGGAATCTTTCTTCAGAAGACCATAATCTGGAAGATTCTTTGCCTTCCTTTCCCTTTCCTTAAATAAAGTCTTTTCTGACTAAAAGAAAAAAGTTATTCTGGGTCAGATGTACATATCTTCCTCACTGCCTTGACTAATGAAATGAATACGTATTTTGTTATTTTATTTTATTGTTTTGGGCGTTGTTTTGTGGTGCTCAGGGCCTACTGTTGGTGCAGTGCTCAGGGAACAAGTGGTACTAGGGATCAAATGTAAGGCTCCCACATGCGAAGTGTGTACTCCAGCCCTTTGAACCATCCCTTTTTGACTCTTTAATGCTTATTTTAGTCAGGTTACCCAAAATTGTCTTTTCTTTCTTACTGGGGTGTTAAGATTCACTTCCCATATGGTCCCCATGTAAGGTTTTGGATTTTAGAAGCTTGCCTCTTCATTTCATATGACATTGTTTACATAAATTGTATTTTATATATATGTATTTTGTATTTCTTTTTTGTGTTGAATCATACACTGATTTTTATAAAGCTTTAATCTTAAAACTATCACATTGATTTAATTAATGTGCACCTAAAAAGTAGTACATGAAAATTGTAGTGAAAATGACCACTCACTGTCACTGTCATCTCGTTGCTCATCGATTTGTTCGAGTGGGCACCAGCAACGTCTCTCATTGAGAGACTTATTGTTACTGTTTTTTGGCATATCCAATACGCATGGGTAGCTTGCCAGGCTCTGCCGCGCGGGCTCGATACTCTCAGTAGCTTGCCGGGCTCTCCGAGAGGGGCGGAGGAATCGAACTCGGGTCTGCCGTGTGAAAGCCGAACGCTAGCTACATTTTGACATTATAGTATTATATAGGGCAAAATAGTCAGAAGTGCAAAAAGATGTTGTGGTTTTCTATATACTATTTGCCTAGTTCCATCCTTTCTTTTCCTTTTATCTTTTCTTTTCTTTTCTTCTCTTTTCTTTTTTTTCTTTTCTTTTCTTTTCTCTTCTCTTCTTTTCTTACTTTCTTTTCTTTTGTGCCACACCCGGTGATGCTCAGGAGTTACTCCTGGTTCTGCACTCAGGAATTACTCCTGGCTGTGCTGGGGGGACCATATGGGATGCCAGAGTTTGATCCCATGTTGGCTGCATGCAAGGCAACCACCATTATTATCTCTCCAGCCCTTTTTTTTTTTAACTTTTTGGGTCACACCCGGCAATGCACAGGGGTTACTCCTGGCTCTGCACTCAGGAATTACTCCTGGTGGTGCTCAGGGGACCATATGGGATGCTGGGAATCGAACCCAGGTAGGCCATGTGCAAGGCAAACACCCTACCTGCTGTGCTATTGCTCCAGCCCCCAGCCCTTGTTTTCTTGACTGAACTCTTGAGGTGAGTTTCTGGGCTTCATCTTTATGTGCCAACAGTTCCCCGATCATCTCCCTCGCGTGGCCCTTTCGACATGGCCACATTTAGTGGTCTACATAACCGGGCGCCTCTGAAGCATGAAGGCTGAGGATCATTCACATTTCTAACACCTACATGTTGTCTGTGTAGTTTGTAATACAAGATAATGATTTTTTGGATTATGTTTTAAATTCTATTTTAGACCCTTAAATTAACCTTTTGGTTGACACTTTAGCAAAGTAGAAAGATTGTTCCAACTATAGGAGGAGCTGGTTATTCTGCCCTGGACATTTCTTAGAAGGAGGCAGGATCTATAGCTGCTTTTACAGAGTTAGACTTTATCTGCGGAGTCATCTGTGTACATGCTTATTTCTTTGGCATTTTTAATATTTTTCACTGAGAGGAAGTATGAATATATTGTGTCTGTAACTTCCTGTCTTTTCTTTATCCACATCATAACACTATGGCTCCCGCTCTGTTGCAATGTAGCTCACTGGCAGATAAACACAAAGACTTCTTAAAATGAAATGATGGTATCACAAACTCATAATTGCTTCCATGTTTCTGTCCATACATTTAGCCATTGTTACAGGAATCCTTATCTCTAGATGAACATTTCAACTTGACAAGATAAAAGAAAGTATAGTAGGATTTGGTTAGCTCATAAGGGAGGATCTAATGAAATAGCTTTATCTTCCAGTAATTTTATGATTTATTTTAAAATATGCTTAAGACTTGGCCACATATTTTTGATGTACATATCTAAAGTTCATAAATATTTAATTACAAAATTTATTTTATTTTTGTGGGTAAGCACACCTGGCAATGCTTAGGAATTAATCCTAGCTCTGCACTCAGGAATCACTGCTAAAGGACTCAGCAGAACCATATGGGATGCTGTGGATTGGACCCGGGTGAGCCACGTACAAAGCAAGTGCCCTACCCTCTGTGTTATGACTCTTGCCCATTAATTATGAGAATTCTTGTGAGGCTAGGAAGTTAGCTATAAGATACAAGAAATAACATGTAATTAATTTGTGCAACGACTTTGTATTGAACTTTAAATAATGCCTTTGTAACCCAGATAGCATTTTTCTTGTCAAAAAGGGGCAAGTAATTTCATGTAGTTTCAATAATAATTTCATATAGCAAACTAATTTTATATAATTTCACTAAGTAGACAATATATTTTTGCATTCTTTAATAAAATGCATTATTGTTCTTATGAATATTTGCATAGAATGTGAAAAGCTATTTTGGCACTGTAGTTTATTCCCCTTCTCTTCCATTAGATCCACTGTTTGGAGGAGAGATATTGGAATGATGCTCATTTTCTACTAAAAATAATTGTTCCTTTTCAAAATACTCACTTGGACTTGGAGAGATTTGTTACTTTATTAGTGACAAGTAATGCATCAAATGTATTGACCCATACTCCGAGGTTTGAGTCAATAAAGCTTTCCAAGGGCAATGATGAGAATGAGGATGGCCATCATGGGAGAAGCATGATGTGGTACTGACAACGTAGCTAGCAGTCTTTTGCTTGTTTCTGGGCCACAACCGGGTGCTCAGGGTTTATTCCTGGCTCTGAGCTCAGAAATTACCCCTGCAATGCTCCAAAGTAGAGAGAGAGTATGGGGGAAATTGTCTGCCATGGAGGCAGGGGGAGGGCTGGAAAGGGGGGGTATACTGGGGAGAATACTTGGTGGAGGTATACTTGGTGGAGAACGTGCACTGGTGAAGGGATGGGTGTTTGATTGTTGTACCACTGAAACTCAAACATGAAAAGTTTGTAACAATCTCATGGTGATTCAATTAAATAAAAGGAAGGAAGAAAAAAAGGAAAGAAAGGAAGAAAGAAAGGAAGGAAGGAAGGAAGGAAGGAAGGAAGGAAGGAAGGAAGGAAGGAAGGAAGGAAGGAAGGAAGAAAGGAAGGAAGGAAGAAAGAAAGGAAGGAAGGAAGGAAGGAAGAAAGGAAGGAAGGAAGGAAGGAAGGAAGGAAGGAAGAGAGGGAGGGAGGGAGGAAGGAAGAAAGGAAGGAAGGAAGGAAGAAAGGAAGGAAGGAAGGAAGAAAGAAAGAAAGAAAGAAAGAAAGAAAGGAAAGGAATAAAGAAAGGAAGGAAGGAAGGAAGGAAGAAAGAAAGAAAGAAAGAAAGAAAGAAAGAAAGAAAGAAAGAAAGAAAGGAAAGGAATAAAGAAAGGAAGGAAGGAAGGAAGGAAGGAAGAAAGAGAGAAAGAAAGAAAGAAAGGAAGGAAGGAAGGAAGAAAGAGAAAGAAAGGAAGGAAGGAAGGAAGGAAGAAAGAGAGAAAGAAAAAGAAAGAAAGAAAGAAAGAAAGAAAGAAAGAAAGAAAGAAAGAAAGAAAGAAAGAAAGAAAGAAAGAAAGAAAGAAAGAAAGAAAGAAAGAATGAAAATACCCCTGCTGGTGCTCGGGGGATGATATGGACACCAGGGATCAGACCTGGGTCGGCTTTGTGCCAGGTGGACGCCCTTCCTGCGGTCCTGTCGGTCGGCCCTGGAGCATTTTGGTGGCGTCCTTATCCCCACGGCACTTCCCGGGCCGTGAACAGCCACAGAGACTGGCCGGTGCAGCTCTGACGGGCGGGCAGCCCCCGGCGGGAGTGAGCTGAGTCTTGCTTCCGTTACTGACCAGGTTCAGGGACCTTCTCTCTCTGCATCGCAGCTCTTGTCTTAGCAGAGGGGCAGGTTCAGAACATAGACGTCAAGGAGTAAGAAGATACCAGGAATAAAATTTTAGAGCAATGTCTAGTGTGTTGTAAAGATTCCATATGCCTTGGGCACTCTTAGTCATGGTGGCGGGACAGGAAAAGCTTCTGACGTATGATCCTATACATATGTTCACTCTAGTGAGCAAGAGACAGAGATGCTGATTGTCCTTTTTCGTAAATGAGAAAATTGGGACAAAAATTTCGTTAAATGTCTAGCTAAAGAGCTCCAAGAAAGTGCTGATATCTATCTGAACATCTCCCATGATAGATTAGGGCTTTTGTCATCTCAAAATGATATTTTATCATACCCATAATATGAGTAAAACCTCTTATGTGTTTGATCTATACTATTCATACTAGCATTTTTATATTTATTTATTTGCTTTTTTGGGTCACATCCAGCGATGCTCAGGGGTTCCTCCTGGCTCTGCACTCAGGAATTACTCCTGGCGGTACTTGGGGGACCATATGGGATGCCGGGGATTGAACCTGAGTCGGCCTCATGCAAGGCAGATGCCCTCCCTGCTGTGCTATTGCTCCGGCCCCCCCAGTTAGGGTTTTTGACAGAAACGGCCTCAAAGCAGAGAAGCCTACTGAGGGGCAGGGCAAATGTCCGGTTACAAGGCGTCTGGACTGGAATCCGCGTGTTCTGCTGAGCTTTCTCGGGAGCCCCGGTGCTCGCCCAGTCCTGGCTCGGGATGAATTCTCTTGCTGGTCCTCACTGTCTTCACAGTTGGAACCTGGGGATTTCCCAGAAGAAGGTCGTCCCATTTGTCTTCTCCTCCTACGCTCACGTGCTCTCACCAGGTGCGCGGCTCAAGAATCCCGCGCGGCGGGCTGGGAAAGAGGCAGCAGATGCCACCAGCCAACTTGGTACCTTGGCACCAGCCTCGCTGTCAAATGACTCGAGTCCTTAGCGCCGTCTGCTGCGTTAGCTACTTCGGAAAGGCAGGACTGTGTTCTGCTTGAAGCAGTACTGAAATGGACTCACCGTGGCTCCCCTATCGGTCTCAGGCCTCTTGGGGCTCTTCAGTGAGTGCTCTATTAGTTTTCTAGGGCCGTGCCACCAGCTACCAGAAACTTTGAGTCTTAAAACAGTGCCACTCGGGGCCAGGTTTTCCCAACTGTGAACGGACTTTTTGGGTGATGCCAGGAGCGTTGCCAGGATCCTGGACCAGCTGCTGGACCCAGAGAGCTGCCCCAGCTAAGAGCACCTTGCGGACGGCCCTGGGGAGGGCAGTGACCGCGCTGGCCCAGGGCACGACCCCCGTGGCGTTCAGTGCCGTCGCTGCTGGGGCAGCCAAGGGCAGAATTCTGATGATGCTGCAGCGCAGTGGTCCCCGGCCAGCGTGGCTCGGGGGGCAGTGGCGGGCAGCAGCAGTGACCACAGTTCCCGATGCCAGCACGGAAGCCAGTGGCCAGACCACGAGTGACCTCGAGCTCCCCTGACGCAGGCCTGAGTCAGCGCATCCCCGCATCCCCGGAGTGCCCGCTACAGGCTGGCACCCCGCTGGCTCCGCCCAGACCACGCCTCACCCCTCACGTCTGAAACAAAACCCGTCCTTTCAGTGGACGGAGAGATAGTCAGGGGTCGGGCGCTCGCCTGGCATGCAGCCCACCCCCGTTTGATTCCTGGCACTGCGTGTGGTCCCGAGCTCTGCTGGGATTGAACCCAGAGCGCGGAGCCAGGAGTCAGCCCTGAGCGCCACGGGTCCCCCCTCCCCCCTGCATCAAAGAACACCAAGAAACCCAAATATTTTGTGGGTGTGTGGGGCGAGGGCCGCCTCTGGAGCAGGAGGGGAAGTTGACTGATGGTCTGCGCTTGGTCTGACAGGGTTTGCCTTCAGGGTCACTCCTGGCAAGACTCTGGTGGTTGTAGGTTGTGTTGGATTAAAGTTGGGTCCTTGTCTGCAAAATACTCTAATACTCTTTTTTTTTTTTGCTTTATTTTTTTTGGGTCACACCCAGCGATGCTCAGGGGTCACTCCTGGCTCTGCACTCAGGAATTACCCCTGGCCGTGCTCAGGGGACCCTATGGGATGCTGGGAATCGAACCCGGGTTGGCCGCATGCAAGGCAAACGCCCTACTCGCTGTGCTATTGCTCCAGCCCCTGCAAAATACTCTTAAAGTCACAATTTATGTATTGTGCAAGCATATTTTAGAAGACTTTCAGCATTTATTTATATCGATTAAAAGTTTATTAAATATAAGAAGAGGGTGAAATTCTAGTCTTTTACACTGGAGTGATAAAATTTAAAGAAAAATGAAAGCCACTCATACCGGATGAATTGGGACCACCATTTGTTTTGCCTGTCGTTCCATCCACACTGCTCTACAGTAAGTATTGTTACCCTTGATTTACAGATGAATGCACTAAGCCTAAGAAGAGATTATATGATCTAGCTAAGGATATTAAAGCTGGTAAACTCAGGTTCCTCTGGTTCTAATCCTAGATACTCACTACCTTATCTCTTTGATCATTCAGTTTGTATGTCTCAAATATCTGCCACTGGGCAAAAAAATGGACTGAAACTCAGTGTGGATTTGTGCATGCTCCCTCCCAAGGTGGGAGACGTGCCTGAAAGCATATCTGGCACATAACTGTCATGATTGGAACTATATTGACTTTGGGCAGAAATAAGATAGGCATCAAGCAAATATTGATCAGCTTTTTAATACCTCTTATCTTATTTCTAGAACCTATTATCTTTTTCAATAACTTTCTGCTTATTTGCTTATGTATTTTTGTTCATTTTCTATTTAGAATACTCAAGTTTCCTGTGCAATTTGAAAGGTGTGAAATGGAAATAAACAACATGTAGAAAAACGTCAGCCCTGGTTTGTTTTTATCAGATATCTCTTGAGTAATATTAGCTGCCATCCGGACCATTTACATTTCAGCTGGGATACTCCTCTGTGATGCATGTAGAAAAAAATTGCCTTCTCTAACGAGTTAGTTCTAAGGGTATGAAAAAGGAGAACTCCATAAATTAACTCAATGAAAGTCCAAGATGATTATGGAAAAAAATTAAACAATGTTGGAACTCTGCAGTTCATTATGAATGTGTCGAAGACCAAAAAGGATCCTATATGCTTTACAAAACATAGTTCTTTCAAAAGAAATATGAGCTCTATTAAATGCATTAGTTAGTAAGCCAGCTAAGCGAATGCAGATGCCAGGAAGACTGCTCTTGTGTTTACTACCTAACATTCATTGTCTGGATATACCCTATAATGGGTCTAATGTCTGCGGTGGGACATGAGTGATTAAAGCAGCCAACAAACCACCTCAGTCCCATGAGGACTCCTACATGATCACCTTGACAAATATCTTAAGAAATGCATGAGATTTAATTTTGCCAAGAAAAGTTGTCTAAGAATATTGGGCACAGCAGCCTGCAGACACCATTTTAGGCTGAAATAGTGTGTTTCTGTCTGCACAGACAAGTGAGGAAGAGTGTAGCTCTTGTGAAGTTTGAAGTAATCACCGTGTGAAGTTCATGAATACTTCAGTCATTTGAATCAAAATCTGGGTTTTATAAACATTCGTTTGAAAAGATGTTTGCACACCTATGCTCACTGCAGTCGCAGCTCAATAGCCAGGCAATGAAATAGCCCAAAGTCCAATGGCAAACTAAGAAGAAAGCTCTGGCACACAGACAAATGAGAATGCAATGCAGGAGCGTAGACAGATAAAATCATGCCACTTGCTGCAACTACCATGGAACCGAGGGGCACTGTGTTAAGTAAAATAAGTCAGAGGGAGAAGGACAAAATACTGTCTGGTTTCATTCGTCTGTAGTATGCAGAAAAACAAAACAATGGAATAGACAAAATTGAATGACCAAGGCAAACACTTGGTCTTGAAATATCAAACTGAGATTATCGAATGGGACGGGAGGGGCGGGGGAGGGGCAGTCAGACTTGAATAAGGACGTTGCTCAGGGTATTGGGCACTTTGGTGTTGGTAAGGTGTGTGACCGCATATCAAAGACCTTAAATGTGAATACTAGTAAAAACACATAAGCTAGACTAAAATATAAATGATTTGGGGTTTATAAATATTATACCTCTCCTGATCTACAGCTACTTGTTGAATTGAAGGTGAATTCAAGGAGGCAAATCAGAGCACAATTACATAGTTAGTTTTATTAATAGTCAGGCCAGATGGGAGGACACACTGGGCTTTTATCTCCTAAGAATCTAGACTAAAAAAATCTCAGCTCTCCTTCCCGGGGAGACAGAGAGGCTGGGACCACACAGTAGCTGTTGGTGGACTCTGAGGAAGACACGGCTGAGCCTGAGCTTGAGAGAGTGTATGCGTGAGTGAGGGTTCCCTGCCTTCATGGGGGCCACCCCTCCAGTCTCCCATAAACGCCAAGTTCTCACGACTCTTGTGAAGAAAGACTGGAAGAATTCTTCTGTACATGGACACACACAGATACAAATGAATACAGCTGTGCCATGGAGCACAGGAAAAATGCTGCTTCTGATGACTGTAGGCATTGTGAATTAATTCCGTGGAAATTCTATCTTAATTAAAGGGGTTGGGGAATACCAATCATTGTATACACTTTGGCTCCACTAAACATTCCTAGCAGAAGTGTGTCATACAAAAATCAACCGAGTCTAAAAAGTTAGGGCTGAAAAACTCAACTGGACAGCAGTAGCAAAGGCGAGAATAATAACAGAAGACAAGGACAACTAATTTTATCCTATATAGCATTTATTATGGAAAATGAAATGCAAAAAAATTACATTTTTGAAGGCAAAGCTAAATCATCACATGAACCTCAGTATCTTAAGCATCCATTCAAAATTCAGGTTGCAAATGAAAGTGCAAGTATCTGTAATTTCGAAATCTTGATATATCCTTATATCAATAAATAACATTCCATTTCCCCCCCTGTGAATGAAGCTTTATTGGTAGGTAAATTTAGGAAAATGAGAATGGCTTAAGAAAACATTTTACAACTTTTATATATGGATATCATGGACATCATGAAAAGACGTAACTTTAGATTCTAATATTAATACTAGTCACAAATTGAATTTCATTTTGACTATTACTGTTTCTTCAGTGATTTTTACATTGCACTACACTTTTGGTCTTTCTCAGCTGAATAAATAACACACATAAATTATTATCATTTGACAGCTATAATCTTATGGGTGGTATTTAAATTAATAAACATCTTCCAAAATAATTGCATATATTTTTCTTTCAAGCAACAGTAAATATTGACAAACATCAAGAATTCAGGTACAATGTCCTTATTAACAAGTATGTTTTTAGGAATTAAAGAATACTGCAAGTTACAGGTGTAATTATAGTGTTCTTATGGTTAACTTGTATTTATTCTGGAATATAGAGATGGCACATTTGTTATCTAAAATGTGAATATGAACTTAGTGGTATTATTAACTTTCTACTGATAAAAGATTATATATTTGCACTTGGCCAAAGTGAATTCTCTGTCAATGGACAATTCTGGTGATTTCTGTCACATCTTCCATCTAATAATCAACCGGTCACTTTTTAGTATCATGGAATCAGTCAAATCTTACTGTTTTAGGATTCAGGTCAATCTTGGTCTTTACTAAGGTGAATATTTCTTAGAAGAATGAGAAAAATACGCAAACAGTATCAATTTACTCTGAAAAGTTGGCAAAACTTGTCCAGAGTTGACACTTGTTGGCTGATGGATGAGCACAACCTTATTCAGTCCACATAGCATAATGATCATAGATGACAGCTATTTCTTACGTGGCACTATCTCAATGAGCTCCAAATTGTCCACGTCCTATATTCCATCAACATCATCTGTCATGTAAAAATAATCACAGGACTGGAGACAGATATGGGTAGAGTTCTATCCCCGGCACCCCATATGGTCTCCTGAGCACTTTCAGGAGTAATTCCTGAGTGCAAAGCCAGGGCTAAACTCCAAGCATAGCCAGGTGTGGCCCAGGACGCCTGCATCCCCCCATGCCCCCCCCCCCCCCCCAAATAACTCTGGCTTCTCTTTGGTGTTGTAAAACATTTCTCTGCTGACCTAAAAAGAGTGCCTGCATTCAGCTTCCACTCTGCATGAGATCGGTGGATACTTCACTGTAGCTCTAAGACTCTTAAAGCCCGTGCAAGTTCAAATGTAGCCCATAAAACAAAGTTTTCCCCTAGTGTTCTCCATTTCCAGGTGAAAAACTAGGTGCTTAAAAACAGGACTAAACCTTTGAAGCTGCTTCTTCTATGTTTCTGGAAGATTCTAGCAAGACCCCCAGGATCCATTGGGACTGGGCTTTCCTAAGCACCACGGCTGCGGCCAGGAGGTGGCACCTCTCCAGGAGAGAATCTGACCTGGTTTTAATTCATGCAGAACAGTCATGGGAAGATGCAGTTCTTAACTGTTGGTTTAATTTGCAATTTCTTTAAATACACAGCATGAATTCAATGCGTGTGTGTGCACACGGATGAGGGTAAGCTATTTACAGTTATGCTACATAGAGATTTTTATGTATAGAAAATGAAAGGAAAAAACCCAACGAACCCACACTGACTAGCCTTTTTGAGGCTTTGGGCAGTGGTTTATTCTGCCTGCTTTCCTACAGCTGCATTGAGGATTCAGATGATTCATACAAGGTATGTACACAGTCACACCCATAGTATGTACATCCCAGTCACACACTTAACACAGAGACGATGTGTGAGGAACAGAAATCAACCTGGTGGTCAAACAACTGACCTTACCTGTGCCTGAGGCTGCGGTTAACTCGCCCTGGCATATTAGAATGCCAAAGCGTTTTAGCTTATCATAGCCAAAGTCCTGATTGCTAGATTCAACTGTTGTGGTAACTATGCGATCTACTTTAGAGATGATTCAAAACAAAACGGAACAAAAGACAACCAAGCAACAGCCCTTTCTGACCTTCAAAAGTGAAAAGTCAAATTGTTACTAAATATACAAACATGCACCACCATTGGCTTTATTCATGGGCATTCAGGTGCCCACTTGATGCCAAGCTTCGGCCTTAAAATGGGGAATGTTATTTTTTTTTTACACATAAAAATAGAAAACTCACCACTCACAGATGAACCACACAGACCGTGGCGTTGTGCCACACGGGATTATGCACAACATACTGTCTCCAGACTTGAAGAACAGTGATAAATATACTAAGGAATGTGGTTGCTGTTAGGAGTGCTCAGGACCTGCTGACCTTTCTCAACCCCAATAATAGGTATTTCCAGATGCCAGTGAAATAAGAATAAATCTCTCCTCTTGGCACTAAGGAGTAGGAGTTTAATACTGCAAGCTCTGATTTACCAACATCATTTTCAGACACGACGGAGTACATTATGAAAAATGAGCTCTTCAAAGATGTAGTCTAAAATAAATTCCATGAAATCTACACTAAAGTGTAGATGCCTTCAGATACCTATGAACATGGGTGGTTCCCTTCTACTTATCCAATAGTTAATTCTCTCTATACACATCTAGATTTTACATATTACAAGCAATGATACATATCAGAAAAAAATGTTTAACTGCTTAAAAGTTTTAAAGAATAGAGAGTTTAATTTTAAAGTATCAAAGAGTAATACCAATAGTAGTGTCCTAAAGCAAGTTATAATCTCAACCCTAGAAATCTGTGGATGGTATGCCCGCATTTTAAGAGACCCAGAAAAGCTAGCATTCTTCTCCCATCTAATTATGTTAACAGTTCACTGATGTCTTTCATAATTATCACCTGCTGTTGATCATTGATATCTTTCTCTGAAGTAAGAAACAGTTAATTTTTATGCCTACCATTTTGCAGCCAACTAATTTTGAGCCAGAACTCAAAAAGATACTCTGAAAATTTGTCTTTGGAAACACTCATTTGAAACATCATTTTCTGTAAGGCATATTTGAGCCGTTTGCAGTGAGTACTTATGTTTTAGTTATTTTAACATCTGGGAACTCATTTTTCATAGCTAAGGCTGGTAATCCTCCAGGCAGAGTTAATTGAATTGCTTTTCAAAACACTCGTGTCCAGGAAGAGTTATTACCATATGCCCAACTCTTCCATTTCAACAGTTTCTGGAGGGACCTGCTTTGAGTTTTAAGCTAGCAAGACTTTCACTGCTTTGCTTGCTTTGGCCAGCCCTGAAATAGAGATGCTGACCATATCTCGATGAACACTCATTAGTACTTTGCTTTTTATGGAGCTCCAAAATAAGTTTTTCCAGCAAGAAAGCAGAAATGATGCCTTTACTTGCTCTGTCCTATAAATCACAGTTATTCTTCAGGGAACAAACCATATCCATATCACGGCCTGCCCCTAATAGATGCACTTGCTGGTATAACTGCCTTTTGGGCACATTATTGCTTAGCTTTAATTTCATAGTCAACAGTCTTATTATCGTGATTAATATGAGCACTAGTCTTAAAAGAAAGCCGACCAAATTAATAAATAATGACATGTTGCATGCACCATTCTAGCCATTTCACCAAGATCTAGTTATTGAAATGTCCTTTATAATTTACATAATCTTGATTTACCTGATAACCAATAATAACTTTTCAGGATCATTGCTTTTATTTACACATATATACAGATTACTGAATTTACTTCAAGAGAGGTTATTTGGTTGTGGCAAGTGAGTATTTAGCTGGTGACTGTTCACAGTTAGAAGTAGCTGTAATGACTTCTGGCAGATGTCACTAATTACTTGCAAGGCAGAATCTTTCCATTTTCATCCTTCTTCATTTAGGTCCTCAGTCATTGAAAATTATGTTTATTTAATTTTTTTGTAGCCAAGAAGGCCTTTTTATTCCCCACAAGACTCCAATCAGATTCACAGAAATCAGTTTCAGTATTTACATGATTTTTCTCCTTTTGCAAACATGTCTTAAAATTTTCTTGACATCCGTAAGCCTGTGTGTCTGCACAGAGACCTATAATTACTTCGCTGGTTGCGGGATTTCATTCAGAAGGATCTAGGATGTAGAGGATGGCTAGGAGAGTTCGCTTATCACCTGCTCTTTGCCACTCAGCGGCAGCCAACCCCCAGTTGGAGACCAGGGTGATTATTCAACCAAGCTGGCCCCGAGAGCAGAGTGCCCAGCTAGGCAGACAGAACAGCAAACCCTGAAGTCCGTGTGGAGAAGACTTCTCATTCACGGTGTGGACAAAACAAGGGCGGGGCACGAGGGTTAGCTCTTTGATCCACGGAACTGCGAGACTGCTGGGTCCACCGCATCGTTATCACAGAGGCCTCCTTCTCAAACATCGCTAAGACCAGCTGGAGAGAGTAAACAGCGTCGTCTCCATGGCAGCGTCGTAGACGAATAGGAAGTCAGACCGTGAGGTTGAGTGCCCAGATTTCAGGAAAAACACATACGCGTCTAGGCAAGCCTTATCCTAATGTACTGTTTTTGTTTATACTGATTCTTAAAAATTAGACAAGGGGTGTGGTAATTATATGGTACTAGAAGTGGACGGTTTATTTATTTATTTTTTTTTAAAAAAGAACTGGAGGCTTTTTTTTTAACACTTGCACAATATGTAGGAGGACAAGAAGACATTATTTTCTCACATTTTGTCAGCGTAACTTAACAGAGTGGGTACAGCTAAAGCCAAACAATTTACATTAACAGCTTACTTGTATGTATAGCCTCTGTAAACATTTTATTTTAAAGTCACATCATATTCTATTCTTGATGTGGTATACGCAGGCAGTCCTGGAGTAATAGGAACTCACAGAAATGAGGAGAATACATTAGAATAAACTAGGAATAATAAAATCTCAATCCTCTGGAGTGAAACTAGACGTCATTGTGCTCTTATACATTCTACTTTAAGACCACAAGTTCCGATAAGCCTTTGGTTCCAAAATTCAAGTTCCATTTTCTATGTTACCATATGTTACATATGCATATTCAGTCTAATGTCTTTCAATTTTGATATTTAGCTTTAATAGACATAGAAGACAAAGGTATCATAATAATAGATTATTCTTAAGGAAAAAATTAGAATTATATTCAATATAGATGAACAAGACAAGGTGAGTAAAAGCATTCATATATTTTGTAAAAATGTTTATGTACAATGCTATTTATGATGATGCAAAAAAGAAAAAATTCTGCTTAAACTTGACCTAGCAACGTGTTCAACTTAGGCCACATAGGATTTTACTCTGTGTGAAATAATTGAGATAAGACAGCACAAAGTCACTAATCCAGAAAGACTGAATTAGAAAAGCACCAGAGAGAGACACATGGCAGCTGAATTAACAATGTTTTTCTTAGGATCACAAATGCATACAAATCAATGTTTAAATTAAAAACTCTAATATTCACTTGATAAGCCATAGAGAATTTTAATGTTTTATTTGTTTCATTATCCTCCAGTCTTAGTTAACGCATCTCTTATACTTCTGGATTCAGAAATATTTTCTATTAATTTAATGACCACACAGATCTCAAAGAATGTAAGGACAAAAGTGACTTTCAACCCATCAATATGGGTTGGACAAAGTAAAGGAGAGTTGAACCAGGGAAGAAACTCGATTCACCACTTCACCTGCTGGTTGAAATCTGCAGAATCCCACCTGCTCCTCACAGTGCGAGGGCTGTGTCATGAGCGGGGGTGAAGATTTTTCAAATAAAGGCCTTACTATGAGAGTACTTTGGGCAGCATTATGCAAAAACTTGGAGTTTAGTACAAAATTCTGTTGTCTTAAAAACACTTTCCATCTTCACTCTCCATTTTATGATTTGTTTCTGTTACTAGTTTCTAAAACTATTCTATAAGATTCAAAAAACAAAAGTCAGGTTTTGAAATTTTTTGTAACAAACTCTAGTGTGATAGAAGAAACGGTGAAAAGTAAAAAAAAATTAATAAATAATGATCAATCACAGCACCAAAGAAAATCAGTTGTCACTGCATCAAACATTAAGTTTTAATCCGAGAGGCAAACAGCAACACTGGGTTTACTTTTAATTTAACTTTTAATTTATTGATTGAATATGTGACGAGGCTTAAGTATCTCCTAGGTCGTTGCCTCCTTTAACTATTTATAAATCACGAGGTTACTACAAGCTCATGAGAATAAATGCCGTGGCCAGAGGCTGGATCTTCCCTTTTCCTAGTTTCACACGGAAACAGCCTGTGGTAAGCACCCACAGCTGAGGCTTACCTGGGGCCCCATCTGGAGTAGTGCTGCAGACAGCTGCGACTGTGTATACAAGCTTTTCTCTGTGTACACAGGCGTATGCCAGTGTGTGAGGGAGACAGCCAGGAGCAGAGAGGGGCCAGGCCACATCCTGGCAGACGCATCTGCCCACGAGACAGGCGCACCACTGCAAATGGGCATTGGAGGTCAAAAGAGGGTATGGGGCAAAATCTGTAATCATACATCACTTGGTCGCTCGGGGAATGGTTCATTTGGATCGTAAGTGCTAACAGAGGCCAGTTGGTAAGGATGCGCTCCACTGAAACATTCCTTGGAAGCTCCAGGTACGTAACTGTCATTCCCAGCCCTGCTTCTGGGAAATGCCTCTAGACAGACTCCAATTTGCTTAAATGAAAAATGAAAAAACAAAAACAAAAAACAACAACGAAAGCAGTCTCGTCTTACTAATTTGGGTGGGTGGCCACTGTAGCGTTCATTGTTAAGATATATTCAGAGTCTGCAAAAGAGAATTAACAAGAAAAAGAATTTTTAAAGTCAAAGCAGAGCAGGTTGAGAAGCCAGCCACTGTTGGTTTTGCAAATCACTGGGCCCGTGTGGTGTTTCCTCAGGGACCTGGCTCACTCCCCTCTCCGGCCGGGCCTCACCCCTCCGGTCCGGCTGGCAGTCTGGGCTGGGAAGGGCTCAGAACTCAGTCCCCTGTGCAGACAGGTGCAGGCTGGGGTCCAACAGGTGCCGACTCTCAGGCCACCTTCTACCCGGAACAAGCTGTTTTTAAAAACGCCTCTTTCACTGGGTCTGAGGGCTGAATAGCTGTGTGTGTGCAAAGGGCCACCTTTTTATTTTTTTTGCTTTTGGGTCACACCTGGCGATGCACAGGGGTCACTCCTGGCTCTGCACTCAGGAATCACTCCTGGCGGTGCTTAGGGGACCACATGGGATTCTGGGAATCGAACCCGGGTCGACCGTGTGCAAGGCAAATGCCCTACCCGCTGTGCTATCGCTCCAGCCCCAAAGGGCCACCTTTTTAGATGCACTTTATTTGACATACACAAGCTGTAAGGACATATGCCAGCCTTCTAGTTATTAGGCTACGTTTTCTATTGGACGGCTGTTGACCAAGTCCCAATACCCATTTACAGCACTCTAAATCAAACCGATTGCTTTTGTTATTCCTTTTCAACACAGAGAAAAGAGGACTTAGGGATTGGCTATTTAGAATTCCTTAGCAGAACGATCAGCCACAGGTCACTGTGACCGGGAGGAACCTGCCACCACCTAGAATTTTAGTATTGGCAAAAATGGAATGATTCCTTTTCCAGAATTCAGTCACACTGCTTCCTTCAGGGGGAGGAAATCTGAATTTATTCAGCTGGCTTCAGATTCACAGAGCTGTACCTTCCTTGCATGTATTTAGTGCAGAAAATCTTCACATCCCAACCTGCTTTATGTGGGCAGTATTCATATTCAAAAGCTGAGCTAATTTTCCTAATTTAACTGTTCTACATTTATTAACAGTATCACAAGGTGTATAAAACGGTTATCTGTAGGTGCTTACAAATATTCGTATTTGTTGTTTTGTACATCGAAACGCTCTTCATGGCAACAGACCTTGGAATGAGTCCAGTTCGCTTCACATTTTTACATTATAGCCCTCACCGGTTGTTTCAGTTTTGTGCAGCAACAGCATTTTCACTGTGAGAGGACTCCACATTTCCAGTGATGTTGCTCATAGCGTTTTGGCCATTTTTTAAAAAAAAAATTACAAAGCAGAGACTTTAATGAAGTACTGCAGTGTGATAAATTGAGGCAGTCACACAAAATGACACACGGACCACGTTAATGCTAGTTTCATAAGCGACATCATATTAATAAAAACAAAAACACACAACCCAGAGAATCTTATTTCCTTTCAACTGAGGTCATCAGCCTTCAGGCCAGCGCCCTTCTCTCTTTTCCTCTCGCTCTTCCGTCCAAAGCGACAGGCTGCTGGCAGCGAGGGGGCCTGGGCCTGGGTGCTGGGGTCAGGGGCCGGCGCGCCCCGCGGGGCGGGCGCTCAGTCCAGCACGGAGGAGGGCGCGGGGCGCACGCAGCAGTTGGGCCGGCGCAGGTGCTGCAGCAGCGCCTGGAGGACGCCGTGCTGCCGGCCCTTGAGCTTCTTCTGCGAGGATGTGTCCGAGGACACGGAGCGGCGGCCGTGCGCCTGCCGCAGCCGCTCGTGCTCGCGGATCTGGCGCTGCAGGTGGTTCTGGATGGCGACGCCCAGGGACTCGGGGTCCAGGGACGCGCCGTACACCTCCCACGTCATGCCCTGCTCGTCCCACACCACGTCCCGCACGCGCTTGGACGCCTTGGCCTGCGCCCGGGGCTCGGGCTGCTTCTTCCTGTCGCCCGCCAGGCCCGCCCGGTGCTCCCGCAGGAACTCGCTCACGCGGCTGGCGCGGCGCGGGCTGGCGCGGACGGTGCGCCCCGGGGTGCGCTCCCCCGAGGAGCCCGGGCTGGCGGTGCCCGAGCCGTCGGTGGGCAGGCTCAGGCGCGCGGCCCCGGCGGGGGACGGGTGGGCGCTGGACGCGGCCCCGCTCTCGGGGGCTCCGGGCCGCAGCTGAGCGCTGGGGAGCTGCGTCGCCGTCGTCCCCGCCGTCTCCTCCTGCTGCCCTCGCCCGGGGGGCTTCTCTTTCACCCCAGGCTCCGGGGGCCCGCGCTGGTCACCTGGGCTGGCCGGGTCCCCCGGCTGGGGGTGGCCTCTGGCGTCGGTCTCCACGTGCCCACTCCCCGGCAGGGGGCTCGGCCTCGTGCCGGCTGCTCCCTGCGCGCTCTGGGCAGCTCCGTCGGGGGTGCTTGATGCCAGGGACCCCGTCCCCCCACCTGCTGGCTGTTGGGAGCCCGTTCCCGGCGACCCCTTGTCCTCCCGGCTCGCGTCCCGAGCAGCCCGAGGGGACCCCTGCTTCTGTGCAGGGGGCGGCCCCTCTCCCGAGCCCCGGGTGGTCTGCGCGCTGTCGCACAGTTCCAGCGCCAGGACACGGTCCCCGGCGCCGTGGCAAACTACGCGCAGCTCTTCTGGGGGCTTCTCCCCCGGGTCCGGGCAGCGGGGGACGGCGGGGATGCCCGGGCTGGTGCACACCGCCCTGCTCTCCACGCTGGCCACCGCCTGCACCTCCGCATCCCGCCGCGCCCGGCCGAGCCAGGCCCCAAGCTCACTGCCCACCTCGGTGGTCATCGTGCTGGCCTCCTTGAACCTGGACCCCGGCGGCTCGGGCACAGGATCCGGCGGCCGCGAGGACGTGCCTGCGAGGAGGGCGCCCTGGGGAGGGTCTGAGGGCAGGGCCGGGGGCTCTGCGCTGGCCGCACACCCATGTCCCCCGCTCGAAGGGTCACAGGGCGTGGGCTGGGAGTCGCTGGTGGCCCCAGGCTGCTCCCCGTGGCTTCCTGGGGCACAGGGGACAGGAGCGTGGCCGGCCCGGGCCTCCACCGCCCGCGCCATGTCCTGGCTGGTCTCCCGAGCGGGAGCTGCGCAGTGGCCTGGCTCTTTGCTGCTGTCCCCACCGTCGCCCCCGGGACAGCGGGGCTCCGCACGTGGCTCTGCCTCGGACGGTCTCTGATCGCTGGCCTGGGTGACCTCGGGCTCCTCCCGGACTAGGGTCCTGTCCCCGGGGCTGGGCCGAGGCGCGTGCTGGTCAGCGGCTGGCATGGTGCGCTCTGGGTGCTGCGCAGGGTCCCTCCGAGGCGTGCAGAGGAGGCTGGGCGCGGGGGACCCGGCCGGCGAGCTGAGCGTGGGGGACGCCTTCTCCAGCTCCTGCAGGACGGCAGAAGACATGCCCGGCTCGGGGGGCTCATGCTCGCAGGCCTGCATCAGGACCCCCGCAGCCGGCCCCGGGCCGAGCGCGGGCTCTGCAGGTGCGCCGGGAAGGCCATTGGCGCACCCTGGCACCAGGGCTCCGGGGGGCTGGCACCGTGGCGCCCCCAGAACGTCTTCTGTGCTGGTAGCGGCGATCAGAGAGACTTTGGCTGGTCTCAGAGAGTCAGGGACAGTCCCCATGGAACTTCGCTCCAGAAAAAGCTCTGAGCTGGCTTTGGGACTGTGCCGGACAATCGTGGCTCAGACAGAAGAAGACGAAGTCAGGGACAACAGCTCGGGAGGACCAATCTGTAAATCAAGGAAAGGACCATGAGTATGAGCATGAGCGTGGTATAGCACGGTGGGCTAAGCAAGATGGAGAAGCCCCCACCATTTGGGTCAGATCTTAGACGCACACCAACCTTTTATTCCAATATTTGTCTGTTGCAATTTTTTTTTCTCTTTGGGTCCCACCCGGCGATGCTCAGGGGGTACTCCTGCCTCTGCACTCAGGAATGACTCCTGGCAGTGCTCAGGGGACGGTATGGGGTGCCCAGGATTGAACCCGGGTTGGCCGCGTGCAAGGTAAACGCCCTACCCTCTGTGCTCTCGCTCATGTCCCTCCTCCAATATAAGTCAATATGAAAATTCGCCTTGGGAAGGGGTTAGAAAACTATTCGAATGCCCCAAATCTCATTTTCAGAGCTTCATTTCTGCTTTTGTGCCCCAAGCTCCCTCCCCTCTTTCTTGTCACCTGTGTTTTCTTTTTCTTTGCACATTAAAAAAAAATAACATACTGTGACTTACAAAGTTTTCCATAGCTGAGTTTTAGACACATACACACAACATTGCAGCACTGATCCCACCACCAGTGGCAGCTTCCCTCCACCCATCTGAGGCTCGCTCCCGTGTCCCTCTCCCTCCAGCCCGCCCTCCAGCCCACCCCGCACCCTCTGATCAGGCCCCTTTCTAAGTTTGCTTGCAAAGTCTGGGTCTCTTGATTTCAGTGTTGTTGACACTGGGGTTTGGAGATTTGGTTTTGTGATTCCTCACCACCACCTTCCTAGCTGGCTCCCCTGACCTGGTCCCCGTTGCTTCTCCTCTGTCTCTCCTCTCTCTCCCCTCCACTCTTTCTTTCCTTTCCTCCCTATACTCTGGGGCCAAGGTTGATGATGACTTCCCCCTTTAAAATGCTGCATTCTATTTTAATACCACGCACGAGTGCTAGCATCCTATATTTCACCATCTTGATTAAACTCTTCCTCCTAATCTCTGCCCCGTTTATTCTCAAAAAGCCTGTCCGCTCTTGAAGGATGTCTAGGAAATAGGCTATTCATGTAGTTACTTAAGCATTTTGATAGTTGTGTTGAAAGTAATTTGTGAAATCTTATTTACTAGATATCAGAAAACCCTGTGAAGCTACTGTGATCAGGTCAGTATGTGTTGAAATAGGCCGTACACAGGTGTGTAACAATATCTAGAAATAGATCCAAATGTAGCACTGTAGCACTGTCGTTCAGTTGTTCATCGATTTGTTTGAGCAGGCACTGGTAACGTCTCCATCATGAGACTTGTTGTTACTGTTTTTAACATATCAAATATGCCACAGGTAGCTTGCCAGCCTCTGCCGTGCAGGCGGGATACTCTCAGTAGCTTGCCGGGCTCTCCGAGAGGGACAGAGGAATTGAACCTGGATCGGATGCGTGCAAGGCAAATGCCCTACCCACTGTGCTATTGCTCCAGTCTCGATGTAAATGAGGTTTAATATATGATAGGAGAGGTTGCTTCATGATTAGAGGAATGAAATATTTAAAATGAGGGACTGGCAAACTATTCAGTTGGTGAAAAAGAGGAAAGTAGATATTTATCTTACACCAATTGCAAAAATAAGATCTATATGAATTTAGATAAATAAAAGTTTTAATATGTAAAAAAGTAGTTAAATAAATACTGTTATTAAGAGAATCTAGAATGAATATAGATGGGGGCAAGTATAGTAGACTTCTTTAGGAAAGCTATAAAATCATCATTATCATCATAATAAAGTTATTAGAAAAAATATAAACATAAGTAACTAAAAAAATCAAAACTCCCAATGGCAAACTATATTATATATAAGCATATTGGAACCAATTTTTCTAACTTCACTATTCATAGGAATGGGTTGAATATTTTGGGTCTTGCACTGTTCTTCTTCAGACAGCTTCACCCAAGTTTATCTCTCATTTCATCCTCACTGGAGCTTCCATCTCCAGTCATTTGTGCGCCAAAGGCCTCTTTCCCTCTTTCTTTTCACTGGTCTTGTTTAAACTCTCCCTCCTACTCTCTGCCCAGCCTGTTCTCAAAAAGCCTGCTTGCAAAAAACACAGTAGAAATGACATCTGCACCTCTTTGTTCATTGCAGCACTGTTCACAATAGCCAGAATCTGGAAACAACCCGAGTGCCTGAGAACTGATGACTGGTTAAAGAAAATTTGGTACATCTACACAGTGGAATACTATGCAGCTGTTAGGAAAGATGAAGTCATGAAATTTGCTTGTAAGTGGATGGTCATGCTGAGTGAAATGAGTCAGAATGAGAGGGACAGACATAGAAGGACTGCTCTCATTTGTAGAATATAAAATAACATATTATGAGACTGACACCCAAGGACAGTAGAGACAAGGGCCAGTAATATTGCTTCATAGTTGGAGGCCTGAGTCATGAACTAGGGGAGAAGGCAGCTGTAATAGGGAAGGGATCACTAAGTCAATGATGGTTGGAGGGATGGGAGATATGTGCTGAAAGTAGATAAAGGACCAAACATGATGGTCTCTCAGTACTGTATTACAAACCATAATGCCCCAAAGTAGAAAAAAGGTATGGGGGAAATTGTCTGCCATAGAGGGAGGGGAAGGGTTGGAAAAGGGGGGGATACTGGGGAAACTGGTGGTAGAGAATGTGCATTGGTGGAGGGATGGGTGTTCGATCATTGTATGACTGAAACTCAAACATGAAAGCTTTGTAACTGTAAAAAGATTTTTTTTTAGTGAAAAAACTCATCTTTTCAAAGTCCTACAATGGTGATTATCTTTTCCTTGCAATTGATTTTTATGAACTTCTTTTATTTTACCATTGTATAGATGCTCGGACTGGAGCGATAACACAGCAGGTAGGGCATTTGCCTTGCACGTGGCCGACCTGGGTTCGATTCTTCTGTCCCTCTTAGAAAGCCCGGCAAGCCTTCGAGAGTATCCTGCCCACATGGCAGAACCTGGCAAGCTACCCGTGGTGTATTCGATATGCCAAAAACAGTAACAACAAGTCTCACAATGGAGATGTTACTGGTGCCCGCTCGAGCAAATAGATGCTTCATTTCTCCAAAAGTACCTCTGTTTTCCCCACAGGACACACAGCAGCACCCTGCACATCCAGTGTTGTTAATTGATCTTGTTTCCCTACAAAACGGCCATTAAAAGCCCTGACAAATTTCAAAATAGTATAAAATTCTAACTCATGGCCTAAGCTATGACGAAGACACAAAGTGTGAATCTTATTTATTAAACTTCGCTTCTGTAATCCAGGCCTAGACAATACAAGATTGAACACTTGCTACATAAAGCTGCCTCATAATTTGCAAAAGGACAAAACGTCTGCTGTGCCCGGGGCCAAGAACCTGTTTTGCCAAGAGAATGGAAAAATCAATACAGCTCAAAGTTCAGTAACTGAAAGTCAAAATACTTAAGATTTATTTATGAGTCTTTGGATCATGGCCGTTAATGAGCTTATATGGTGCCCAGAGACAGTTCATGGGTGTGACTGCCAGGACCCCGAAGCACAGGGAGATTGGGGTGAGGTCACCCATCCCCAACTCCTTGGGAGCCTGGAGGTGTCAGTCACAAACTCCACATACCTGAGTTTTTCTTTTCTTCTTCTTTTTTTTTTTTCTCTTTGGGTCACACCCAGCAATGCACAAGGGTCACTCCTGGCTCATGCACTCAGGAATCACCCCTGGGGGTGCTCAGGGGACCATATGGGATGCTGGGATTTGAACCCGGGTTGGCCACATACAAGGCAAATGCCCTACCCGCTGTGCTATCACTCCAGCCCCTACCTGAGTTTTTCAACAGATTCATTCCTGGGTGAGGCTCGTCCTGAGCCTGTGGAGTCTGGCCGTGGGCATGGTAGCGACTTTGTTGTGGAGGGTTTTGGATGCCGGGACTCTGTTTGGGTGTGTGGCGGGCTCACTCGCCCCCTCGGGCCTGGCTCAGGGTCCGGAGGCATCTCTGCAGCCTGTGGAACTCCTCCCCCACGCCAGGCCGAGTCTCATCTGGGGCACCCTTTCCCTTTCTCTTTTATTTTCCAATAAACTTTTCTCTTTCCAGCTCTGAGCATCTTTATTACTGTGCTTTCATTTTTGAAAACATTGGAGAAGCTGGGAATTGTGAAGGAACAGAGACCCGCTTTCACCTCTCCTGCATCAACAGCAGACTTTGAACCTAATGTTTGTTCTTCTACAACAGTCTGACATGGCACTGAAGACCAGGAAACTTGGGGTCTCAATCCCTAGGCTAGACTATCAGACCTCCCAGCTCGCTCTGTGCTCTTGGGAAGGTAACTGAGTGCCACAGGATTCCAGGGCAGTAATTGCAGCTCTGACTCACAGGTGTGCTCTGAGGACTAGGTTTAGCATTTAGAACAGGAAGTGTCAGCGCATGTAGCATGAAATTAAGTATCGGCCGATTTAGAAAACCTCAATCGTTAACCTCGGATCTGTGTTAAAGAAATGATTCCGCCACTTGTTCTAACACGTTAAATTCCTTTAACTTTCAGCTTAGCAAGCAAGGTCAAAGACTTCCTTGCTGAAGTCTAAATCACAAGGAAGACTTTAGGAAGAGCTTGCAATGGCTGTAAGATCACTGAAACAGGGTGAAAGGTTGAGTTCAACTTTAAAGACAGGGCAGAGTGGAAATTTATAACCTTATAACACATGGGGCAGTGCACAGATAAACATTACTAAGTGGTAAGGAGTTTTATACTCAGGGGATGGCAGTGAACTGGGGAATGAGGCATTTGATTGGATGTAGAAGAGGACCAGATAACACAGGTGGGATGAGATGATTCTTTTCTTGCTAATCTGGACAGAAGCCTTGCTACAACTGGATGTTGGGAACACTAGTTTGGGACCTAGTCACAAAGGGAATCTGGAAGAGCCTGGCTGAAGTTTAGTCAAGAAGGATATCTTTGTCAACTGTGCTAGCAAATATGGATATTCTCATGTAAGTCTCTCTGGTACAGTATGATTCCTTTTTTCTAAATTGGATCGGAATCTCCCTCTCTCTTTTTCTCGCACACAGACACACACACATCATCTCTAAGTGAGCCTGTCTTTAAGCTAGACTGGAAAGTCCATTCTCAGTAGTACAGCCCTTCGGTCCTTCTGTCCTTAAAACTAGGTTTAGAGAGTCAAAGCCTTGCTCAGCAAGTCTGAATCTGAAATCCGAATGTTACGTAACCTACTCAAGGCTGAATAACCATGATCCTTATCGAGCTGAATTCTACGGAAAACTAATGCCCAGGACACTTCAATGCTGCTTCCTTATGTGACTGGTAGAAAAATGGAAAGGAAAAGATACATCCATGGCTGTCTATGACCTATGTATGTACGTATGTATGTGTGTATGCATCTCTCTCTCTACCCATCCATCTATCTTCTTCACTTTCCAGAGGGAAAGGAGACTTCTTTTGCACGCAGTGTGCAGAGCCTGCTCAGCCTGGATGGACACTGACCACGAGGGCCGTTATAACTGGCCACTCGATGAAAAGTTTGAATTGGTGAAAGTTGACACGGCCACGGTTCTATCTGAAGACAGAGGGTCCCGTTCCTCTCCTTCTGCCCAGGTTCCTGACAGATACCTGCACTCAATAAAACAGGCCGCAAGGAGACTCAGCTCTGGGTGACTCCCTCAAAAGACACAGAACATGACACCGAAAGGCCGGGAAGGAGCTGGGCAGGAAGCTGACCTCCTGCAGGCTGTGGCAGTGACCTTCCCCCCTCCCCCCACCCAGGACTGCTGTGTGACTAGAGTGAGGACCGAGGGGTGGAATCGAATCTTTAGTGACATTGAAAAGTGTGGCAAGGACCTCAGTGAGTGCTTCCGTCCCCAGCTATCTGACGCTGCTTTGTTTTCTATTTTATTTTATTTTATTTATTTGGGCATCCCCAGTGGTTCTCAGGGCTTACTTGCAGCTCTGTGCTTAGGGCTGTCATCTGGTATTGCTCAAGGGACAGTACGGGGGGCCGGGGATCACACCTGGGTTGGCTGTGTGGAAAGTCAGTGCCCTCTGTGCTACACGAGATCTCTGGCCCCTGCTGGTAGCTTTCAGTTTGAGATGCTAGAACTAATTCAGTGAGGCATGAGGCAAGAGAATATCAATCCTTGAGAAAAGGACAAAGGAAAAAATTGTCATTTGGCATCTTATTCAATTTGATTCTATTTGTTCCCTGGAATTGGGAAGTGGCCAAGATCATTTGCATTCTGATCTCAGCGAAGCTGCCAGTGCACAGTTTTCAGGAGAAATGGTTCAATCCCTGGCGACGCCCACAAGGCCAGGAAAAGCAATTCCTTCTTCGCAAAACCACACTGCACACGAAGACCTCAAATGCACTCTTCGGAGAGATCCCGGCTGGAATGTGGTCATTCCCTTCCAGCTGTATCCAGGGCAAGCCAGACGCAGAGGCGACAAAGAGGCGGCTTCACCTAGTGTCACGGACTCTCCGCTATCGAGACCACTTGAATAAAAGCTTGGAAGAAAAGGGCTGCACCGTTTCCAACGGGGTTTTTTTTTTTTTTTTTTTTTTAAAAAAAAAGTAAGGACACGGCCCGTCAGCTCACTGAATCCCACCAGAAGCAGAACAGGGCAAAAACCAAGAAGTGAAAGGACCTGAAGAAGCATGGACAGGGCCAGAGTGATAATTCCACGGGTAGGATGTTTGCCTTGAGTGCAGTTGACCTGAGTTGGATCGTTGGCATCCCACATGGTCCCCAAACTCGCCAGGAATGATCCCTGAGCACAGAGCCACGAGTAATTCCTGAGCATTGCTGGGTGTGACCCAGTCCTTCCCCACAAAAAAAAAAAAAGCACAGAGAGCCCAGATATCCTTGGTTTTGTCAAATACAATTTGAACAGCTATTTTCTAAATTCACATCAGATTAGCATCATATGGTATTGCAATGGCAGACACGGCTTTATTCTTTCTATATTCCAAACACTGCTGTGTCTGTCAGTTTCATGACCTCTTAAGAGCTGCAGGAGAATGGGTCGGCTAGGGGTTCTACTCTGCAGATCTGGAGATTGAAGCTGTGGCACACAGACATGAAACTCTGGCTTCGGAGTTCACACTGTTAGCTCATTTTATACCGAGAAGAGAAAGGGCTGTGTTGGCAAGTTTAAGTGATCTGGACAGAAATCATCACTGGTCAACACGAGACAATCAGAAAACTCCCCAGTCTTGGAGTTGGAGGAAAGATCTCCTCCAAAACATCGAGACAGACGTCCCCAAGATGTATTCCCTTGGCCCATGGCACTGAAGGCCAGTGGAGGTGAGGGGGGTCCTGAGAAAGTGCCACCCTAAAGAATGAAGATCGCCTACTTGGGTTTTGTTTCCACTGCAGAAATAGCATTTTTACCAGAGATCTGGTTGGAGACCAGAGCCTATGGGTCTGTCAGTGAAATCCTCTCTGCTTACCTGAAATCTCAGATCCCTGTATGTAAACTGTGGACACAGTTGGTCCCCCTGGCTATAGAATCAGTCATGTAACTTCTCCATATCATACCATATAATTAATGTAGTGCTTTATCTGCGGCCGACCTGGGTTCTATTCCTCTGTCCCTCTTGGAGAGCCTGGCAAGCTACCAAGAGTGTCTTGCCTGCATGCCAGAGCCTGGCAAGCTACCTGTGGCGTATTCGATATGCCAGAAACAGTAACAACAAGTCTCACAATGGAGACATTACTGGTGCCTGCTTGAGCAAATTGATGAGCAATGAAATGACAGTGACAGTGACAGTCCTTTATCCTACCAATCTGTTTCTTCTAATTTATTTGATGAGGCTGAGAAAAATAAACAGAAGAAAGGCCGGAGCATTTTTTTCTCCTGAGCCCTTATAAAACCATCTTACAGGCTAATAGAGATAAGCTAAGGGACCTAGAATGACCTGCTTTCACTATTAGCCCTCTCTTGGATGTTTAAGGGTTTAGTCTTTTTCTAGAAGCTGATGAGAACTATGGAATATCTCTCTAGAAACATACGCTCAGAAACACATCTGCAGAAAAACTGGGAAGGCTCATTCTTGGAAAATTTCTCCAAACTGCATATTAAAATGTTTTAGTTTAAAGCATTAGAAACATGTTGTGAATGAAATGTATTTGTCCAAAGAGAGTTGCTCTAAAAGCTTAAAAGGAATAAATTTTACTAGAATGGTGTTTTCAACTTTTTCTAGCTGTGGTCCCCTTCTGAGCATGCGTGTAGCCTTCCTGTGACCCCACCCCATCTTTCTGGTTGGCCGCCCTACATTACTTCCCCCGGGAATCCACGTAGAATATCGTGGGGGGCGGGGCACACAGGGATCCACCGTGTTCCTGGCTGAGAAACTCTGTTCTGGAGTTTTAACAGCCTGTGCTCCAGCCCGTGGAACTGTCACTCTCTGACCCAGGCATTCTATTTTTGACCATGATCTAGACCAAGAATTTTAAAATGTTTTCCATTCCAATCCCTCTCCATCTGAGAAATGCAAGATGAGTGAGCACCACCCAGAAATGCTTCTGATTCATTAGGGTATCAGAAGTGCTTTGATTTTGAATTGATTTTTGGTCATTTCATGTTTCGGAACCTTCACGTGACTAAGTTCTTCACAACCCTCACCATCAGTTCTGTGACCCCATTGGGCTGGGACCCACACTTTAGAAAGCTCAACTCCAGAACAAATGTGCAGTCTGAACTCTTGGGTTCTCAGCAAAATTAAGACTCAGGTTTCAGGAACCTTAAAAATTTTCTCCCCAGGTGTGGGGGCTGGGGATAGAATAGTGGATAGGACATTTTACCTTGCATGCAGCCAGCCTGAGTTTGATTCCTAGTACCCCATATTGTCCCTTGAGCCCCACCAGGAGTGATTCCTGAGTGCAGTAGGAGTAAGCCCCACGCACTGCTGGGTGTGGTACAAAACAGCAACAATAAAACCACCAAATTTCCATTTTACTACCTGTGAAGCTGGAGCAATAGCATAGCAGGTAGGGCGTTTGCCTTGCATGCAGCTGACCCGGGTTTGATTCCTCCGTCCCTCTCGGATAGCCCTGCAAGCTACCGAGAGTATCCCGCCCGCATGGCAGAGCCTGGCAAGCCACCCATGGTGCATTGGATATGCCAAAAACAGTAACAACAAGTCTCATAATGGAGATGTTACTGGTGCCCGCTCGAGCAAATTGATGAACAAAGGGACAACAGTGCTACAGTGCTACCTGTGAAGATTATTCATCACTAAATAACAAAATTGCTATTTAAGATTGCCTGAAATAATTTTTAAGGCTCTTCCCTAGGAAAGAAATCACTGATGTATTTGCTATTCTTTTAAAATTCTCTAATCAGTCTTGTTCTTATGATTTATTCAAATCTGATTGTTTTTCTCTCCTTTTCCAACTCAACTTTGAAGAACTTCAATTGGAAGCCTATTTGAATTGCAAAGATTGTGCAACAGGATCAGGGATTAATGGTGATTTAATAACAAGCTAATAAACAGAGAAGTTTGCAACTCCTCTGCCCCCTTGCACTTGCATTTTAAAATCCTGTACTTGTTACCATCCAAGTGCTCTGTATCCAAAATTTCTAGAGGATGATGTAGAGCCACAATGCCTTAGAAACAAATATTCCTGCCACTGCTCCATTCTCCCCCATCCTTGCTGATTTCTGCCCCTACCAAGAGGTTTCTCTCATTTCGCCCCATTGTGGGGCTCTGTATAAAACTAGGTCTCTTGGGGCTGGAGCAATAGCACAGCGGGTAGGGCATTTGCCTTGCATGCACCCGACCGGGGTTCGATTCCCAGCATCCCATATGGTCCCCTGAGCACCGCCAGGGGTAATTCCTGAGTACAGAGCCAGGAGTAACCCCTGTGCATCGCCGGGTGTGATCCAAAAAAAAAAAAAAAAAACTAGGTCTCTTTCCACCTGTCTTCTGTTTGGCAAATACATCGCCCCGTGTAGCAGTAGACGCCTAAGAGAGGACCCCTCTGCCACGCTGCAGTGGAAAGGTCTTTAGTTCTTTCTGCTCTTAGAGCAGTTCAGTCACTGGCTTAGAACTTTTCTTCTGGTTCCTATACCTGGATCTTTAATCAGGTTGAATCAAGGGCAAGTGTCTTACCGGTGGCAATACCTCTTCTGACGGAATCAGCTCTGAAAAGGGAGCTCTCCGTGGAGCCAGTTGGTGGGGTATCTTCTGCCCTCACAGAGCAGAACCAATTTACAGGATTGAAGGGACTGCAATCTTGAGAGCGAATAGATTCTTTCCTGAGCTTAGGCTTGCTCTGCCAGTTATAATTCTTTTTCTTTTCTTTATTTCTTTTCCTTTTTTTTTTCTCACGGAGAGTTAAACTACATGTCACACTGCTGCTTTTATAGTCTCTCTAAAACACTAAGCGAGGCATCGTGGAGTAGTTAAAAGTTCGAACTTCTTTGCTCTGAAGGAAAAGTGAGTCTATTTGAAAGGACAAAGCAAGTTCTCTCAGACGCTGAGAGTGAGCAGGCTGGCAGGCAGGTGAGTGGTGCTGGGTAAGAAACATGTTACCGAGGTTCAAATTGGGGGCAAAGGCCAACTTCTTATTGAACTGGCATTTCTCACACAGGTTTTCTGTGTGAGGCTAGAAAAAACTGCTGTGTAACTGTAAAGAAAAGTAGGCAATTGAAAGAAGAAGGTGTAGCTAGTCAGAGTCAAAAGGTCTTTGATTAATAATAGAATAATTCCCAAGCCACCCTGAGAGAATTAGGAAGTAATATTTGCATCTATTCATCCACTTAATAAGCTGAGGGCTTTTTTGTGTGTGTGCCAGAGACTGAGTACACAAACATAAATAAGATACATTCATCTGTCTTTTAACCTCCACTTCTACACACTCTCCACACTCCATTGATTCTTTTTAGGCTATTTGAACAATCAAATTAACATCAGGGTAGTAGGAGGGGAAAAAATCACATTTAGATTCGTATGTGTAGAGAATCTCCATGGATGTCAATTCTAAAGGAAGCGGGGACAAAACGAGACTATTACCCTGGGCCCAGGCCCCTGGGGCTTTAAGGAGACACACCTCATGTTTGCCTGAGTATTAGGTAGGTTTCTCCAACACACAGTTTATTTCTAGAAATAATCCAAAGTTTGGGTAATGCTCTCAATTTTCATTCTTCCAGAGATGGAAGGGAGTAGTCAAGTTTCTTTTGACCTTGGAGAACCTCCATGGATCTCAGCTCAGGAAAATCCACAAGCCAAAGTGACCCATTTTGGGCAGGATGTCCCGAGACGCACTCTTCATGTTCCAGAAGAATGCTGTAACAGAAATGAGAAGCAAACGCGTGACAGACAAGAGGGCTGCAACCACATTTGGTACAGACGAAGGGTTACAGAGGGAGAATTCGAGCATCATAATATGTGTGGAGGGAGGACTGAATTTCGCACCTCAGCACCACCCGTCTTTCCAGGGTGAGGAGGGAGAGACGCGGTCTGCTGTGTTCGCGGCAATGTCTGACCTTTCCACACTGGTTGTGGTCAGTTATGACCGTCAAAAAAGTCTCCAGATATTGAAAAATGTTGTGTTGGAGGCCAACTGTCCCCAGCTAAAAACTGCTGACGCAGGCCATGAGTATAAATCACCTCTGACGGAAAGAACCTCTGTAAATCCCTGAGTTGATGTAAGACTTTCAACTCCTCCCTGCTCATATGAATTCATGATAGCTTCCTACTCTCAAGACAGAAATAACAGTCTTTACACTCCACTTGTGACAACGCAAATTAGCATAATCTCTGCAGAAAACAATCTGGCAATATCTGCAAAAATACGAGGTCACATACAATTTGACTTCATTACTCCATTTTAGGTCCTAACCTTATGGATAAAATAAACATTCATATATGTCTAAGGTATTCACTGCATGAAATAATAAGATTACATACAATCTTTGTGGTCATTAATAAAGAGAAGTTGGTTCTGAGAATTAAGGTATATCCTAAAATGATATATTAAGTAGCCACATTTAGTAACGAGGCAAGTATATATTTGTGTGGAACAATATCCAAGATATTTTGTAAAGTAAAACATCAACAGATGAAACAAGACAAAAATTCAATATAATAATGCGATGTAGTCTCACTGGTTTTTATGTTGTCTTTGCCAATCTGGTCATCTCTTGTTCTTTTTTATTTTCGGTTTGAGGGCCACGTGTGGCTGTGCATTCAGAGATCACTCCTGGCGGAGCTCAGAGACCCATATGGGGTGCCTGGGATGAAAGCAGGTTCTGCACATGCAAGGCAAGTGCCCTACCCACTGTACTATCTCTCTGGCCCCAAGAGTTATCTTTTTGAATATGTCTCTGAGCTCCATCTCCTAGATTTTTGACTGTTTTCTTCAGTAGATGTGAAACTACCACTAACATAAAGAAGAACAAATAAATGAAAACATTAAAAAGTAACTAAGCATGATCAATTAAAAAAACTTGAAATACAGATAAGTATACTACTATTTGTGTTTAAGATGGAAAAATGAATTTCTTTCACTTGAATATACATAAATTCTCTGCAAGGATAAGTAAGAAATTTCTATCAGAGAGAACTGAGCGTTTGGGGATTGGGTGAAGTATGTCAAAGAATTTTCACTCTAGAGTCTTTTGTACTTTTTGAATTTTAAAGTACGTCAATGTGTTACCTATTCAAAAAGAATGAAAAGTGAAAAAACTAGTGCTTCACTTCAGTCCATCCTGAAGCTTTTTTCATCAGGGAAGATGGATTTTGTTGGTCTATCTTTGCAATGCAAGGAGGTCAGCCTGGCCATACAACTAGTTAAAGGAAACTCTGATTTCCTTATCCATTTTGGTTATCTACAAGCTCCGAGCTAGGCCATATAATTATTTTTCAAAGTCAACAGTTGAGAAATGCTTTTTCAAGTGAACGTCTGTTGGGCCGCAAAATAAAGTTTACTTAAGCTTCTTTCCCAGACTGTGTGGCTCCTGTTTATCATTTGATTTCTCCTCCCTCTCCCCCTTTCTATTCCTGGTAACTTGAGCATTTGGCCCTGGGATCATAGAGCCTTAACACAAGTAATCTAATCATGATCTGCAGCCAAACGCTACGAAACTGGAGCAAAAACGTCAATGAGAATGACTTATTAAAAGGTGTTAATTTTGTCTATATTTTAAGAACTGACTAAGTGTCAAGCCATAAAGTTGAGAAAATCTATTTTGCCGGTTATCAAACCCACCTTTTTTATTATTACTCTAGACTTAATAGAATATATCATATTTCAAAACAGTGCAAGGTAATACGACAGGTGACCTTTGAACAACAGGGTCTGCACTTCAGGGATCTACTTGGAGTGTTGACAGAGAACAGTACTATAAGTGTGACTTTTCTTGCTCATGATTTTTTAACGTTTTCTTCTCTCTAGCAAGCTTTATTATAAGAATACAGGATAGACTTACAAAATATGTGTGAATCAGCTCTATTACTGATAGGGGTGGCAATCTTTCATCCACATATATCATTTTCTTTTGTTTTTTTTTTTTCATGGGGTGATTTGGGTCACACTCTCGGTGCTCAGGACTGGCTCTGGGCTCGGGGGTTAATCGTGTGCAAGTCAAGTGCCCTGAACCCCTATATTATTTCTCCAGGGCTGGAGAGAAAATAGTTTTCATAGTTTTTACTTTCAAAATTCTCTTCTTGAAACTGCCCATGTCACTGGTGTTCTTGAAACCACATAGTTTTTGACTTTAATTATATTACATAAATAGAATAAAATATAGGTGCAAAATATGTTTTGTTTATTTAAAACTAAGTTGAATGTTTTGGTAAAATTTGAAAAAGGCAGGCACTGAAAAAAAAGTGTAGCTATTAAGTAAGTGAAATAGTTGTAAAAGAGGGAACAATTGTGAAAAAAAAACCTTATTATCTTAATTAGAAATGCTGAATTTAACTGTAACAAAATTGAAGTAGAAATGCAGTCAGAGTATATTAAGAGATAATGAAAGAATACGAAGCTCCTCATAGCTGCATTTACAAAGAAAATATCTTCTTGTGTTCTTTTTGAGGCAAGTGGTTGATAAAAATTTAAATTTTCTCTATGTTGGAAGGAAAAAATAAGTTGAAAAAAATGTCATTTTTATAATTCATTTTCTCTAGTTTTCCATGAATTTTATCTATAAGTTATAATGGCATAGGCCCCAAGAAATGCATATCTTAAATGTAATATATATGTATATCATATAAATGCTGAAATATAGTAAGAAGAAACTACTAAATTTGGTGTCTCAGATATGGTGGAATTATGGGTGATATTTAAAAATACACGACTTTATTTTTAAACTTTTGTAAACACAGTCTATTTTTCAATGGTGCAAAGTGTAGCCAAAGGACATGAAGAGTAAGAAAGAAGAAAGAAGATCCCTATCAGATTCAACCTCAAGAGACCTTAGGTTTTACAACCCAGCTTGAGTTTCCCATTGCTAAGAATATCCCTAGGGCAAAATGGGATTTATTGAGAGGCAGTGAGAAAATACTAGTGGGTTGCCAATAGGTTGGTGACACAGCGAGGACGTGTGCCAAGAAAGCACAGGCCGAGTGACAGAGACCAGCCGAGAAGAACCTGCAGGGTGAGAGCAAAGATGGAGCAACCGTGACCAGGAGATCCCCAGTGACGCTGTGTGAGGGATGAGCAGGAGGAAAATGCACAGGGCAACCCCAGTAGGGTAGCAGCAGCGGCATGAGCTGCCTGGTGACCCCCCGCAAGAGAGGCAAGCAATCAATGATGATTCTTTTTTAAAAAATTTATTTACTGCATGACACCTGGCAATGCACAGGAGTTACTCCTGGCTCTGCACTCAGGAATCACTCCTGGCGGTGCTCAGGGGACCATATGGGATACTGGGAATTTGAACCTGGGTCGGCTGCATGCAAGGCAAGTACCCTACCCACTGTGCTATCGCTCCAGCCCCAATCAATGATGATTTTAAGATCTCAGATCACAGGGAACTGGAGAATGTTGGGAAGGTTGCAAAAATAAGCCCTCACCCAGGGAAAACCAGACAGGACTAGAAGACTTGGGGCAGGTGATGGGACAAGGGTGGGTGAATGTCAGAGCCGACAGCTTCAGTATGTCTTCCCAATGCCCACTCTCCGTGGGTCATTTAATTTGCTCCAAAGACACACAAACCAATAACAACGGGACACTGAAGCTGCAGTCTCCCATTGGAACTAAGTTGGTTTTGCAAAGAATTCTCTTCTACCTGAAAATTCTGAAGCCACGACTAAGTGTAGTGAATGGTGAATGACAAAGAAAGTAGCTCTACAACCAGCCGTGCGCTGGGACTGGCAGACAGCTGATACGATCAGTAACATCATGCAGACAGACTGAAACTGGCTATGTCGGGGATGTTTACACCAGCGACACCGGCACACTCTGCAAATCTGGGTGTTGTTCCTTCCAGAGGTGCAGCTGCAGGATTTTATATCTCTCTTCAGAGTGTAACTACGAAAGAAAGGAAAGAGTGGGATTGTATGGAAGGTCTTGAAAAACCACTGAGTGAATGTTTAAGAATATCATTTGTGTGGGGCAGAGAGATGATACTGTGCTGGGCATTTCACTTGCGTGTGACCAACTTGGGTTCAAGCCCTGGCACCCCATATGGTCCCCAGAGCATGGCCGGAGTAATTCCTGAGTTCAGAGCCAGAGTAACCTCTGAGCACTGGTGGATGTGGTCCAAAAACCATTCGAAAAATAGATCATTTGTGATTAAAAAGGACAAGCACATATGATTTTGAGGTAATGTTTCGAGGTTAGTCATTGATTCGTGATGTCCAAAGGCTATTTGGTTGGGTAGGGGTAAGGACCTTATGACTTAGGACCGTATTCTCTCACAGAGGGCAAAATAAACAACTTCAAGCCTACTCAAGGGTAGAAAGCAAGCAAAGCAAAACCAAACAAACCCAAAAATCAAACAACTCTAGGTGGTATGATTAAAATTCCATTTTAGTTTTAATAAATTGCTATGGACTACCAAAAGTCCACCCTATTGCTATATGGTTTGATATACAACCTTTAACTCAAAAGGTCTGCATGAAAGAAAAGAATATTTTTCTGCAGAAGCATATTCCACTGCATTAGGCTTGAAATCAAACAACTAAGGAAGGGACAAAATGTCTTCTTCACGTAAACTATTATTTTAGAGCTAGCAAATTAATTTATAATCCATACTATACGTTTGTCCTTGAACACCCATTCATTCTACTATACAGCTAACGTGCCCTTCTTACTTGCGGAGAAAATATTTTATCTATGTTCACTAACTGTCACTTTAACATGGTTTAAACAGTTGAAGGAGGAAAAACCTTTCGGAGGCCACCGTGCTCTCCATATGGATAGGGAAAGAGGTCAGGTAGCAAATCAGGAGCTCTGACTGCACAGGATGGTGTGTCAGAAGACGGTGTGTCTCCACTCTGCTGGAGAGAAGAGCAGTTTCTACAGGAGTGTAACTGCAGGCTAGTGATGAGTCTTGTGGAAACAAACATTCCGGAGCACACTTACTTCTTCCCACCTGGTAGTAACATATCGACTTCACATTTTAGCCGACAGAAAAGTATTTCTTTAAAAATAATTTTTTTTTACTTTACTGAGATAGTTATAAACTTTCATGTTTGAGTTACAATCACACAATGATCAAACACCCATCCCTCCATCAGTGCACATTCCCCACCATCAATATCCCCAGTATACCCCCTTTCCCACCCTCCCCCTGCCTCCATGGCAGACAATATTCCCCATACTCTCTCTCTACTTTCGGGCATTATGGCTTGCAACACAGACACTGAGAGGCCATCATGTTTGGTCCATTATCTACTTTTGGCACACATATCCCATCCCGACCAATCCCTCCAACCATCATTGATTTAGTGATCCCTCCTGTATTCCAATTCCCGTCTCCCCCCAGCTCACGAGGCAGACTTCCAACCATGGGGCAATATTCCTGGTCCTTGTATCTACTGTCCTGTATTAGCCTCATGTTATTTTATTTTATACTCCACAAATGCGTGCTGTCCTTCTATGTCTGTTTCCTCTCTTTCTGACTCACTTCACTCAGCATGATACTCTCCATGTCCATCCTCTTATAAGCAAACAGAAAAGAACTGTTGAAGCTGAACTTGCCCCAAGTCAACTAACTAATAAGCATAACAGGAACTTGAGAGCAGAATCTTCTCAGGTCAGTGAGGGGGGGGGAAGGGCCGGAGGCCACATGCACAGAATAGAAACAGGGGCATCAGAGGGACTGGCCAGCAGTTCCTGGGATGTGGAGGGTGTACGGGGGAGCAGAGTCAATGGACACAACAGTCCATGGTTTCGTGGACACAACAGTCAGAGCCAGCAGTGCGGAAGGCAGTAGAAACACGGAAACATGAACGTGATTTGGCCTTTGAAGGAAAGACGAAGAGGACCTGGGTTCTCTGGGGACGGCCGTGGCTGTCGGTTGCTAGCAAGGCTCTGCAAAGCAGCTTCTGCATACAAGACCGGGGAAGTGGGTGGGGATGGGGAGGCATTAGAGGGACAAAATGTCCATGTCGGTGACGCTGTACACACCACATGTCCCTGCTGCCTCCAGAAGGATTTTCCTTCACGAGCAGCCGTGCCAGATGGCAGCCCTGACTCCGCAGCACTGACTGCAGCAAGACTTATAAAAATGAAGCTTCTTTCCACAGTCTCCCCACTGCCGTCAAAACGGGGGTTTGCAACCTCTCGTCATCGAATGCTTTTGTTCTTACCCACTGATTCTTGGCAGCAAGAGATCTCAGGCATTTCACTGAGGGATGTGTGGCTTGGGGTTTTGGCCACATGAGCGGTGCTCCAGACTTACTCCTGGTTCTGTGCTCAGGGATTGCTCCTGGCTCTGCCTGGGGGACCATTTGTGCTGCTGGTGACCGAACCAGAGTCTGCAGCACGAAAGGCAAGCACCTCACCTTGCACTATTACTCCCGCTCACCAGGCATTTCTTAAGGTAATATCTGTGAAGCCTGAGCACGCAAAAGTCCTCTCGAGATTGGAATAATATGTTGTACCCAAAAGACATCGGTTTCGGAGGTGCCATACCCAGGCAACTGACTCGTCCATCCACACCTTTAATGCCTAGGAGTAAGCACGAGAGCAGCTTTCTTACCATCTGGATGCAGCTATAATCTGGTTTACTAAACAGGCAGTGCACAAGCCTCCAGGAGAATCAGTCTTGAGTAAACACAGATTTAGAGCAAGGTGGTTACCGCACAGCCAAGACATGTCCCAACTCTAACAAAAGGGCCTACTGGGTTACAGAAAGTCCTAGTCACACAGTCCTGGCAAGTGCACTTGTGTCTCCCAGATGATCTGTGTATGTCATACCCATGATGTGATGTACTCTGATACATGCCCTGTCCAGTGGCATGTTTCCTGCCTGGGAATGTCCAACTTACTCCAGTTCATCTAATGAAATACCAGCAGTGTTCCACGTACCGGAGCGACACTGCAGATGGACGGTGAGTAAACTCAGACCCTGCTCTCCGGGAGCGCACGATCAGTGGGAGATGGATGTCTATAAGTCATTTATAGAGCAGGAAATACAGACAACAGGAAGCGCCTCACCTCCCAAGAAGAGGCAAGAAAAACGAATGAGGACTATGAATGGCCAGAACAAAGACTGCCTAGTGGGAGCACTGAGCACAGAGCAAATGGTGAATGAATGATTGTTGACCAACCAAAGCAATATCTCAAACACTTCTGAAATCTCTGACGGTGAAGGTGAGGCACATTCAGTTTTGTTTGTTGAAATTATAATTTAGGAAGAATGTTTGTGTTTGCTAGTTGTTGCTATTTTTGGTGAGGTGTGGGCCAGCAGCTCGGAAGCTGACTGTCTACTTCAGACGTTCCCGGGGATAATCTGTGTGGGAGTCACTTTCTGGGGCTTGTGAGACCAGTTTTTTTTTCATAGCATCACGAAGCAGTGACTTGCCCTTGGGGTTGTGTTGTTATTTGCATTTATGGTACAAAAGGGTAATTACTTGATAGTAATCCTATTGGGCTGCCTGCTGTCCTTGAAGCTATTTCCAAGGAAAAATGTGTCGGAAGGCAGTAAAAGGCAGTTGGAACAACAGTTAGTAGATAAGAGCCTTGATTTAGAGATTTAGAGCCCCCATAATTTTATATGAGATACGACAGGGCTGGTTTATGTTAGTGGACCCAAATTTTAGCTGAGCATCAGAGTAATTTGAAAATCTTTTTTTTTTTTAAAAGACATAATTAAGGTTCTTTGCCCCTGTGCCCACATCCTGCAGAATCAATCTACGTGTGAATGAAGTACAACTTCAGATGAAAAGATAAACGCCAAACAATAGTGGAGGGGCTTTCATCTCTTAGAAAACGCCAGGATGAACTTCTCGCCCAGAGTAGGCCCCGTCCCCTGCAGAGGAATTCCCCACGAAAGAAAGTTTCTTTCGAAAATGAAATCTCAGTGTGTTGTAGATGTGCTAGGACATGACGCACGGCTTCAAAATGTGAAACCCCCTAGTTGGAGAGCGAGCCGGGGGCCAAGCCTCTGGGCCTGCATGCGGCAGACGGGCGCTCAGACGGCCCCCTGAGAACCTCCCCAAGGGACGTCTGAGCACAGAGCGAGGAGTAAGTGGAGTACCACCGAGTGTGGCCCCCAAATTAAGCTAAATCCTGGTTTAAAAAATATTTTTTTATGTTTTGTTAAACACCCACTGGAGACAATCTCAGTAAAACTCCTATGGGATAATAAGAGAACATTAAGTAACGTAACCACTGACACTTTAGAAATCAGTGGGTCCGGTTCCACGCGACCCCCACCAAGGAAACACGGCAGTAAAGCAAGGCACGGGGAGCTTTGGGTTCCCCAGCGCATGTAGGAGTTAGCTTTGCACGATAGGCAGCCAGTTCCCTGGGCAATGCCACTATGTCCAAAAAGCTGTGCATGCTGTACAAGAATTAAATACATATATGCATATAAGCTTTTGGGATTGGGCTGGAGCGATAGCACAGCGGTTAGGCATTTGCTTTTCACGCGGACGACCCGAGTTCGATTCCTCCGCCACTCTTGGAGAGCTCGGCAAGCCACCGAGAGTATCGAGCCCGAGCGGCAGAGCCTGGCAAGCTACCCGTGCGTATTGGATATGCCAAAAACAGTAACAATAAGTCTCTCAATGAGAGACGTTACTGGTGCCCGCTCGAGCAAATTGACGAGCAACGGGATGACAATGACAGTGACAGTGACAGCTTTTCGGATCACACCCGGAGATGCACAGGGTTACTCCTGGCTCTGCGCTCAAGAATTACTCCTGACGGTGCTCGGGGGACCATATGGGATGCTGGGAATCGAACCTGGATAGGCTGCACGCAAGGCAAACGCCCTCCCCGCTGTGCTATAGCTCCAGCCTCCAGTAATAAAATATTGAGCTGAGCTGGTGAAGCAGCTTTCGAAACAATTCTCCAAGGGGGAAGACACCAAACAGCAGTTCCCACAGTGCTCAGTGAGGGGCAGGAATGGGAGATGTCCCTGGACGCAGTGAGCACGGCCGAGAGAGCAGTGGGTGAGTTTGCCTCCTGCGCTGGACGCAGAAGGGGCAGCCTCGCTCCCGCCCGCCCCGCAGTGCCCGCCTGGACTCCCTCGCGCTGCCCAGGGCCAGAGGCTCTGCTGCTTACACAGGAAGCGGAGTCCGAAGACCAGTGACTGGAGCAGGGGCAGCGGGTGTGCCAGGGCTCAGGGAAAATCAGGCGTTTCCAGGCGCAGAGAGGGACTGGGGGACCTGGGCTGATAAGGCTGGGGGGCTCGAGGGGGCAGTTCTTTCCTCCTGTTTCATTCATTTATTTGTATTTTAAAAATTATCTTTTGTGCAGGAACTGTGACTTGCAAAGTTACCGACAGTGGGTTTCAGGCATGTAGTATTTCAACACCAAACCCACCACTAGGGTCGCCTTCCCTCTACCCCTGTCCCTGTCTGCCCGCCCCTCCCCCACACAGCCAGCTCAAAAGGCGCATTGCAAAGTGCCAGTGGCTGCACCTTCGAAGCTCTTTCCTTCTCAGCCACTTGTGTTCCACCGAGTACCGAGTACTGCCTTCCTCCCTGGGTCCCTCTCCCACATAACTCGATCAGCACGGGGACGGGAGATTTAAGGCCAGCCTCCCAATGGCTGATGTCACAATGCTGACGGTGAGCAGATATGTGAAGTCTGTGTGGAGGGCTGGGGTTTGACATCCAGCCTGACCACTGACGCAGAACAGCCGCAGGAGGCTGGATCAGGATCCCAGTAGAGGCTATGTCTTTTTGGTAAGTAAGTACTCTGCATGACAAGTGAGGGCCGGACAACATGTGTGTGTGTGTGTGTGTGTGTGTGTGTGTGTGTGTGTGTGGTGGGTAGAAGCAACTACCCAAAGAATAAAGCAGCGATGCCTTTGTCTGAGGAGAGAGTTCAAAGTAACGACAGGGTCAGTCCTGTGATTTGATTACTTAAAGAAAACATAATAGCTGGAAAATCGATTTAAGATTTTACCAAGACACATCTTCAAAGAAGACAGACAGAAGGCTGATTAGCATGTGAGAAAGTGCTCCTCATCACTGGTCATCAGGGAGATGCAAACCAAGGCAACAAGGAGAGAGACCCTCCCACCAGGAGACTGGCACACGTCACGAAGTCCATAAGACACCCGTGTTGGCACTGCCAGATGTGGAGAGAAAGGAGCCCCTTCCACCTGTGGTAGGACTGTCAGCTAGTGCAGCCTCTATGGAAATGGTATCTAAACGTTAAGACTGAAACTTCCATAAAACCCAGTGCTCTACTTCTTGGCATCTACTCGAAGGCCCCCAACACTGTTTTGAAAAGACTTTTGTGCTCCTGTGTTTGTTGCTGCAGCATTTGCAGTGGGTGAAACCTGGAAGCAACCTAAGTACCCAAGAACAGATGGCCAGGTAAAGAAACGGGAAGATACACACAGTGGAACACGACTTGACTATAAGACATGATAAAATGAGTTTTGCTCCTACGTGGATGAATGGGAAGAGTATCAGGCTGAGTGAAGCTGCTCAGAAGGACAGGGACAGACACAGAATGATCTCATTCGTATGTGGGCCAGGTAATGGGAGTAGGCCTGAGAGTTAGCCCACAGAGCTGAGTTTGCCAAGGAAAGGGGATGACAGTGGGTGGGAGGGACACTTGAAATGGTTTTTGGAGAGACTGTGGCATTCTGGTGGTGGCTGTGGTATTAGAACACTGCATGCCTGGAACTTCCTTATTTGGTGTTGCAAATCACACTGTCTAAACAAAAATTAGAAAAACACACACAACACCCCTTTTTACAAAGGTATCTCTGGTTTGCTATTCTACTTGTTAGGATGTTCTAATCAATAATAAAATAATAGCAGCCTTATGAAACCCAGTCACTACTCAGTGTTGGGTGGAGTTTGCTATTTCCACCCTCCCCCCCCACTCCATTGTAGGTCTTATTTGATGATCTTGAAATCAACAAGGGAAAAAAATGAAATCAGGGGGTCTGATGCCGCCAGCAGGTCAACCTGTACCTGTGGGGTGAGTGCATCAGCAGCCCGATGGTGCCTTCAGACTTCCAGATACCCCCAAATTGCTGCTGTGCCTTTGGCCAGACTTGGGACCAAGTTTACCAAAAATTAAATGGCCCAAAGTTAGGTATGTGGGAGACACACCCACAAACCACCTCTGGCTCAGCTATATAAGCTCATTTATTAGCCTTATTTCAGAGACCCATAAATCTCGAAAGAGATCAAAGGATGCAGTTAGGGCCTGTAGCACAGAGGAAAGTGGGAACCCATGACTGCGAGCCCCAGGCTCACTTGGATCAGGACTCGGTCTCCTCCCCCCAGGTCCCCCATGTTTCCAGAAGCTTGGCAGTCACACCCACAAACTGCCCCTGGTGTCGTGTAATCTCATCAATGGCCAAGACCCAGAGACTATCAACTAAAGCTCCCAGAAGAAAATGACACAGAATTTCCTGGACATTATATTCTACCCATAACAGGCAATACAAAACAAATCATCTAGCATTGCCTTTCCGGCAGGTTTGAGTGGTGGTGGGACTGGTGTCGAAATATGGAATGTAGCTAAAGTAGAGAGAGAGTATGGGGGAAATTGTCTGCCATACAGGCAGGGGGAGGGTTGGAATGGGGGTGGGGTGGGGGAATACTGGGGATTTTGGTGGTGGAAAGTGTGCACAGGTGAGGGGATCGGTGTTTGGTGATTGTATGACCGAAGCTCAAACATGAAAACTTTGTAACTATCTCACAGTGAATCAAAAAAAGGGGGGGGGAATAATAAAATAAAATTAACATTCACAATAGAATAAAAATAAGTAATGCGGAGTTCATGCCCAATTCAATCAGCTTAATCAATGGCTGAATAAATAGCAGTACTCCTACATTATTTAGAAAAAAAATCACTGTCACTGTATCACTGTCATTCATTGCTCATTGATTTGCTCGAGCAGGCACCAGCAACGTCTCCATTGTGAGACTTGTTGTTACTATTTTTGGCATATCAAATACGCCATGGGTAGCTTGCCAGGCTCTGCCGTGTGGGCTAGATACTCTTGGTAGCTTGCCGGGCTCTACGAGAAGGGCAGAGGAATCGAACCTGGGTCAGCTGCATGCAAGGCAAATGCCCTACTGGCTGTGCTATCACTCCAGCCCTAAAAAACTAGTTTGAAAAGATGAAAATCAGAAAACACTTCAGTACCAAGATGTGATAATTTACCACGTAGTCAAGACATGTGCCATGTTATTGTAGAAACTTCTTTATTTTCTAAGCAGTGCTCTGTGAGCAATCAGTCTCTGGTTAGGGGCCAGAGCAATAGTACAGTGGGTCGGGCAATTGCCTTACACAAGGCTTACCCGGGCTTGGTCCCCAGCACCTCGTATGGTCCCCTGAGCCCACAGAAGCGATCCCTGAGTGCAGAAAAAAAATTTAAAAATAAATATGTATAAAAATAAATAATAATAAAATTTAAAAAAATGAAACCAAAACTGAGATAAAAGACAAAAGTAGCTTCCTCTTGTTTGTAGAAAGATTCCTGACAGGGATGAGATTTGCTGTGGTGGTTCTGTGCTGCCTGTGTCAGTTAATCACATCCGTTTTTGAGGAGGATCCGAACTCAGCTCTCCTTCCTCCACATGCACTTCCTGCCAGGCCCGCAAAGGATGCAGGAGAAGGGACTGTGCGGCCCCTTCCTCAGCTATTTATTCCTCCCTTAATGACACAGAACCTTGTTTGCTATCTTGTCCACGTCACCAACCAACAACAGTAACTATATTTGCTGAAATTTCACTGGAGAGGGGCTGGGGGAAGCAGAGCACTATACAGTGAGCTCAGCTGCACATCTCACTGGGAGGACTCTCGGGACCCCTGAAATTCACCTGGGAGGCCCCTCCAGAACCCATCTTTGTTCTTTTGTGCTTTGTTCCTTTACTGATGTCACTCCATTTGAAATGGGCTTACAGATGAACTCGGGTGACTGACCAGTGTTCTGTAGATCTGCTAGTTAGTTCCTCCATCATTACCCAACTGTTGGTTCGAATAGTTTCTAGTCAACCTAGAAATGATGTGCGGCAGTGGTCCAACTTGGTTCAGTTTCAATGATTGTGTTGACTTTTATAAACCTTATACCTCTCCATACACAGTTCAGGATCATTTATCAATATCACCAAATAATTAATTTGCCGGAACTCCGATTAGAATCGCAGTGAACTTGATCAGTAGATCAAGCTGGGAAGAACTGACATCTCAGCAATGTTGAGTCTTCCCAACCATGAGATAAATACCTCTCCATCTATTTAGCTATTTGATTTTATTCATCAGCAATTTTAAGTTTCCGTTATATGTTTTGTACATATTAAATATATGCTTAAATATTTTATTTAGGGAAAAATATATGTAATGGTTAATTCATTTTAAGACTAGACATCTCTTTATAGTTCCTCTATATAAATCACTGGTAATCTGCAAGAAATATATCCCCTTCAAACTCACCCCAAAGACATTAAAGGTAAACAAGAAGAAATGTTCTTAATATATAAAGTGAATGAACTGCAATAATCAAGGAAATGGGGATGACAGATTGTATGTATTACTATTATTGGCTGGATCGATTAATAGCACAGTGGTAGGGCTTTTGCCTTGCATGCGGCCAACCTGAGTTCAGTTCCTCCGCCCCTCTCAGAGAGCCCAGCAAGCTACCGAGAGTATCCCGCCCGCACGGCAGAGCCTGGCAAGCTCCCTGTGGCGTATTCGATATGCCAGGAACAGTAACAACAAGTGTCACAATGGAGACGTTACTGGTGCCCGCTCGAGCAAATCGATGAACAACGGGATGACAGTGACAGTGACAGTGACTATTATTGTCAGACATTTTGACACAGAGCAGAGGTTCACAATCCCTCCTCTGCTCCCCTTAGAACAGGCCTGCAACGGTGATAGTCCCTTTCTCTTCCTCTCCTCTGGGTTTGGCCTGGTGAGGGGGGAGGCTCTGCCCGCCCACAGCCCAACAGGTGGTTCCATGCAGCTTTTGCTGGCGCTTATAATCATGAGATTATGGGAGGAGAAGGATGATGTTCAGTGAAATGGTAGTTAATAAGCAGAGTGGTACTACTAATAATACTTGTTTAGGTAGACATGAATATAATGTTTTTTTTTTCAATAGCAATTTAAAAAATAATTCATTCTATATGAGCTTCAGCCCTAAAGAATTTTGCTCCTAGAACCATGAAAGTTGAGAAGAAAAGTTCTTTCTCTGCCCCCATGGAGGGCTACACATGAGTTGTCAAAATGATTCAGAAATTGAAATCAGTTCAGGAAACAGGTGTCCAAGACCAGAACAGCCAGTGTTCGGTGAATCTGGGGGTGGAACTCTGAGGCAGAGGTAGATTTTGCCTGGTGGAACCATCATTAGGGTGTGTGTGCAGGGGTGGGGCATGGTGGTCTCGGGCAGGCAGGAGTGACCTCTAGAGCAGTGGGTGCACCCCGAAGGGTCGCTCGGAGCCCCAAACTGGGCGTGCCAAGGGGAGGGAGCAGGAGTCCCAGGAAAATCGGGCTGCTTCCTGCTCCACCATGATGTAACTCCATGTGGCGACTGACTCATCTTCAGCCAACCCATCAGATTTATACCTTGGGTTCACTGTCTTCATTATCGGGCTTCACAGAGTCAGCACGTGAGGCTGAGCTTCACACTACATGCTGCAGCTAGCAGGCTCTCCTGCGCGCCCAGCTGACCCGCTGAACCAGCCGAAACACGCATCTTTGTCTTTTCAAGCTCCCGTCCCCGTCCTCTGCTCTGGGATATCTGAGGGCTCCGAGCATAGTGCCTCGTCCTCTCTGCCCATCACCGACTCTGAAAACCTTGTCTTCTCTGGGGTGTTAGTCTCCCACTCTGTTATTTTGTATTCCACAGATGAGTGCGATCTTTCTGCCCCACAGCTTAGAAACTGGCCTCACACGCTGGGGGAAAAAGGCAGCGCAGATAGAGAAGGGAACTCCAAGTAGAGGATGTCGGGAGGACCCATTCGGGTTGGAAGATGCAAACTAAAAGTAGACTATAGACCAAACAGGATGGACAACCCATTCGGGTTGGAAGATGCAAACTAAAAGTAGACGATAGACCAAACAGGATGGACACTCAATACCTCTGTTGCAAACTACAACACCCAAAAGGAGAGGGGACAAAGGGGAATGCCCTGCCGCAGAGCAGGGTGGTGTGGGTGGGGAATGGGGTGGAGGTGGTGAGAGGGATACTAGGAACATTGGTGGAGGTGAATGGGCACTGGTGGAGGGATGGGTAAACGATCACTGTATGAGTGAAGTGCAAACTTATGACAAAAGTTCCTAAGTCTGTAACTGTATATCATGGTGATTTGCTAATAAAAAAAAGCAACCGAAAACCCCCCCCCAAAACTTGCCTTCATCACCAGGTTTCTTCACTCAGTGTCATGCTACAACCACTGGTGATGTGATGTGGATGAACCCGAAACTTCCTAACTCTACCATAAGGAACATTTTAGCCACGATGAACACACGCTTGTTTCTCTGAAATATGTCACTCTCAGACTTCACACCCACCATCTTAGTTTTCTTTTGTCATTCTATCTAGTTCTTCGTATGGTTTCTCCTCGTGCAAAGGCTATGTCAGGATGGTCCCTATTTCCTTGGCCACTTTGAGGAACCCCCTCTTCTCTCCCCCTGGGCACACTTCATTTAGCTCCAGGGCTTTGTAACTCACCTCACCACTTACTGCTGCAGCAATATTGCTGTATAACGAGTCAGCCCGGAGCTTCATGTCACACGGCAGTGAGCACTTTTTGATTCAGGAAGTTAAAACTAAGTGAGAAAATGATTTCTAGGGAAACTAAATGACATAAAACTTCAAATCTTATTTCTGACCACTGCGCTTTTAAACCTATATTGTGAATTTAGGAAAAAAAGAACTATGATATCCATGTAATTTACACAAGAGCCAATGTGGAGCTCTTATATTTCAAAATAGTGCTTTAAATCGTTCCCATATTTTAGCTCTCACAGGTTCTGTACAAACATGCCATTCATGTCTTTCGCTAATCTTTGGTTCCTAAATGAGAGCTTTCAGTCACTTACTTGTCACACGTATCGCATATTCTAAATTTCCTTTCCTCTCCATTCATTGCAACTGGTCAATCCTAGGTAATGATTGATTACATTTTCAAGTTCAGCGTAGTAAAACGTCACTCCTTTGGATTACCTGGTAGCATGCAGTAACAGATGATGGTAACTTAGAGAAAATAGTTTGCTAGAATAATAGAAACAAATCCCCAAAGCTCTTACTTTACGTAGGCAGTGTCTGAAGAGTGGAGCTCACTGCTGCCTAGAGCCCCCATACACAGGACCATTTCCAAGGTCCACTTTACAAATAGGGAAACCAAGGCATGGAGATGTTAAGTGATATGCTCCAGACTATACTACTGAGATGCGGCTAAACCCAGATTTGAACCCAAGATGTGTGACTACAAATGGTGCAGCCTATCGAATATACGGTGTCATCATAGTGTTGAAAGGGAGATTGTAGAAGTAGGCTCAGAAGAGAGTGTCATCGGAATTGAGTAAAGAATCACTGGGATAAATTAACTGTAATACTTCCACCAACACCACACCCTTGTTATCAAAGGCCTGGGTAAGAACCTAATTGCTTCTTGCTTAGGGGAGATAAGGACAACTTGATTTTATTTCCAAGACCCTGGCTGCACAGAAGGAAACACATTTTTTTTTTTTTTTTGCTTTTTGGGTCACACCTGGCAATGCACAGGAGTCATTCCTGGCTCATGCACTCAGGAATTATCCCTGGCGGTGCTCAAGGGACCATATGGGATGCTGGGATTCGAACCCGGGTCAGCCGCGTGCAAGGCAAATGCCCTACCCGCTGTGCTATCACTCCAGCCCCAGGAAACACATTTCTTAACAGCAAGTAGAAGCGGATTTGGGGAAGAAGGACATCAAATGTTGTCCACTATATGGAGCATGAAGGAAAAAATTTCAATCCTGTTGACTAAATGTTTGCACTGGTGGCTGTATAAGAAATGTCTCGATTGCCTTACCATGCCTCGGGGCCTCCTTCACCTGGGGAAGCCACCTTCCCCCTTTTCTCTTCCACATCTCACCTCAAGTCACTCTGCAGAGCCCTGATTTTCCCACTTGAGCTGGATTACAACAAAGTCAAATATCTATTGTCAGGGAAAACTTTCCCAGATCCCAAATAGTTACTGATTCCTGTATTACCGATTCCTTCACAATCTAATTTTTTTTCTTTTTTTTGCTTTTTGGGTCACAACTGGCGATGCACAGGGGTTACTCCTGGCTCCTGCTCAGGAATCACTCCTGGTGGTGCTCAGAGGACCATATGGGATACTGGGAATCGAACCCGGGTCAGCCTTGTGCAAGGCAAATGCCCTACCTGCTGTGCCAAGGCCTTTTTGTTATTCCCACTATGCCACTGAAATGGGTATTGCTAAAGTCTCCCAGGACTGGATTTTGGCCAAATGCTTTTCTCCTCTTTGTTGACTTTTGGGCAGGATTTGACACTTTAAGCATCCTGTCCTTCTGGAAGCTCTTTCTAGACCATGAAATGCTCTTTTTCTTTTTCTCTTTTTTTTTCAGGCTATGCTTTGGTTCTTTTACCCTCAATTCAATTCCTCAGTGTTGGCACTTCTCAGGCCTTGTGCTCCTCTCATTTGGGGTATACAGACATCTTTGGGTTCATTGGTCTCAACTCCATCTCCAGTAGAACTATCAGTCTCCAAGATAGTAGCTTTCCATTAGAAGAGTTAGTAGTAATTCAAACTAAATGCCCCCAAAACTCTCTTTACTTTTAAGCATGCTCCTTTTTAATTGTCACTGTCACTGTCATTGTCATCCATTGTTTATCAATTTGCTCGAGTGGGCACTAGTAAGGTCTCTATTGTGAGTCTTGTTGTTACTGTTTTTGGCATATCGAATACGCCACGGGGAGCTTCCCAGGCTCTGCCATGCCTCTTTAATCACCTCAGTAAACGTGACCTCTATCTCCTCACACAAACTAGAAACATCACAGTCACTCATCTTTCTCTCCTCATACCTCACATGTACCCCCCAAATCTTCTAAATCTTTGTTTAAGTATCTCTTCAACCTATGGGCACCCTGCTTGGTCTCACATATTGCTGATTCTGTGTAGGTACTTACCAGATTTTGCCAGATTTATGTCAAGAATTTTCTATAAAAACTGACTGTCTTCAATGAGTACAGTACCTTGTTCCATTCTCCCCAGGGTTGACAGGGGGATTTTTCAAAAAACGCAAATAGCATTGCAGAATTTTCAGGTCTTAATTAAAATCCCGCACGGACTCCCACACATATCACGAGGAAGTCCAGCGCCCTGAGTCTGGCTCTTTCTGATAAGGCTCCACCTACCACACTGGCCTCAACACTTGTTAAGCTCCAAGTCCCCTTTCTCCAACCCCCGAGATGGATCCACGGTTACTCAGGCACGACGGTCCTTCTCAGGCATCGTCCGTGGTGCTTCCTGATTCCCGAATGCCCTATGTAGGGGCTGGATTGTCTCCCCAGATGTAGGACCCCCCATAATCTATGTGAGCCGACCTGCAGAGAGGGGAAGGGCTTGGTGGGCAGAGTCGGATGAGGAGGATGAGCTCGTACTGCCAGCAGAGACCTAAGCAACCGCTGTGAGAAAATGGAAAAATCTGGATATAAAAACAAATCAAGGGGAGAAGTTCTTCGAAGAAACAGAGATGACCACCACGCACTACACACCGGGAACATCCCAAAATGATGGCGACCATTGGAATCCGGGAGTGAGACATGGACAGACGCTCCCTGGACGTCCGTGGAGGGAACCGACCCTGCTGGCCCCTGGGCCACCTCCCTTCTGCCCTCTGGAGAGTGGGTGAGTTCTGTTGCTTGGAGCCAACTGTAGCCCCGGTCTTGGAGCTGGTGGCTCCAACAAACGAATATGCCTTTCCTTGGTCTTTACTCCCCTGCGAGCCTGCATGCAGCTCAGTAGCTGCTCCCCTAGGAGGAGTTTTAACTGCATCACTCCCGCGCCCATCCTAGCCCCTGGCCGAGACGCCTCTGCTCTGCTCTTCCATCGCTCTACGTCACTCTGCACTACAGTGCACTGTCACTCTATCCCGCGGTAAGAAGTCGTCACACTGTCGGGCCACGGAGAACAGACAGGACGTCATCAGCACTCCCTGTGTCCTGCATGGAACAGGCCAGTAAAGGAACGGTATGCTGCTAACATTTGGTCATTGTCACCGCACCTTAAAAAAGTGTAATTTTATTTCCTTCAGATAAAATATGGCAGGAGCGATAGCACAGCGGGTAGGGTGTTTGCCTTGCATGCGGCCAACCCGGGTTCGATTCCTTCATCCCTCTCGGAGAGCCCAGCAAGCTACCAAGAGTATCCCACCCGCATGGCAGAGCCTGGCAAGCTCCCCGGGGCGTATTCGATATGCCAAAAACAGTAACAACAAGTCTCACAATGGAGACATTACTGGTGCCCGCTCAAGCAAATTGACGAGCAACAAGATGACAGTAATACAGTGCTACAGATAAAATAATACAGAATATCAAGTAGAATGCTTATAAATTAATGGGAAAAACAAGAGCTCACGTTAAGCCAGCATTGGAGTACCGAGATGTAGTGCTAATTAAGTACTTGAACAGGAAGACCAGTTCTATTGCTGCGGTGAATTGTCCAGTTGCAACCATGAGAATTCACCCATGCTACCTCAAATCACAAACTACCCACTTTGCTGTTTTCCCCAGTGCTCTGACTAGCAGTTTGTAACAAAAAATAAATATGATCTGAACAAATGGTAGAAACATCCTTGTTAAGCATTAAAATCAGGAGAGATTAAAAATGTTTCCAACACATCTTGACTAATCTTGCCCGGAGCTCCGTGTTGGGCACCATTACTAGGACAATGTATAGATGTATGTGCTCATTAAACAGGATCAAACTTGGTAGGATGGTAGCCTGAGAATTAATTTCTCTGAACTCTTGGCACTTTACTATGACTTTTCATTTCTATTCATGTACATGTGTTTATTTGTACAACTTTACATGACCGCAAACTCAGCAATCTGTAAGGAGTGAATACATTTTTAGATAAGTATGATCTACCAAGCCTGAATTAAGAATAAATAGAAAATCTGAGTCCGTTGAATAGAAATTCAAATATTCCCCTCCCCATATATGACTTTACCAGTGACTTTTGCCAAACTTTTAAGTAATTACATAAGTCCATTATACTCAGACTTAAAGAAAAATCAGAGGAAATAATTCTAAGTACATTTATTAGCATTATTCAAGGTCAGCATTATCCAAGGTCACTAAAAGTAGAAAACAAAACAACAAAAAAGGAAGACAAAGAAGACATTTTGCTGAACTCATGTACACAGAGGTAAAGATTCTCAATAAAATTACAGTAAATCAAGTTCAACAATGCATCAAAACAATCATAGATCATGACCAAGTGGGCTTATTCCAGACACATGTGCATGATTGAATAAATACAAATCAATGCAATGCACAGTATCAACAAAAGGGAAGGCAAAAATCACGATAATCTAAATAGATGCTGAGAAAGCATCTGACATGATTCATCACCCATTTATGATAGAAACTCAATAAAATGGAGATGGAAGAGCCCATCTCAGCATTACGAAGGACATACACTATAAATCTATGACTAACAGCAGACTCAATGGTGAAAAGCTAAAAGCATTTTCTTTCAATCAAGGAAAAGCTTTCCATTACTACCACTTCTATTGAATTTAGTATTAGAGGTCTAAGCCAGAAAAACTGGATTCAAAACATAAAAGGATTCCAAACTTGGAAAAAACATATTGTTATTTGCAGATGTCATAAGCATATAAGAAACCCCCTGCCAAAATCTATTTCAATTAATTAGTATCAGCCAATCTAAACAGAAAACTAATGGATGGAAATCTGTGGCATTCCTGTACAACTACTACAACAACAACAACATCTAACAAATAATGGGCAGGTAACTCGAATAAACACTTCTCCAGGGCCTAAGACACGACACAGTGGGAAGGGGGCTTGCCTTGCATGCAGCCGAACTGGGTTTGCTACCCAGTCTCCTCTAGGATAACTTAGGCCAGCCAGGTGTGACCCCTGAGCAGTGCCAGGTGTGTGGCCCCCAACAAAAACAAAAGCCACTTCTCCAAAGGAAGCTGCAAATGGTCAACAAGCATGTGACAAACTGCTCAGCGCCCCACGGTCCTGCATCAGGGGGGACCACAGCGGGGCGGTGGAGAGCTGGTATGGAGGGGAGGGGAGAGGAGGGCACTTGATTTGCAGGCAGGGGTTCCTTTCCGGGCATCCCATAGGGTCCCCCCACCCCGAGCCCTGCCAGGAGCGATTTTAGTTTTGGTGACTAAAATCAAAACCCAAAACTGAAAAATATCATAAAAGATCACGGTGAGGTCCCACCTGGCACTTGTACGAACAGCCGACATCACCGCAGCAGGTAGGGAGCGGCGGTGCAGAGAGAACTTTAGAGCTTTTGTGCACGGCCGGCGGGACGACGCATGGGTCCCACCATTCTCTAAACCGTTTCTTTGTGAGGTGAAGGGGGTGAGGAGATGGCATGGAGGTCCACGGAGCTCAGGGAGTTCTTTCTCCCCACAATGATGTCAAAGACGTAACTGGAAACTCAGCTAATCAGGAAATAACAGTCTGGACTTGTTTACTTTTAGGAATCTATTAATCTGCTTATGTGCCATACATGCGGTTATATTCCCCTCCGAGGGCAGTGCGGACCACTGCTGACTCCCTCAGAGTGATAAGGACGGTGGCAGCTGTTTGGCCCGAGGACCACCTGTTAGTAAGGCTGACAGGCTCGTCAAGGGCTTGCTTTCCTGCCTTGCTTGGGAAAGCCCCTGTGTACCTGCAGCTTCCGAGAAGGGATCTGGCAGGGCCTTTCCAGGGGCTGCTCCTGGGAGCTCAGCTCCTGCACCGCTGGGCCACACCCGAAAGCACCGAGCAGGAAGCTCGCTGTTTTCACCGTCTACCCCAAGCCGCACGGCAGAAGAGAACTAATTCTCTTGGAGACCTAAGCGCAGGGCCCGGGGTAGCTGCTCAAGAGCTGCAGAGATGAACAAGACTCAAGCCCCGCTTTAGGGATTCACATCTTTCTGCTGGGGGGAAAAAAGGCAGTTTCAGTTCCCAGGGTTTCAATAGTCACACAGGGGAGAGAGAGAGAGAGAGAGAGAGAGAGAGAGAGAGAGAGAGAGAGAGAGAGAGAGAGAGAGAGAGAGAGAGAGAGAGAGAGAGAGAGAGAGAGAGAGAGAGATGGAGAGAGAGAGGGAGAGAGAGAGGGAGAGATGGAGAGAGAGAGAAAGAGAGAGGGAGGGAGAGAGAGGGAGAGAGAGAAAGAGAGAGGGAGAGAGAGAGACACACTCCTTCCAACAGGTGCAACCAGGGAGGGCTCCCAGGGCACCGGAGGGGCGCTGCCAAAAGACGGGCAGTGGGCATCAGAAATGTCACCAATGGGGGCTGGAGTGACAGTACAGTGCGGGGAGTGTTTGCCTTGCACATGGCCGACCTGGGTTCAATCCCTAGCATCCCATATGGTCTCCCAAGCACCGCCAGGAGTAACTCCTGAGTGCAGAGCCAGGAGGAACCCCTGAGCATCACTGAGTGTGATCTAAAAAGCAAAACAAAACAAAACAACAAAAAAAGAAATGTCACCAACGACCACCCCGAGCCACCCTGATCACCGTCACCTACAGTGGGCACTGGGAACGGCTCCGAGTTTAATGGGTGAGGAGGAAGGCGTGCTAACAGCGGGCCTGGGACGTGGGAATGATGTTATTTACACGTGTAACGTTCTCCCGTGCATGTTACCTAGTAATTCGCACGCGGACCATTTATCTAGCAGTGTATAGCATTTAACAGTGACTCAACAAATCTATGCCCTCGGGAAGCTCTTTTTTATGTACAAAGTAGGGACAATAGGGTGAGGGACACAGGGGCAGGCGCCCTGGCCTGGGACGCACAGGGGAGCATCTGGAAGGGAAACCGCCAGGTGCTGCTGCGTGGGAGGGGCCTGGGGCGGGTCCGCGGGAGCACCCTGGGGTGAGCAGAGGCAGAGCCCAGGGAGAGGCGGGGCGGGGCGGGCGGGGCTGGACCGAGGAGCCCTTGAACATCTCAAGGCCAGATGCAAGGCTGCTGCTCACCAGGCGGCCGGCTGGCGTGAAGGGCGATTGGGGGAGTGAGAGAGGGAGCCGGTGCTGGACCTAGGCGCGGGGGGCGCGGGGGGCAGAGACGTGGGGGGCAGAGACTGGGGTGGCAGAGATGCGGGGGGCAGAGACGCGGAGCGCGGGGGCCAAGGGGCCTTTCACAGGCACGAGGCCGTGGGGAACCAGCAGCAACAGCAGCAGCTGAGGGGGAGGACGGAGGGACAGGTGTAGAAATAGGGACCAGGTCAAATCACGATGCACCCAGAGTGACCAGGGGGCCAAATTCTGTCATGACCCAAAAGGCAACAACTGACTTAGCACCCTGCTAGAGTTAGGGAAGACTAATCTGGCCTGAGCACTGTAGTCTGAGATCTATGGCGAGACGCCCCCAGGAGAGCCACCCGACAAGCTCAATGTTTCACTTGCTGCTGTGTCCTTACAAAATAACAAGTATTAAGAAGTAGAATTAAGATGTTAATTAAATGAATGTAAGGAGACACACGCCCTAGTTGTTCTCTTGCCCGTGAGTGAAGGGTTTCCAGAGGCGGGCGTGCGGCCACACCTGCGTGCGGCTACCCTGCAGCTGGGGAAGCGGAGAGAGGAGGGAAGGCCAGGCTGAGAGACGGAGTGCAGAGACTAGCAGGGGGGCAGCGTGAGACGGGAATGGGGCTCAGTGAGACGGAATGGGGGCTCAGTGAGACTGGGACAGGCACACGGGGAGGATGGAATCAACGACATCTGGTCTCCAACCAGCCGGGCCCTGGTTTCCTCCTCTGTCCACCCATGGCATCGGCCCTCCTGGGTGGGGAAGTGGCCCGAGTCCACCAAACACAGGAAGGGAGGGAGGGAGAGGAGGGGAGAGAGAGAGAGTGAAAGAGAGACAGAGAGAGAGACAGATAGACAGACAGAGACAGAGAGAGGAGAGAGAGGAGAGAGAAGAAAGAAGAGAGAGGAGAGAGGAGAGGAGAGGAGAGGAGAGGAGAGGAGAGGAGAGGAGAGAGGAGAGGAGAGGAGAGGAGAGGAGAGGAGAGGAGAGGAGAGGAGAGGAGAGGAGAGGAGAGGAGAGAGAGCAAGAGAGAGTGAGAGAGAAAAGAGAGAGAAGAGAGAGCAGGGAGAGAGAGGAGGGAGAGAGAGAAGAGAGAGGAGAGAGAGAGGAGAGAGAGCAAGGAAAGAGAGAGGACAGAGGGAGGAGAGAAAGGAGAGAGAGAAGAGGGGAAAAGAGAGGAGAGAAGAGAGAGAGGAGAGAGAAAGCGAGAGTGAGAGAGAGAGAGCGAGAGAGAGATAGAGCGAGAGAGAGAGAGAGAGAGAGAGGAGAAAGAGCGAGCGAGCGAGAGAGAGAGAGAGAGAGAGAGAGAGAGCGAGCGAGAGAGAGCGCCGAGAGGCACGGGACTCCCGGTGGCCGGGGACTACACACACCCGGGCTATACCGCAGATGCGCGTGTTTCGGAGAGAGGAGGATTGGGGTGTGGAAGGAACCCGATTGCGGACAAGGAGCTTATGGAAACGCCTGGTCCTGGCCCAGCTCTGTAACTGCTGTCCAAAGCTTAGTTTTCCCTGGGGCGGAAACGCTACATTAGGTTTCACTTAGATTAATTACTTCCTTGCTTGACTCGGTCCGTGTCTCTCCTTCTCCCCTTACAGAATACACCTCTCCACTCCCAGCCGCCTTCCCAAACGGATGTCGGAGTAACTCTCAGATTCTCTCAATGTCCGTAGCAAGAGCGCTGGCAGGAAGGAGATTCAACAGGAATGCCAGCTTGAAAAAAGATAAAAACGTTCATGTAAAAACCCCACTCCAGTGAAACTACCGCTGTGCCCTCATCGTGCTGTGCAGAGGATTGAGTGTCTGTAGCCTTGGAACAGTGCTCCCCCAAACCTTGAGCCCGGTGCTCTCATTACTGTGTCTGGGGCTGCTTTGATATCTCTGTTAGAGCAAAATTCCTCTTTCCCCGGTGCCTTCCTTTGTTTTGTCTTTGTTATAGCAGATAGGCTTTCGTCTCACCTCAGAGCCTGGCTCAGAGTCACAGAGCTTGCTTTTTAAAAAGTACTGTGGTTCTCTTGCCTTTTTCTTCAAAGTGTTCCAACTTAAGTGTAAATTAATTTATATGATTCTTCTATGATAGTTTCATGTCTCTTTAGCTTTTTGTCATTAATGCCAGAAGCTTCTGGCTTTCAAAGGAAGTAGAAAACAAAACTCTCAAAGGAGAAAACTCACCAGGTTCTGACAGGAAATATTAAAGATTTAAAATAATAAAATTAGAAGCAATAATATTTTTTAGAAGAACTGCTAATCTTACATGGATTTGGAAGGCAGCACCACAAAAATACTAATTTGAATGCTTAAAAAAGCAAATTCATTTTTAAAAAACCTACTCTCTCATTCAAATTCTTAAAGAATTCATTACTGAAACCAGTGGAAAATTGAAATTGAAATCAGTGAAGATTCTGAAAGTTTGTACTTAGTTTTTGGGGCTCTTTAAATAATATATAAAGGTTAAATTAAAAAGCTAGCTAATGTGCTCCTAAGAGAACATTCTAGAAAAGCATCACAAGAGGGTAGGAGGAAAAAGGCTCAATCGTTACTAGGATGAATTTTAAGGTATTAGTGAAGATTTAAAACTACAAGGACAACAGCAAAAACTGTGACAAAAAATTCTGCACATTAAAGAAACAACCATAAAGTCAAATAAGGGAGAAGGCATTTGCACATCCTACGTCTATTGAGATTAGGAGAGTAAGAGGAGCTGAGGAGCAGCTCAACAGGTTAAAACACATGTATCAGTAGGTGTGGCACAAAAATGAGAAAGGAAGGCGGAGGGATAGTAATTAACATCTTAAATTTGTAAAAATTATGGTAACTTTTTATTTAAAATGGGCATAAATTCTGAATAAAATCTTCAATAAAATACATACAGAATGCCAGACACATGAAGAGATGGTCATCTTTACTCGTCATTAGGGAAACGCAAATCCCAGCCACAACAGCACTGAGAAACCATCTCACACCTGAGGGGATGGCTAATATGTAAAAGCTAAGCAACTAGAGTCGACAGGAAGTGCTATGAACTGTCAACCCAGGGGCCCTCTGAAAACAAAGATTCTCCAAAAAAGACCCAGCTCTTCTACTGCTGGGTATTTGCCTAACGAATAACAGAACACTAATTTAATGACAGATTTGCCCTGATGTTCACTGCAGCATTAATCTGAATAGTCGATACAAGCAAATCACCTCAGTGCCCAACGATGAATGGATGAATGAAAGGATAAGGATAGAGAAGATGTGTGTGTGTGTGTGTGTGTGTGTGTGTGTGTACACATATAATGGAATATTATGCAACCATAATAATAGATTTTTTTTTCTTTTTTGGCAACATGGGTAGATCTAAAGGGTAGATCATTTAATAAATGAAACAAAATAAATTAGATGAAAAAGGACAAACATCGTAGGATCTCTTGCATACAAAGCAAGTGAACAAAACAAAACAAAGTCTCACTATGGTTAAAGAAGAAGAAGGAAGCGAGCTTGGGAAGCAAGTAAAACCGACCCATTGCATGCGGGTGGATGGAAACTAGACTCCGGCTGCAATCATTAGGTTGTGCACATGGGTGCTGAATTATGTTCGTACATAGCCTATTAAATGCATTTCTCCTGTTATTTCATTCTGTTTTTCTGGCCCTCCTCAACAGTGCTCAGGAAGCAGAGGAGACACTTGGTGAAACTTGCCAACTGGTCAGGTGGTCCAGTGGTATGAGCCATGGAAATGGAGCTGCTCAGGTTGGTAGTATCTGGGGTCAGTGGCAATGAGATGCCAACGTTTGGTTTGAAAGCCTATGCCTGAAGGCCGAGAAACCTCTCTCACTCCCAAATAAAGTTCTTAGCCAACGACACAATAAAAATTCAGAAATACAATTAAGCTGAGAAAACGAGATGTTACATAAAGGAGGTGAAGTTTGAGCTAGATCCTAAGGGTGACATAAATGCTAACCCAAAGCAGTACTTTGACAAAGGTGAGAGAAAGGACATTTAGGGAGGAAGGACAATGTAATAAGCAATAAAGCGATAGCACAGCGGGTAGGGCATTTGCCTTGCATGGCAGACCCGGGTTCGATTCCTCCGCCCCTCTCGGAGAGCATGGCAAGCTACCGAGAGTATCCCGCCCGCACGGCAGAGCCTGGCAAGCTCCCCGTGGCATATTCAATATGCCAAAAACAGTAACAACAAGTCTCACCATGGAGACATTCCTGGTGCCCGCTCGAGCAAATCGATGAACAGGACGACAGTGCTCCAGTGCTACTAATGATATGAGTACTCATACACAAAAGGTGATCTGTGTATTCTACTGCGGTGGATTCAACCAACCAACTCTCAGTGGAGTGGAGTGGACTGGGATTTTCAACACTGGCTAGAGACCGGACTTGAGCTTTCTCTGTCTGTCTGTCTGGGTGGCAGACACGGCTAGGGGGCTGAATTAGCGCCAGCCAGGCGCAAGGCCAGAATTTTTCAGCTCTGTCCAGTCTCCTGCCTGGACTCTGTAAAGCCGCGTGCCTTTGGTATCGGGAGAACCTAAGCAAAGACTCAGGGAAAGGAAATGGAAGCTCACTGTGGTACAGCGCGGGCCACTCTGCCCGGAATGAAAAAGAATATGAAGTCAGCAGGGATATGAACGGGACAGCCCGGGGTACCCACTGGAGAACCAGACTCCTGACCCACATCTATCATAACTGCACTTCAATGTCTGGTTAAAAAATAAACTCTTTAAAAAAATGTCCAAGTTGTATGTATACTGTGAAATAGCTGATGGCCAATAAACCAAAATGTGGAACAAAAGAAGTGTGCAACTTTAGAAATATTTTTGATAGTAGGAGAATACTAATACACCCTAACATTAAGAAAGATTGCTAGGCTTAATTCATGACAATCTTGCTTTAAACTCATTATTGCAAAGATCAAAGAAAAATGTTTTGGCTCAGTAAGCACATCAAATGACTAAAAACAATTTCAATTTCCTTGGGAATTGCTGCAATTTAAAATTACTCATTTGAAGGGACCACTGATGATGGTTGGAGGCTCGCTCGGGATGGAGATGCTGAAAGTAGACTATGGACCAAACATGATGGCCACTTAGTACCTGTACTGCAAACCATAGCACCCAGAAGGGGAGAGAGAGCAAGCGGGAACGTGCCTGCCACAAGGCAGGGGGTGGAAAGTGGGGGTGTCGGGAAGGACACTGGGAACATTGGGGGTGGAGAACGGGCACTGGTGGAGGGATGGGTACTCGATCATTGCATGGCTGAAACATAATCAAGAAAGTCTGTAAGTCTGTAACTGTATCTCATGGTGATACATTAAAATTTAAAAAATTTTAAATAATAAAATAAAATTACTCATTTGGACGGGACACACTGAATAATGGGGCCATCATATTTCAGAGCCACCAGGGTACGAAACGCCACAGAATCCCACACGTTGTGTTGGAAGCGTTGTCCAGAGGGGGCACGTGTCCCAAGTCTGGCTTTCCTCAGTGGCACCTGCCTTCAGGGGGCAGATCTGTGACAGGCCGCAACGCAGAGCCCTTCAGAACTTGATTTTGAAGAGCAAACGGGCCCCTGCAGGGGCTGAGCAGGCTGCTCCCCGCGTGTCTGAGGATCCGTGGGCGGCCACAGCACTTGCACGGATTGGAAGAGACGTTTTCTTGGTACAGCACTGCCACAAAATTAATTCAAATGCTAGAAACTAATTTGGTGGTTCGACAGTCTCTTAGTCATTTATTCATGAGGTAACAGGCAAGTGTGTTTACATAACCGCGACTCTTTCTCATGGATTCCAGGCCAATGAGGGTCGTCTGGGACACCTCAGGTTCTGCGACCACTTTCAGGATGGGGACTGTGCTGTGACACCACGGCACTGATCCATTTCGTTCCAGGGAAGAGGAAAGCAGAGGAGAATGTCCTCGGTACTCTAGGGATCTTGGAGGAGAGAAACTGCTTTTTCCATACAGGAAAGCCAAAACAGCCCCCCCAACAGAAAAGTTTGGAAGCTTTTTTTCGGGGCAGAGGGGGAACACTCAGTAGTACTCAGGGGTTACTCCTGGCTTTGTGCTCAGGGATCCCTCCTGCCAGGATCTCTTGAGTCCATATGGCGTGCTGGGGATCGAACCTGGGTCAGCCACACGCAAGGCAAGAGCCCAAAGCACTGGGATATCTTTCTGGCCCTCTGGAGACCTTTTTTTTTTTTTTTTTTAAATTTGAGAATGTGTGCTCTTTATTTATTTATTGCTTTTTGGGTCACACCCAGCGATGCACAGGGGTCACTCCTGGCTCATGCACTCAGGAATCACCCCTGGCGGTGCTCAGGGGACCATATGGGATGCGGGGATTTGAACCCGGGTCGGCCGCGTGCAAGGCAAACGCCCTACCGGCTTTGCTATCGCTCCAGCCCCACTGGAGACTTTCTAAATGAGCAAAACATGGTGCCTTTAAAGGTCAGGAGACAGGATGATACAGCATGCTTATTATTGTTTTATAACGTAGGAGTACTACTATTTATTCATCCATTGATTAAGTTGACTGAATTAGGCATGAACTCCACATTACTTTTTTTAAAATTCAGAATGTTAATTTTATTTTTATTATTATTATCATTATTATTATTATTTAATCATTGTGAGATACACAAAAGAGTCTCTGAAACAAGCAGCTCACTGCAGAGATTTCTCCAGCACGCTTATTGTTTAATGAAGCAAGAGGGGCTGGAGAGACAGTCCAGGGGAAAGGCGTCAACCTCGCAGGTGGCCAACTGGGATTGGATCTTCAGCACCGGGAGTGATCCCCGAGCACAGAGCTGGGACTCCCCCAAAAAAGCAAAAACACAACCCAGCAACATAACACACCGACTAACCAAACTTGGTTTGGGTTCTATTCCCTAAAATTAAAGGAATACTGAGAATGAGAATTAACGAGAATTCATGTCCATTAGCACAATTAAAATGGGGGCTGGGGAGAGAGCACGATTGCCTCGTACACGTCCCTCCCTGTTCAATCCCCAACGACCGGCGTGGACCCCCGCCATCCAGGGGGGAGTTATCCTGGAGCACAGAGCCAGGAGTAAGCCCTGGGTGGGCATTGCTGGGTGTGGGGGCTGGGAATCCGAATGATACTATTAAATTAGCTCCTACTTTATTTTTTGAAATCATATTTAACTTTTATCTTTAATTCTATCTACTGCGGTACCAGGAGTCCAGCCCAGCTCAAAGGCAAGCGCTGGAACCCTCGGCTCCCCCGGCTGGCCTGAAAACCTGTTTTAAATTGAAATTTAAGTCTCCAATGCATGAAGCTCTATTTCCTGCACAGCAACCCCCCCAGGGACGCTGCTTTCCCTGGTTGCATAGGGGGTGGGGGCGGGGGGGCGGGCTCCATCAGACCCGCGGGCTACTCAGCCCTGCTCAGCCCAAGAGCGTGACGTCACACTCACACGTCACACTCCTGGGCTGAGGCTGGCGCTGAGGTATTGCTCAATGCTGAGAGGCACGAGGGCCAAGCCAAGTGATGCTCAGGGCAGGAAACTGAGGCGGGGATTGAACCCAGGGCCCGCACATGCGCAGAAAGTGGCTTACCCCTCGGCGCTACCCCTCCAGGCCTAGCATATTTTCTTAGGATAAAGACAGAGGATTTTATTCTCCCACTTGGGCTCCCGACATGGTCTTCCCCACTGTCCCCCTTGGCCAGACATACATCTTGGCCGACTTTCTTTCCCACCTTTGGGTGGTCTCTTCAGTGATCACCCAAGACCAAAGTTACTCCTGTTCTGGCCCAAGGAGAGCCCTTAGCAGGGGTTCTCCAGCTCACTCCTCTCCTGCCCACGCCAGTCTCTGCATATTTAGGACGCCCAAGGGGGCTTATCCAGCGCTGTGGCTTCAGACACCACCCAGCTCCCAACTCCCGTCCCATCCACCGTCTAAACACAGGAGATATCCGACCTGCTTATTTTGCCTCTATCCCATAATCCACGTCCAGCCCAGGGTTTGACATCACTGTGCCGAAATGATCGTCCCTCCTGACATCTCAATTTCCCCCAGTCAGGTCTGGCTTAACATTCTGGAGTCATTTTGACAGCTCATCGTCCTCATCCCTATAATCATACAGTCACCAATTCCCAGCACAGCGCTGCCAGAAATACTTGCGACATTCTCTACAGTGACTGGGACTCCAATAACAATACCCCTCATTTCTAGAGCTCTTTAAAACAGACAAGGCTCCCACAGATATTCTCCCTTAAAACTTCCACGTTAACCACAGAGAGTCAAAGGTTCAGAAACTTGAGTGATTTGTCTCACAGTTTAGAAGCGGAATCAGGCTAGATAACAGTATTTCAGCAGCTGCCCACTCCGAGGCATGCTCGAGCTGTAACGTGCCCCCAGCCTCGTCTATATCTTTCCTCATTCAGGTAATCATAAATAGTCACTGTCTCATAACCACTCTCCCGACACTGCTGACCTCTCATGACCTTCCCGAGGACTGAGTTCGACTCTGGGAACACTCAAGGTACCCAGCCCAGTGCTGACAACCAACTCCAATAATTTCAACACTGCTGTGCAACGTTTCTTCCCACAAACCTACTACGACCAAGGCAAACGGATGCACTCCCCTTGGCTCAGACATGCGTGAGGCATTTGGGTGCGTTCCTCTGTTCGCCCACAGCTCCCAGAAGTGCGTCCCCTGCCTTTGAGATGTTATGCCATTTCTTTCTTGCATCCAGCTGGGACACACTGCTGGCTCCGTAGCATATCCGAGTCTGAGATAGATCTGGGTTAGAATGGGGGACTAAGAAAGGATCCGGGTCTCAGAGAGCTTGGATCTAGGGGAATCTCCAAGTTTTGAGCAAAGGTCACACACGGCTGATCCCCAAGGCAGGAAGCGATGACGCCAACCTCTCCATGGCCAAGTCCAACACGAAGCCCTGTGGCTAGAGGTCTTATCAGGATTGGGTTGAATCACAGTTGCTGAATCAAATGTCCTTGCTTTCAGCCTAGGTGACAAGCACCGGGTCTTTAACAGACTCATTGTGGTTCAATATTTAGCCCTTGGCATGTAATGCAGCATTTCTCATATGAAAACACCCCAGTCAAGATACCAGCACAGGCATTTCTCTCAGTGAAGAATATTGGTGTAGAACATTTCTTTCCATTTATGACTATGAGATGGGAGAGCGTGGCGTGTGCGTGTTCACACACACACACCTGTAGGGGACATGGGGAGCACCAGCTCTCCTGTTCCCCATGGAGGGCAGATGTCACTTTCTTTTCGGGGACAGGGCTGTCATTCCATCTCTAGAGTTCCCCCCATTTTCCTGACATGGATCCTCCATTTTAATAGCGCTTGGAGATGCAGGACCTCAGAGCACATATGTTCACTTTGCACATTTTTCTGTGTCAATAAACAGGGAATAGGATTAGCATTTTCCTCCATATGGCCTGCTTTGCTGTTCCCAGAGCCAGGAGAATGCTAGATTCTAGACTGTGATTCTGGGCCGCATCTCTAAAAAAAAAAATTTTTTTTTTGAGTGCCTACATTAAACTTATCCTTTTTGGTGTACAATGTTTTTTTTTAAGCTTCGAGTTTTGGCATATTCATGGTTGAATAACCACCACCACAAGCAAGATATAGGACAGTCCTACCACCTCCTCTGAGAAGGTTCCCTGACGGTTCCTCTGTGCTCTACGCCTCTAACGATTCCTCTGTTCCTTTACCTCTTCACCTCTCTCCCCGTCCAGATTGTTTTTGTTTTCACCAAAATGTCACAGAAACAGAAAAGTACGACACTGTTGCCTGCTGAATCCTTTAATCTGCACCATGCCCGGGATACACATAAACAGTTTCTGTTGCAGGTAAGGGTTCGGGAACATGACGGCTCTATTTATCCACAGCCTCATCCTTATGGAGGGACCTCAAGGGTATTTCCTGTTTGTGGTAAAACTACTCAAAGTAGGTTTTTGTGTTTTGTTAGTTTTTTTTTTTTAATGTTTTAAAAAATTCACGTGGGAATAAAATTGCAGTCCACAGAGCAAGTGGCTACTTCTATTATGGGAAAATTGCTAAATTGAGGTGCTGGGGAGGCGGCTTAAGAGGCGGAGCACCGACCTCACGAGTAAGGCCTTGGCTTTGGTCCCTCCCACCGGATGTCCACTCCCAGCACTGCCCAGAGTGGGCCCCATAATAGGAAAAATAGGAAAAGCTGAGAAAAAGAAAGAAATGACCAAGCTCGGGGCTGGAGCGATAGCATAGCGGGTAGGGCGTTTGCCTTGCACGCGGCCGACCCGGGTTCAAATCCCAGCATCACATATGGTCCCCTGAGCACCACCAGGAGTAATTCCTGAGTGCAGAGCCAGGAGTAACCCCTGTGCATCGCCAGGTGTGACACCCCCCCAAAAAAAAAGAAATGGCCAAGCTCTCTTCTACAGTCCTGTTTTGTTTTGCATTCTCACCCGCAATCTAGGAGTTCCAGCTGCTACAGATTTTAGCCAACGTGTGATATTCTCAACTTCTCTTTTTGTTTGTTTTGTCTTTGGCATTCTAGGTGTGCACTGTGAGAGATTAATAATGCACAGTTATATTTTGTAGAACTGCAATAGTTTGACTCCCAATATAGGTCCCACTGAGACTTTTTCCCTTCCTTCCAATCTTTGACCTATTGCTCTTCATGACTTAACATTTCTTTGTGATTAAGGGATAAGTCTTAGCAATTGTAGGTATATATGTATAATTATATATGTGTGTGTGTATGTGTGTGTGTATGTGTGTGTGTGTATATAATACACTGCTCTCACATCCCTAGAGTAGCAATGTGTAACCACTGACAACTTCTACTAAAATTTAAAGTGTTTCGATATAGTAAGAACAGAAAAATATACAAATACACAATCTATGTATACACAATGTAATATAGTATTATCTAATTTTATCAATTATATATGAATGGAATTTTAATAAAACTTTTCCATCCTCTTCAGCTATGTTTCTATTTCATCTGCTTTGGTAACTGTTTGTTTTTATAGGTTGTCGATTTCTATTTTCTGGCCTTATCAAAAGTAAATGAGAAAACATGATTAGGGTAGTCAAATATTTGAGTAACAGGTTCTTGTACTTCTTGGAAATCTAGGATTTTTCTTACCAAGATCTAAATGGATTATGAATTATTTATATAGTTAATTATAAATTACCATAAGTACTTTATTTATTTTAAAATTTAAATCAGCTTTTTCTTTACATGTGGTTATCTTTCTTTCCCAGCACCATTTGTTGAAAAGGCTAGATCCATATTTCATTCCCTACACAAAAGTCATTTCAAAGTGGGTCAAAAAACTTGAGATCAAACCAGAATCCATGAAGTAAATGAGGAAAACATTGGCATAACACTCCAAGATTTGGCCCTCAAAGGTGTTTCTAATGATACAATTCCACTGGCAAAGGAAACAGAAGCAAAAATAAACAAGTGGGAAGACATCAAATTAAAGTTTCTGCAAGGCAAGCTGAAAAAAAAAAAGACGTCTAGAGTTATAGTGCAGCGGGCAGGAACTTTCTTTGCCTTGCATGCGGCCAACCAGGGTTCGATCCCTGGCTTCCCATATGGTCCCCTGAACACTGCCAGGAGTAATTTCTGAGCAACAGAGCCAGGAGTAACCCGAGTATCTCCGGGTGTGCCTCCCTCTCACCCCACAACACACACAAAAAGAAGGAAATGGGCCAATTCTAAAAGATACCCAATAGAATGGGAGAAAATACTTGCACTCGATACATCAGATAAAGGTTTAAAATCCAAGATAACATAAAGCACTCATGAACTCGACTCCTCAAAATTCCAAAAACCCTATCAAAAAATGGGGAGAGTAAATGAACAGACACTTCTCTGAAGAAGACAGCCAGATGACCAATTGGCACGTGTTAAAGTGGTCACCATCACTTATCAGGAAAATTAAATCAAGATGACAATGAGATATCATCTCACACAGGTGAAATGATGCATATAAAAAAAACACAAAGAGTGGCTGAAGCAATAGCACAGTGGGTAGGGCGTTTGCCTTGCACGCGGCCGACCTGGGTTCAATTCCCAGCATCCCATATGGTCCCCTGAGCACCGCCAGGGGTGATTCCTGAGTGCAGAGCCAGGAGTAATCCCTGTGCATTGCCGGGTGTGACCCAAAAAGGAAAAAAAAAAGCACAAAGAACTGGAATGATCTGTGTTAGAGGGGATGTGGAGAAAAACACACTCTCATTTTCTGCTGGTGGGAATGTTGTTGGTTCAACCCCTATTGAAAACAGTATGAAGAGTTCACAGAAAGGAAAAACAGAGGTAGCTTGTGGGCATGTATCTCCAGGACACAAAAACATTAATTCAAAAGGACATAGGCACACTGTTATTCACTGTAATAATGAAGATATGGGCTGGAGCGATAGCACAGCAGGTAGGGCATTTGCCTTGCATGCAGCCGACCCGGGTTCGATTCCTCTGTCCCTCTCAGAGAGCCTGGAAAGCTACCAAGAGTATCTCACCTGCACCACAGAGCCTGGCAAGCTCCCCGTGGCGTATTCGATATGCCAAAAACAGTAACAACAAGTCTCACAATGGAGACTTACTGGTGCCTGCTCAAGCAAATCGATGAGCAACGGGATGACAGTGACCGTGACAGCTAAGATATGGAATCAACTTAGGTATTCAACAGCAGGTGAGTGGATCATGAAGATGAAGCCCATATGCACAATGGAATACTATGCAGCTGCAAGGAACCGTGAAAGCATGTCATTTGCGGTAACTTGGATGGAATGGAAGGATATCATGTTGAGTGAAGCAAATCAGATGAAGAAAGATACAGATCACATGACTCTTTCTCCCAGAAGGGAGCATAACATGACGCCCGCCATAGCCATGCCTCTGGACTCCACGCCAGTCTGTTTCACCCGGAGTGCCCCAGAGGGGGGTGGGTGAGAGCCCTCCCCACCCCATAGGACCCAGCCCCGGCAGCCGAACCTCTCCAGACCCAACCACCACCACGCTCAAGGCCGCTCCCACACACTCGGGCCGAGCCTCAGGCATGAGAACACATCATAAGACACTCCCTGCCCATTCTTCATAAGTACCACACCACATCTGACGGGATTTGGATCGTAGGCAACGAATCATAGAGGGAAAATACATACATATTTTCATATATATATGAAATCACATCACTCAACCTTTAACAACATGTTAGTGATATCCTAAAGAATGTCTTAATGGCCCCTGCCAAAATAGAACAATCTTCACACTGTTTCCCATATGAATACTTTTTTTGTAAGCATTTTCAGTGGTTCTTTATAACAGACAATACAAAATATATTATTTCGGTTGTGCTTTGGGACAGGGGCTTGAGAGGGAAACATCCCAAATTTGGTGGTGGGAAGGTGTCATGGTGGTGGGATTGCTGTTTGAATATTAAACGTAATCAAATGTTGTGAACTACCTTATAAAACAAAAAAAATTGAAAAAAAAAGAAGAAAGATAAATAATGGATGAACTCAGGTATCTGTAGTATAGAGGATAAGATGGCAAGGGACAGGGGGCCTCAAAGCGGGATACTTAGATTAAGCTGGAGCCTGGACTATAGAACTGAGGTAGAGAAGGAAAGAAGCTGCAGGTAGCAGAGAGACAAGGGGTGGACGGAGGGTAGAGGCAGGGTGCAGGGGCCCAAGGCAGTGGTGATGGAGAAGAGTTATTTATAGATCTGTACCAAGAACCAACAACACAGAAAGCATAATACCCAAACTCCAATAATCAAGCTTAAAAATGTGCCCGTCAAGGGGCTGGAGCGATAGCACAGCGGGTAGGGCGTTTGCCTTGCACGCTGCCGACCCAGGTTCGATCCCCGGCATCCCATATGGTCCCCCAAACACCACCAGGGGTAATTCCTGAGTGCAAAGCCAGGAGTAACCCCTGAGCATCGTTGGGTGTGACCTACAAAGCAAAAAAAAATGTGCCCATCAAGTGGGCAGGCGGGGGAGGCAGGGGTGGGTCAGGTGGGTAAGGAGGGCACTGGTGTAAGGAAGTTACACTGGTGATGGGATAGGTGTCGGAAAATCGGCGCCTGAAACCCCACTATAAATAAATTTGTTAATCACATACCTCGACTCAAAAAGAGAGATTTTGAAACATTTCAATCAAGTGCCAACACCCCAATGTGCCTTTTCAGGCGAGAGAAGAGAGACAGGGTTACAGAAGACCAGCTTGCTGCTACCGTTTGCCAAGCTAGTCCGGAGAGAGAAGGAGGCTGAACGTCACTGACAGACTCGGAGAATCTGGACAAGAGAATGGCCTCGGAAGCTCAGCCTTGCGGCCCAGACCCCCTCTTGTTAGAGCGCCTGGGTGGGCGTGTCCGACGCTGGCCCCCTACTGCCCACAGAGATGCCCATGCAGGCAAAGGCATCGCAAAACAACAACCAAGGAGAGCAATGCCGGGAGGTGGCGTCTGACCCACCCTGCTTCTCAGTTCCATCACTCTGTGCGAATGTTCTGGAGCATCTGTGGGAATCTAAGCCTGGAGTTTTGACTCCTCTGGGGCAGAAAATCATGCTCATCATTGCCTCACCCCTCCAAGAGCCGAGGGAATCCTCAACTTTTATACTGCAAGATGAAAGGTCTTGGGAAGAGATGCTCTTGATGGCTTCAGTGGCATGGACCTGGGGACTTTCTGGGGCCGTTGGAGTCGCTGTTGGGTGTGTGTGTGGGGGGGTGTCTCCCAAGTTGTGATCTGAGGGCCCCGGAAGGCCCTCCCATTGGGCCTATGGTTTAATGCGAGGGTCCAAGGATGCAGTGATGCCGGGGGTCCCCAGGCCACACCACAGATGCCTGGTGGTCTCCAGAGCTTCGTCTGACCCCGTGGTGCCAATGTTAGAATCAGGGGCTGGCCACTTTCGAGGCCTGTGACTTAACCTCCACACTCCATCTTGAGCTGAAACTTTGAAAACTGGTGACGCCTTCCCAAACTTGACGTTTGAAATGGAAGCAAATAAAAGCATTCCATAAAAGTAGGATATGAAAGGAAAACTCTAGGAGTGTCTAGAAGAAAACGTCTGCAACATCCACAGTGACAGACTGCATTTCCCGCCCACGGCAGGCAGAAAGGATCCTGGCAAAGCCCTGAGCTAAGTCAGACCTTGGACGCGGCTCTCTGCTCTGGCTGGTTTCTGCTGACCCGCGGCACTGGGCATCAGCTTAGTCCAAATGCAACCACCCCCCCAAAGCCCCTTCCTGAAACGGCTCTTCATTCCAGAAAACCTCCAGGATCATCGGGTCATCAGACGTGAAACATTTCGCTCGCTCTCCTCCCAGCACCCACCTGCCTCATGCCAGGCAGCAGCCGGGCTGGGCCCTTGCTTCTCAACCCGCTCCTGGTCCTCCAGCCTCTGGGACAGGCACTCGGACAGCTCGGCCACGAAGAGTGCGGGTTCCTCCCGTTCCTCCTCCTTCCCCCAGCTCCCGAGGTGAGTGAGGAGTCAGTAGAGTTCCCAGCCCGCCTGGGTGGGTGCAGTCTGTTCTGAAGGTTCCGCTGGCTTCTTGCTCATTGCCAGCTCAGCCTTCCTTCCCAGCTGGCAGCTCAGCTCAGCTGCCATGGCTTGGGGTCCCAGTCGACGCAAAAGTGTCCCTTTCCACAGGAGTCCCCACGGTGGCTGAAGACCTCACGTTCTCTATAGCCTACTGTCTTTTCAAAAAAAAAAATATATATATATATATATAAGGTAGTATTTATTTATAAATATGAGTCAAAAAACAATCATGAATGAAAAGAAGAAACACAGGTACACCCACGTGAAAAACAAAATACAATTTTGCTAGAAAAAATCATCAGGAAAAAATATATCTAAGTTTATCTCAATAAGCAATTATTATTACTTTATGAGATTTTTAACCTAGGATTTATTTGGTAATATTAGGTATTAATCTGTTGACTTTGTTTTTTTTTTTAATTTGGAAAAGTCTTTTTTTCCCCAGTTTTTATATATCTTATTTTCATAAGGTCGTTCACAATAGTTGGTTGCAATAGCCTGCAATAGATTGCACTAGTCTTTATACTGACTGGGGTTCTGCCCTTTGTGATTGCTTTGGGTGCCACACCCAACTGTTCTCTGGCCTCATTCCTGACTCAGTGCTCGGAGATGACTCCCACAGTGCTCAGGAGACCAGACACAGACCATACACATTTGCCAGGCAAACCCCGGGTCCACTGTATTCTGTTCAGCCCTGGCTCTGCATTTTAACTCATATGTGCTCCATTAACTCTTTTTCATTCAAAATATGTACTGGCCACACATGTCCTTCCATGCATGCCTTTCTTTTGTAAAAGGCTTGGTATTATTAACTACAACAGTACTAATATATTATGTCCTCAAAATTTCATTTTATGAACTTGAAAAAGACACTGGAATCTGTTCTTTTGCCTAACTTTCCTTAAAAGTGCTGGAACAGAGAGTTATTATGGGTTTGGCCCATGACTAGAAAATCAAGAAAAATGAATAAACTAATTTGAACTCTGGTGCTATTACTAGAGTTAAAAATCACCCAAGATAAATAGATGCTTCTTTAAATTATGCTTTAGTGACTTATGGAAAGTTATAGCTACTCTGGACAAAGCACAAACAATGAAAGTCGTTTTAGGGGGCTGGAGTGATAGCACAGCGGGTAGGGCGTTTGCCTTGCACGCGGCCGACCCGGGTTCGATCCCCAGCATCCCATATGGTCCCCTGAGCACCGCCAGGAGTGATTCCTGAGTGCAGAGCCAGGAGTAACCCCTGTGCATCGCCAGGTGTGACCCAAAAAGCAAAAAAAAAAAAAAAGAAAAGAAAGTCGTTTTAGATGTGAAAGTACCAGAGGTCCTTGCCCTGCGTGTGGCCGGCTCTGCTGAGGTCACTGCTTCCAGTGAAAGCCCTGAGCCACTCCAACGCCACCACAACTGAAAATATTTAAATCCATTTTTGTTCCAATGCATATACATTCAGAGTAGGTACATTCAATTCTGAGTGTTTCAGTCTCTTTAATATTTCAGAATATTAAAGTTTTATTATCTCTCAAAGATAGGGGACGCATTTTTTTTTCAACTTTCCTTCTTCCTGTATTGGTGCACAGCTAGGTTCTCATAAAAAATCAATGGGGCTGAGTAAAGAACAGATTTCAGCTTCCTGTTTTTCACATAAGAAAAAAAAATCAACAATATCTGAGCAACCACAGCCAACTGCAGCCTCTGACACTTTTCTCACTATTATATAGAAACTCCTGCAGGAAACCACAGCGACACCGTTTTTTTGCCATTACAGAAAATCTCATTACTATCTGGCAAGCTTCAAACAGTTCTACTGAGATTTCACAGGTGCTGGTGACAATTCATAACTCACCAAACTCTGACGCTTTAGAACATTTTAGCAATGTTCTCAAAAACAAACTCCCAAGGAAACATAGTCATAAGAATTAACCTTAACCACTTTGGGGAGGATCAATCATATAGAAAAATAAGAAATACCATAAAAATTGAATATCTACCTTAATGGAATCTAGTTGAACTTTTTAAGTTAGTCAATATTGAAAATTCATTTGACTCAGGCATGGACATATTTCTAGCTGTTCAGAGATGCATTTTCTCCTATCCCAAACTCACGGAAGTACTATTCTTACCTCTAAAATGCAAAATGACCTTAAAATTAAACCTTTCTAGCTACTTCTACATTTATGTAGAAACCTTCCTTGCTCGTTCTCATGTGCAAATGGCACTTAGTACTTTGCACTGCACATGCTTTAAGTGTGTAAACTGAGTCTTGATAGAGCATTTTGTCGATGAAGGGACTTCCCACAGACAATCTCTTACTTGTTCCGGCAGCACAAAGAAAACTATGGCACCAGTCCTGCACTTCCTAGGGCTTTCACTTCATGTGGAACCACGGACATGTGTGCGTCTGTGACACAGGACATGCCAGGCATATTCCAGTGTTATTGCGTGTCCATACAACCTTTTACATACAGTTTCCACAAGACATCTGCTTGATGAAGACGGATTTATGAACAAGTGCACTGACGCTTCAAGCCGACGGAGTGGACGCCTCTAAGTTCCAGTAAAAGTGGAAGAGACCCGGAAAGGCAAAAAAAAAAATGGGGCTAAGAACTGAAAGACTCGAGACTCGAGTGCCTTCAAAATACACAGGAGGAGCCTCACGTCCGGGGTAGGAAAAGACAGAGTCGGGGAGCAACAACCGTCCCGTGGCTGCCGGACCTGGAGAGGGGGGCTAGAGAGCTGAGCTTTGGGGGCCGGGGCAGGGGTGAGGGGAGCGTCCCGGGCCCTGGTGCTGGGAAGCTCTCTGGGGCGAGGTGGTGCGGCACCGGGGAAAGAGGGGCCGCAGAGCGCTGGTGCCCTGTGCGTGGGGAGCGGGACGCGGCTCCCACTGGCACCTTGCCGGCATGTGGCGGGCAGGGGTCTGACGTCTGGAGCGACGCGACCCCCCTGGGGGAGGCAGGGGCCCCCGGAAGGCACTGCAGGCGGGCAGCACTGCGTCCTCAGGCCCTTGCACCGGATCACAGCGGTGGCTGGCGGGGAATCTCCGCGGGGGTCCCGGGGGGCTCCGGGCAGGGCTGGGAGACGCCCCTCCAACTCTGCTCCCCCAGCACTGTCTAGCTTTGAAATAACGTGAAAGACTTTTTTATTTTCTCTTTTGTGTTTCTCCTTTTGGGCTCTGGGCCTCGCCCAGGGTGCCTGGGAACCTGGGGCAGTGCTTGGGGCCCGTCCCCGTGTGTTGGGGCCCGTCCCCGTGTGTTGGGGCCCGTCCCCGTGGTGCTGGGGCCCGTCCCCGTGGTGCTGGGATGCCGTGTGAAGCGGGGGGCCGGGTCAGGGCACCTGCGGGCAAAGCTGCTCTCCAGCCTCGGGGACTCCTCCAGGCCCAGGGCTGGGGATCTCGGCACCAGCCGTCTCCCTTCCCCAGATTCCAGGCGCCCTGCACCACGGCCGGCTTCCCGCTCCATCTGGACAGACTGCAGCATTTGCGAACTGCCTGCATGATTGTTTTTTCCCTCTATGCGTTCCTTATCTCCTCTGCTTCTTACTTAGATTTCCATTCAATTGACATTAACGGGTGCGAATTATGAGCCTCGTCTTCAGAAACGACATCTCAAATCACAGGTTTGCTGCGGCAGTTGTTCAGGGCACCTTTGAAAGCAGAGACGCCTGCGTTCCCGGGATGAGACGGAGAGCACCTGCCCCTTGGCTCGGAGACGGAGTCCCGTCCTCATCGCTGTCCCCCATGGGGGAGCAGGTCCCGGAGACGCTGTCCTTCATGAGACTCAGTCCGGCCGCCAGAGCACTGCATCGGGGCCGACTGTGTGTGTGCTCTGTGGGCAAGTGTGCATGAGAGTGTACTAAGGTCACATCACATGACCCTGACATCACATGACCCCGTGACGAAAACAAATCACGGCCTGGAGACCCGAAACGTGGGGTCCTCTTCTGAGCTACTGAGCAACAAGCAAGGGACCTTGGAACGCAAACAAAGCGGAGAGAGATTTCTGATGGTGACGGAGGCCCGTCCGTGTCAAGACCCTGCCTCGGAGGTGGCTATCATTTCTTTTGTCACATTTTCTTATTTGCATTTTGGGAGCCTCCCGAGAGCGTTCAGGAGGCTTGTGGGCCCTTCCCGGCAATACCCTTTTTCAAAAATTTTTAAAAATTCTATTTTTGTAAAGTTGTTCACAATATTTGATCGTATTTAATATTCAAATATCAATCCCACCACCATGACACCTTCCCACCACCGTATTTCCATCCCGAACCCCAAACTCTGCTCCCCAAGCATAACTGAACAGATTTCTTTTGTACTGCTTAGTATGAATAATCCGCTAAAAGTGATCCAAAAATGGTTTCTTAGAGAAGAGTGTGTGAAGACTGTTGTATTTAACCCAGGAGCCATTAAGCCCTTGTATAAGAGATTAGTAACATCAACGTTGTTAAAGATTGAGCCTTATGTGCTGATATCTATATCTGTATAAATGTCTTTTCCCCTAAGTTTGGTTGCTTTTACCTTAAACCCATGAAGGGGCTGGAGCGATAGCACAGCGGGTAGGGCGTTTGCCTTGCACGTGGTGGACCCAGGCCCAATTCCTCCGTCCCTATTGGAAAGCCCGGCAAGGTACTGAGAGTATCTCTCCTGCACTGCGAGAGCCTGGCAAGCTCCCCGTGGCATATGCGATATGCCAAAAACAGTAACAACAAGTCTCACCATGGAGACGTTACTGGTGCCCGCTCGAGCAAATCGATGAGCAACAGGACTGGACGACAGTGCTACGACAGTGCTACAGTGCTACCACAGAGCCAGGAGTGACCCCTGAGCACCGCCAGGAGTGACCTAAAAATCTGAAAATGCAAACAAACTACAGGAACTGTGGCGCTCTACTCTTGGCATCTCGGTGGTGTAGAGTTCTCGGTGTCCAGGGATAGGCGCACTCCTGGGTGAAGCCGTCCGAGCATGTGGACAGCGGCCGTGAGGTCTGCGGCTGCGGGGGCAGGAGGGGCCTCACCCACGCCCTCCGGGCGGCCTGAGTGAAACACCCGCGATACTCTTTGTGGGCCAAACGGTCCCGGGCTCTGGCACTCGGAGTGGACGCGGCTGGGGCCAGCGATTCAGGGCTGTGAGCAATCCGTGGGCTGTCCGGGCCGCGAGTGCCAGGGACTGACCGGGGGCCGGGAGCCCACCCACAGTGCTCCCGCCCTGTGAGCTTCCTCCTGGCTTTCTGTCAGGGCTTCAAAAATCAATTGTTTCTTATGAAACTAAAAATAAAAAATAACAAGGCAGAAGTGGAGACCTTAACACTAATCGGATATTTCCCTCAAGATGCATAGTTGCCCTTCCGTCCATGCCAGCCGTTGGTTACAAATCCGATTTTAGCAAGGACTTTTCTTCAAAAGAGCCTCCTGTAGATAAACTGCCTTTCTGGGGGGCCTTCAATTTTGCAGGGAAACACGGGGTTGCCAGCGCTAATAAGAGGTTGCTCAACTTTCCGAGGTACGTGAACGTCTATGATTAAAACATCAATTACGGAAACACTAGTTCTATAAATAGCTCTCAAGTCTGAAGTCCAGGGGCAGGACCAAACAGAGCTGCTGCACGCCTGGTTCGCTTATTCCCTGTGTAAACACACACACACACACACACACACACACACACACACACACACACACACACCCCATGTGTGGGCGCACATGACTATGTGACGTGTTTGAATTTTCTTTAGAAAAACAAAAAAATGTTTGCGGGACAGATGTGTTACCTGGAGATGCAAAAGTTAGGTTTACCCATTTTACTGCCGTGATAAGGCCTTTTGTTTTATTTTGTTTATTGGGCCACACCCAGAGGTGCCCAGGGCTCACTCCTGGCTTTGTGCTCACAGATGATGCCCTGTGGTGCTCGGAGGGCCGGGCGGGGGGACAAAGAGCCTCGGGAGCCTGTTCTGTCTCTCCACAGCATGACTGACAAAGGTTTCCACTTAAAATGTTTGTCCTTGACCTTATCCTGTTTGAAAAATGAATCGTAACGGATTTGGAAGCACTCACATTTGGCTCTTAAGCAGAAAAAAATGAAATCTAAGATATGAAAAAACAGTCTATGAAGTCCTGCCAGCTAATCCGATTTTGACCCAGCGGTGAAGTGGGTCTCTGGAAAACTGGATTCACATTCGGCTCAACCAGCGACTGTGAGGGACCCCGGGCAAACAGTTCCCTTGTGTCTAAAATTAAGAAAATCAAAGTAAAAACCTCATAGATTTATATAAAAGGTCACTGTCACTGTCACTGCATCCCATTGCTCATCGATTTGCTCGAGCGGGCACCAGTAATGTCTCCATTGAGAGACTTATTGTTACTGTTTTTGGCATATCCAGTACGCACAGGTAGCTTGCCAGGCTCTGCCACGTGGGCTCCATACTCTGGGTAGCTTGCCGGGTTCTCTGAGAGGGGCGGAGGAATCGAATTTGGGTCGGCCTCGTGAAAGGCGAACGCCCAACCGCTGGGATTTTCTGGGGTGGGGGGGAGGAGGGTCCTAGCAGAGAACTGTATGGAATAAATTTGGGCGTGGAAAGTGGACGGATAAAGAGACACGTGTTAGGGTGCTCGCTGCATTTAACTCAGGAGAGCAAAACACCCCACTCGGATCCTTTTAATCTCTTCCTCTCCTCTCCTCCCTTCTTTCCCCACTCAGCCTCATTAGTTCTCCTGTTTCTCCCACCACAAGTCTGCCTTCTGGGTGACAAGGGAACAACATGCGTTCAGAGAAGCCGGTGGCCTTTAAACAGTCTTAAAATGCACTTGCGTATCACTCACTGCTTCTGAGCAGTGATTAAAATACAATGACAGCAAATGATGGAACAAAAGACCAGTTTGGAGCCGTTTTCTCTAATGCCAGTTATACTAATTTCAATAATAAAGAGATTTCTCTAAAAGAGACATTCTCATTCATCTCACTTGCACTTACAGATGTTTCAAAAGGAACGGAGGATGAAGTTAGGCGGAGACTTCCAGACACAGAGAGGACACAGAGAGGCGCTCTCTAAAGTCTCTGAACTTGCCACCGACAGAAACACCAAAGATTCCGGAATTTTCTTAATGTCCTATCTGCCCCGGTATGGCGACTCTGGTTTTGTAGGCGCTTCCAGCAGAATAAAGTAGAAAATATACGTGTCTTTTTTTCTTTCCTTATTTTATGACATTAAAGAAGTGAAGTGGGCTGGGAATAGTTCAGTGAGTTTTCAAACTGATCTGGCTGGGGAAAAAAGGGAAGCAATGCATGGGTCCAAATGGTGAAACTGCCAAGAGGAATGAGGAACGGAAATTAAGCCAAACGGCTGGGGTCGACAGGAAGGATGAGGGGGGTGTGGGAAACAGATAAAATCTTGCTTGGTGGGTAGTGAGAGGGGAATCCCCAAAGCTACTAATCAGGTTCACTTCAACTCGGCTAGGTTTTGTTTGTTTGTTTGTTTGTTTTTTACTTTTTGGGTCACACCTGGCGATGCTCAGGGGTTTCTCCAGTTTCTGCACTCAGGAACTAATCCTGGTGGTGCTCAGGGGTTATATGGGGTGCCAGAGATCGAACCCAGACCGGCACACGCAAGGCAAATGCCCTCCCTACTGTACTATCACTCTGGCCCCTGCCAGGTCATATTAACATAAGCTTAGCTCGACCAGAAATGATTCGAGAGTCCACGCTGATTGGCTCCACTAGTGACCCTACCACACAGGGGCTCATCTCTAGAGCCAACACAAAACTAATTCAGGAAACAACCCAAGCATCTGCCTTCCTGAAATCAGAGCCTGGCGCCAAACTTCTCTCCTGTTCTATGCCTCAGTCTTGAAAGAGCTTCCTAGTTTTAAGTGGAGGGATGCTTCGTCTGATTTTTTAAACCTGAAATAGCCACCTTTGTACGCGTAGTTCATTCCAGCCCGTTATTAACTTCTGTCAGAAGCTCGTGACGCCTCGGCGTCCTCCCCCTAAGACACACATCCCAGAGAGATGAGCTTTCAAAAACCCACCACGGTGAGGTCCAACATTCACATGACCTCCAAAGGAGGAGGGTGGTAGTTTCTTCCTTAAAAAAAAGCCTAAACATTTTCGGAACTAAGTCTGAGGCCCAGAGCACTGGAAAGTGAGCTATACCCGTGGCAGCTCCAGGAGAAGACTCTGAGTATAAAATTAAAAAAAAAAGTTTGGGGCTGGAGCAATAGCACAGCGGGTAGGGTGTTTGCCTTGCACACGGCCGACCCGGGTTTGATTCCCAGCATCCCATATGATTCCCTGAGCACTGCCAGGGGTAATTCCTGAGCACAGAGCAGGAGTAACCCCTGTGCATTGCTGGGTGTGACCCAAAAAGCAAAAAAAAAAAAGTTTGGGCGTTACTGAATTTGTTACTTAAAAGCATGATGAGAAGAAACCCATCATCTTTCCAGACAGCATGCCTGGTGTTGGAAAGGTGGCCCGGGGCTTCCTACTGGAAGTGCCACCTTCATTCCAGAGGGACGCAAAAGCCACGGGGCCCCGGGGCACACCGGCCGCTCCTGGCTTCCCCTGATGCTATTCTCAGCACTGACTTCTCGGAGTACGGCTGCCAGAGTTTAGGATTAATAATTAGACTCGAGGATGTTTTTAGAAGTGAAGTAGGAGGCTGGGCGTGGGGGTGGTCTGCGGCAAAGTGTGCATGAGGAAGGCAAATCGTGGCAGACGCTGGGCGAGAAGGAGAGACGGCAGCCGGCTTCCAAGGCATCTTTCTCCCCCGAAGAGGCCTGCCTGAGTCTCCCATCTCCTTCCCCAAAAAACGGGCCTATGTCTTGATTTACAACACAAATAAATCAGCCGCATACAAATACCTCGTTCTTAGCCAAATCAACAGAGCCTTTGTACACACTCGAGAGGGCCAGACCATATTTTTTCAGAGAAAGCCTGACAACGTGTCTCCCTTGGAGGAGCATTTGTGGCTAGCCACATACCGCTGAGATACGTGTTACCACAACTCTGAGTGGTTTAACTCTCGGCCTCCAGGCCTGCAAACAGAACGCACCAGAGCTGGGGACATGGTTACTTGGAGCTGGCAGGACGGGGCACAGTTTGATGTATACCTAAGGAGGTATATATAAAATACAAATAGAATTTCATGAAACAATATATCAAGTATACGATATGGATTGTGGTCATTGTTCTCCAAGATAAAGGATATGTGAATTCCTGTAGAAATTATTAAAAAAATTCATACCCCACATGTTAAATACAAAACAGGCAAGCAAGCAAAAAATTCCACGGTTCTCTTACGAGTGGGTCAGTCTGCTCAGTTTTGTATCGGTTGACTTCAAGACACGCGGATGCTGGTATGTGCCCCGGGGTCTCATGCTGGGGTACAACTAGCCCCAGCTGCAGTGCTCATGCAGTGGGTGGAACAGACCCTCAGATTCTGATGACAGAAACCCTTTGGACTCTTACTCCATGGTCCCCACGGCAATGCGGGTTAACCACACCAGAGCAATGTACACAGGACTCTGCTTTTTAGAGTCACACTGAGTTCACTGGGCCAGTCACAGCACTGGAAAGCTGAATAATACTGAAAGGACATCTAGCCCAGAATTCAAACCCAGTGCCTGTAGCTTACTCAATTAGGGGAAGCAGGAGAGGGACTGGTGACATCACAGGGACAGTTGGGGACAGTACAGACTATGGTAAATGACAGACAATCCTGCTATTATTCAGCTCCAGCTTAGACACCACGAAATGGGTACCGCATTTTTAGAAAAGAGGTTCTGGTTTGTGAAATATGAGCTTGATTTCAATAACCAACCCGCGGGCCAGATTAACCACCCTGTCCCTCTGATCTTGGACACGCCCCCGAGAACCAGCAAGCCACACAGGCTAAGGGGGTGCTCAGATGCTCAAGACCAAGCATTTTTCTACTCAGAGAATCCAGATGCAGAGATAAGCGTCTTCCCCCACGAGCCACGAGACCGGGCAAGCATTGCTCTCCCGGTCAGAACGCAATCTCTGGCCGACAGATTTCTGCCTTCTGACTGCCTGTTCGACAGTGAAAGCCAGACCCATCTCTACCCGTCTGTCACAAGCAACTCTCATTCAGGGATGCTGGAGAAACGTGCGTCTACACCTCTAACCTCAGCCCTGGCTAGGATTTCTATGCGTGGGGTTGGGGAGGCGGAACATGACGCCCCCTTGGCGGCCTCAGCTCTGCCAGGAGTGACCCTGAGAACGGAGACAGGAGGAAGCCCTGGGCGCCGCTGAGTGTGGCCCCCCAAATAAAACAAAGTAAAACAAAAGGTTCTTATTAGCAGGAGAAATCTAGTCACATCATTTTTACTGACAGGTTTTTTTTTCTTTTTTTGGGGGGGGGGGGTCACACCTGGCGATGCACAGGGGTTACCTCCTGGCTTTGCACTCAGGAGTTACTCCTGGCGGTGCTCAGGGGACCATATGGGATGCTGGGAATCGAACCCGGGTCGACTGCGTGCAAGACAAACGCCCTCCCCGCTGCGCTATTGCTCCAGCCCCTTACTGACAGTTTTTTTTTTTTTTTTTTTTTTTTTTTTGCTTTTTGGGTCACACCTGGCGATGCACAGGGGTTACTCCTGGCTCTGCACTCAGGAATCACTCCTGGCGGTGCTCAGGGGACCATATGGGATGCTGGGGATCGAACCCGGGTCGGCCGCGTGCAAGGCAAACGCCCTACCCGCTGTGCTATCACTCCAGCCCCCCTTACTGACAGTTTTTAAAAAGAGAAAAGCAAAGAAAGAAAGGCATGTAGGGCACGAAACAACTAAGAGCAAACAAACAAACAAACAAACAAACAAAAAAACCGCAGGCTATGTAAAAAAATAGTGACTAGGAACAAGTCTGAGGAGTAACAGAGTTTGATGAAATAATTAAGCTTTAACCCATGTTTGGAGGGGATGAGGAAACTCATTTAGGATGGAAAAAATAAAGATTCCGGAATGATGTCTCGGCAGTAGCAGCAGCGCCCAAGCCAACCAAAGGCGCCCACAAGGAACCAAATATCCTTGGCATTTTTGAACAAGCAATTTTTAAAAGTGTTTAGTGTTCAAGCACATCTAAGACAGAGTGCAAATGCAGAAAGACAATGAAAACGCGTCCCTGTACGACCTCAGCCTCAGGCAGCCGCGACTCCCAATAAAATACGGGGTGGGGGCGATACATGATTCTGAATCTTGAGGAGGCTTACGATATTGTACTTGTTCAGGCAGACACAAAGACACAGACACTTCAGAAAATGTCAACAAGGACTGTGTAGGATATCACTGGTTTGTCCTTTCTCCCTTGCCACAAAGAGTTTAGGTTTACCTGGTAACACCCATCACAGTGCTCCTGAAGTACCTCCATCCCTCTGTGTTTATTGGAATGTAGCTCTAAACATTTTAGGATAACATTGTGATGTCCTGTTTCCCTTGCCACAGGAAGCTTAGGTTTATCACAGTGCTCCCGAGGCACTTCCATTCCACTGCGTTTATCTGTAAACTCCTCTCTATGGTCTCTTCCCCAACCGGTCTATCACCCTTTTCCCCTAATCAGATTCTGTTGACTTGTAAGGTCAGACTCCTCAGAAATCTATGATTTTATATGTATGAGTGAAATATTGCCTTTCTCCTCTCCTTATGTCTTTTGAATAGTTTACTTTAAAGCAATGCCCTTTTTGTATAGACACAGGAAGACAATCAATCAATCAATATTGTGCTTTATAACTTGGGATTTAATCGGCTTTGAATATTATTCCCTCCCGGGCATCTGCTTTCTCCACTAAGCCTCAGTTGCCCTTAGTTCCTAGCATCCCAAAAGCAGGGTCCCGACGAGGGACTGAAAGGACCTAGGGCAAGCTGTGATATCCTGGCATTGATATGGGCCAGGCTAAAGCGCCACAATTCTTTAAGTTAAGAGCTTGACCATGGACAAATGCTGTCAGGATCCAAAAGCAATGATGAGACTAAGACCCTGCTAGGGATAGGAAAGATTAATCTGGCCTGAGCACTGTAGTCTGAGATCGAGATGGCCCCAGGAGAGCAATTCTATAAGCTTAATGTATCTCTTACTGTGTCCATACAAAATTATTAATATTATGAATGCTTATATGTTTGTTGGACAAAGAGAGGAGAAACACACCCATTTTTACCTTTAGGCCAGTCGTCTTGCTGGATAAGAATGTGTCCTGGAAGTAGCTTCCCCTGAGGGAAGGACCTTACATCCGCTGACTGTATGATGACACCTATGTGTAAGCCCCAAACCCTTCATGCTTGGGGATTTAACTATGCTGTAAGAGTGGGCTGGGGGTTCCAGTGCCAGATCTGGGGGATCCAGATCCAGATCCAGATCCAGATCCAGAGGAGGAGAATGAAGTAGCCCGGGGGAGGAAGAAGCAGGAGGAGAATCAGAGGAGAATGGAGATGGGAATGGAATAAACTGCAACTGAGACCAACCAACCTGGCCTTCCTTCCTTCCTTCCTTCCTTCCTTCCTTCCTTCCTTCCTTCCTTCCTTCCTTCCTTCCTTCCTTCCTTCCTTCCTTCCTTCCTTCCTTCCTTCCTTCCTTCCTTCCTTCCTTCCTTCCTTCCTTCCTTCCTTCCTTCCTTCCTTCCTTCCTTCCTTCCTTCCTTCCTTCCTTCCTTCCTTCCTTCCTTCCTTCCCCTGCCCATCGCCATCGACCTCCCCAGGGCGGAGGAAGCGGAGTGAGACTACCGAATGCGGGCGGTGGGAGAGAGATAGAGCCCCACTGCCTTGTGTGTGTGTGTGTGTGTGTGTGTGTTTACACAGAACTGAAACCAAAAAAGATGCTCTGATGCCTTGGGAAATAGAGAAAGCACCAACACCTCTCTGTGTCCAGCATTTCATTCACCCCAAGTCCGACATTACAAAGAAATGGAAGCGTCTCCCCTAGATTTGGCAGCCTATCTGAATTTCAGGACAGTTATAAATCAATATCCCTGAACAAACAAGCAAACAGTCCCCACAAACACCAAGAATCAATCCACACGAGCCATCCCGACGACTCTCCCTACAGCAGGTTTCCCACTCTGCTGGATCCTCTGCAAGTCACGCTTTAAAAAAGGATTCTCTGCACCTCCTTTCCCTTCAGAAAACGAGGAGATGCAAATGTGAGTCTTTTGGAAGGCGCTCCAGAGCCTTCTGTCCAGCTGTCCGCTACTGAATTAGCAACAGCCCGGAGGTCCCCGGAGACTCAGTGACTTTGTGGATTTGGGTCTGTCCAGCTTCAACTATTTTTCCGGGATTGTTCGGTTCTCACAAGTTCAAGGTTGTGGCCACTGACTAAAGCAAGCTTCCTAGCGGGGGGCCTCGGCGGTTTTGGAGCCAAGAATGAACATTTTATAATTGAATCTGGTGTGTCAGGCCAAGAAAATCCCTGTCCCACTCAGGCTGCGGGGAGGAGCAGCTCACTGCACTATCGCTCAGATGGGCAGGTCTCCGCCTCTCAATTTGGGAAAAGAGGAATAAGATCCGTGCTTTTCTTTCCCTCGTCCTGCTTCAAAAATCATCAGACTTTCTCCTCACATCCTGCCCTCAGCCCAGAATGGTGGAGGATTAGAAAGATACTCATTCTCAGCTCTGAAGTGATTCAGGGGAAGGCATTCATTTCTTTGGAGCTCTAACCTTCAATTCCCTTAGGGGGGAAAAATGGAGCAAAAAGGTGGGGTTCAAGGCTGGCTCTTGGACCCCTTTGGAGAACCGTCACCAAATCAATTCCTGAGGCCACCTCCCATTTGGACTGAGCAACAGTTCATAGGATTTAACCTTCCAGGAAGGGGGTACTTATTGCTGCCTGGTAATAATAATCGGAGGCTCAAATTATGCTAACATTGAAATAACGCAGGCAATCTAATTACAGACACGAAAAATGAGAGCACTGTTATTGTGTTGCTAACTCGAATATGCCCAACTCTAAAGATGCGAAAATGCTCTCTCACTGGCATTAGACAGAAACTATCTAAATTGTAAGAGTATGTATGTTTTCCCCAGGAAATGTCTCTTCTATCCAAACGCCTCCTCTGAATGTTTTTATTATTCAGACTTGATGAAGCTACAAAAGAGAAGGAGTTATTAGTAGTCTAAACACGATGATGCAGAGAAGGAAGTTAAAAGGGAAGCCCAGGGCCCGGAGCAATAGAGCAGTGGGTAGGGCACTTGCCTTGCACGCAGCCTGCTGAGGTTCAGTTCCTGGCATCCCACGTGATCCTCTCAGCCCTGACAGGAGTGACCCCTGGGCACTGCAGGGTATGGCCCCAAAGTCCCCCACTGCCCCCCACAGAGAGAGAAAAGCCAAGGACACTTCAATAAAAAGGTGACTTTCCATATTACACTCTAGATGGAGGAGTTTAAGCCGAGGAGCATCTGGCTGGCACCGTTTGTTCTTCTGGGTAGAAAATCAATACGCCACATTTCTGACTTCACAGGCGTGGCGGAAAGCACTGAAAGAAGCCCCCAAGAATTTTCAGAAACACACGTGGAGACTGTTCTCTCAAAACTGATGATTTTAACAAAAACGGTGGCCAGGTCATAGAGCAAAAGACAAATGAAAAGAAAGAAAGAAAAAAATTTTAAAGACACCGCTCTTCCCTCTGAGGTTATTGTCAGTCCCAAGTGCTCCGACTCATCTGGTTCCTGGGTCTCAGGGCAGGGCACAGGCCTCGCACCTATAAAAAGCTCCCAGGACAGTAGACTAGTTGATGGAGACGCAGAAAGAAGGTGCTACCTAATTAATAACGGTCACCTGGGCTCCCTCTGTACCAAGGGCTGCACATGTGTTCTGAGAAATGGAATTATTATTCCACAATGTAATAGATGATGTAATCGCAATAGTTCAACATCAAGTTCAAGTGAAGCAAGGCCTACCCTATAAATAATCGCAAAAGAGGACAGAAAGTGACAGATTCTTGATCTTATGGCCATTTTGTCTACATTTTGAAAAAAAACCAGTGGTGTTAGCAAAAGAAAGGATCAGATTAAAATAAATAGCAACTTGAGTAATATTTTATTTTAAAATTTGGGGGAGTGATCATGCTCGGGAATGCTGAGGGATAACTCCTGTCTCTGCACTCAGAAATTACTCCTGGTGGCGCTTGGGGGCCAAGCCATACAGGATGCTGGGGTCAAAACCAGGTGGCCGCGTGCAAGGCAAGCAGGACATCACCTGCTGTGCTATCTCTCCAGCCCCTTGCATAATGTTTTAATTTAAGCTGAATGACTACTCAGATTCTTTTTCCTACATCAGTACTACTTTTGCTTTTATAAATTAGTCTTAAAGAAACAGCACATTATCCCACATGATTCTTTACCTCTTCCTGCTGTATCACAGGTCCTTTCTTCATGCTCAATGACATAGCCAACTGATTTTCAAAATCAAGTTTCTTATGCCTCCTCCCAGAAGCCCTTCTAGATGAATTCCTCCTCTGCTTTACTACAGTGAATCTGGCGACTCAAATGTCCTGCATTTCTCCAGGCAATCTCATTCTTCAGAATACTGTACATGCTTCATGTGTATCAGGTCGTCTAGTTGACACTTGCAATCTTGCAAAGGGGAGCACCTTTATATCACTTAAAACAGTTGCTTTGGCATTTTTTTTTTGAAACATGATGCTAAGGAAAGATTACACATTATGGTTTTCGAGCATATACAAGTAAATGTTCTTTTAATGAAAGGGTTAGTAGCACAATTGTTGTTTACCATTCCTAATTCTTACTCACTCTTTTCCTCAGGTCTGCTTTTTGAAAAGAAAAACAACCACTAACGTAACTTCAGAGGGTTGGGAGCCATTACTGAAGGGTATGAACAGGTTACCGGGGACTGCTGTGCATATTCCCTTAAAAAGGAACTTCAAGGTTGCATGTAGCCTTTGGGCTCTCTTTAGCCTAGATCCTGAGTCACTTTCTTGTTCTTTTGGTGTTTCTTTTTCTTTCTCTTTTTTTTCTTTTAGGGTCACACCCAGCAATGCACAGGGGTCACTCCTGGCTCTGCACTCAGGAATGACTCCTGGCGGTGCTCGGGTGACCCTATGGGATGCGGGGAATCGAACCCAGGTCGGTCGTGTGCAAGGCAAACACCCTCCCCGCTGTGCTATCGAGCCAGCCCCTCCTTTTGCTTCTCATTCCATCCTAGCCTTGCCCTTTGGAGTCACCGGGCACAACTTCATGCTGAAACTGTGGAGGACTTGCCACCCAGCCTCGTGCCCGGAGCACTGTGGCCGTAAAAAGAAGATTCCTAGCACTTCTGAACAACTCCGTTCCATACAGCTCCCGGCTCCCTGCCCCCCTCCTGCTCTCTTATTTTCACAATATGCAAAGTAGGTGGCAGACATTTCGTGGATGGAGCCCGAGCCGTGAATTATGACTTTGTCAAGGACAGGCCCCTGCTCTACGGAGCCTGCGGTACGTGGAGGTAAACGTGATGTTCTTCGGAGACTCCAAGGAGAAAACCCAGGGGGAGGTGAACAATAGAAGCTCCTGGTGAATGCCTTCACCTACCCCGTTCCCAAGAGCGCCTTTCTGCCAGACCTACAGGCTCTCCGGGCGTCAGGCTGAGGACCCGCTTTCTCTCCTCATCTCTAATTATCTCTCTCCTCTCTGACCCCCACCCCACCCCCGCCCCGGAGAGTCACTTGCTTCTCCCCGGCTCTGAGCCTTTTGGTCTGTGTCAGGAGCGCCCAGGCGCTGCCTCCGGTCCCCAAGGCTCTGAGCATCTTCCTGTGAGCCTCCAGCCCTGCACCCTGCACCAGAGCCAAGTGCCCGCGCCCGTGTTCTGCTGAGACAAGGTGTCCTTCACCCTCCTGTTCACACCCAGGTCCTTGTCAGGTTCAGGCTAACGACGTGCCGGACACATGAATGAATCACCAGGGGAAGCAACATCTGGCGGCAGAATAGGGTCTGAGGGAGGAGGAAAACTCAGCTCCCCGTTTCCGCCAGCTCAGTCTCCAGTGATCTGGGGAATCCGTATTCTAGTGCTTCCCGGTGGGCTGGAGATTCTGACTCGGAGCCCGGGGAGTCAGACAGGGTAGGTTAATCCACCGTGTGGAGTGTGTCAGAGGCACCGTCAATTGAGGAAACGTGGCAGAGCAAATAGGTCAGTGCAGCGAGACAGTTCACGAAGTCGGGTTTCCAAACAACTTGTTAGAAGCCCCGATCTCCCGTGAAGTCAGCTCCGAGCTCAGCATCAACCCTCCAGCCCCCATGGGAAACCACGCCTGTGTGGATTCTGGGCTGATCATTTCTGTGAGAGTCTAGCTGCTCAGCAGACAAAGCTCTCCTCCGCCTGTCTAAGTTCAATGCCTCTGCCGCGTTCCCAAGACCAAGGCAGCCTTTCCCAGGCAATCCTCCTTGAGTGTCAACCAACACCCCTGCTCTCCACTACACACACACCAACACCCCTGGTCTCCACTACACACACCAACACCCCTGGTCTCCACTACACACACCAACACCCCTGCTCTCCACTGAACACACACCAACACCCCTGCTCTCCACTGAACACACACCAACACCCCTGCTCTCCACTGAACACACACCAACACCCCTGCTCTCCACTACACACACAGAAGAACTTGAGACCGTTTCTGTGGCTGACTAGGGGTTCGAAAGGACGTTCTCTGACACAGCCTCCTGCCATTTGCAGCAAGCAGCCAAGATCTCCTTCTCCCCGACCGTGACTCATGCCGACCCATTCCCACAGTTGCTCCTCAGGGTAGGCCGGTGGCGGACACCACGGCAGAGAAAGAAGAGTTTCTAACTCGAAAACAAGCTCGTTCAGATGAAAGTCGAGTCCCCGGCATCCATCAAAGTGAAATCGGCAGCAGCGCCAACGAGACCCTACAGAAGCCCGCGCAGGGGAGCTGGAAATATTTCATGAAGCCAAGCATGGACTCTCTCTAGGTCTTGCTGGTGTGGTAAACACTTCAGCGTCGCCCAGACCCCCCAGGACCCCGGCTTCCTTGCAAAAAACCGAAACACCGACGTGCACCAAACGCATCCTGAACCCGTGTGTGCCGAGCCAGGCGCAGGTGGGGCAGAGGCGCGCGCCCAGGTGGCCCCCTGGCTGCTCTCAGGGCTTGGCCCGCTCCCCTCCCCCGCCAAATCCTTGCTCCCACCCCCAGCCCCTCTCCCCCATCTCCACTGTCGCTTTCCCCCTCCCCTTGAACTCCCTACCGCCCCCCCCCCCCCAACACACACACACACCCCCCACGGCCGGGGGTCTGTCCCGCATCTCTGGAAGCCGGCGGGGCCCCGCGGGACCGCCAGCCCCCAGCCGGCTCCCTGGCGCCCGAGTTCGCGTCTCTGCTCCCTCTCTCATTGTTCGAATTGTGCCTGCAATGTCGCCTACCTCTTTGCCATCTTCCTGGAGAGCGCAGCGAGCTGTTCGGGGTGCTGGCTGAGCCCTGGACATCTCCTCGGCCGAAGAAAATCCGCCTCCCACCCGCTGGGACTCCCCCCACCCCCGCCCCGGCCCTCCCCCCGGATTTAACGCGGTTCCAAAGTTCACCTCCAGCTCCTAAGCTGCTCTCCACAATGACTTCCTTTATCAACCTCTGCCCGCCCTCGAGAGAGAGAGAGAGAGAGAGAGAGAGAGAGAGAGAGAGAGAGAGAAAGAGAGAGAGAGAGAGAGAGAGGAGAGAGAGAGGAGAGAGGAGAGAGAGAGGGAGAAAGAGAGAGAGAGAGGAGAGAGAGGAGAGGGAGAGGAGAGAGAGAGGAGAGAGAGAGGGAGAGAGAGAAAGAGAGAGAGGAGGGAGAGGGAGAGGGAAAAAGAGAGAGAGGAGAGAGAGAAAGAGAGAGAGGAGAGAGAGAGGAGCATGCATGCAAACGTGTGCGCTTGCAGACACACATACAAATGCACAATGTTCAGTCCTTAGAATAAACGTTGGAAATTGAGGGGAGAAAAAAAGAAAGCCCGTGGCGTACACACACACACACTCACACACATGCACACACACATGCACACACGCAGCCCGGCTGCAGACCCCTCGGAGCCCGGCCCCCTTCGCGTCTGGACCCCCTTTACCTGGCCCCGCGGCGCAGGGGAGCGATGACCTTGGCGCGCGCTCGCGCACCTGGGCGGGGGGCGGCCCCGCCGGGGCGCCCGGGAGGGCCTGGGACCCGCGCAACAGGCGCCGAGGCGGTCCCCGGAGCACCCCGCGGCCCGCGCCCGCCGTGCCCGGTGCAGGCGCCGCTGCGGGCTCCGGGCTCCGCCCCTGCGCGCACCCGCCGGGGACGCTGCGGCCCGGCGCCGCCACCAGTCCCGTCCCGGCCACCTGCACCCCCGGCTGGCCCCGGACGCTCCGTGAGGGCCGACTGGGCAGCCGGGGGCCCAGTGGCGGCAGGTGCGGCCACCTGGTGCCCAGGGGGCCCGAGGAGGAATCCTAAAGCCAGCGCTGGGGACCCCCGCACCGAGCCCGCCCTACAGCTCCACCGACCAGGCGGGCGTGGACTATTGATTGACCGAAAAAAAAAAAACAACAACCAAATAGCACAGAAGTGTTCGCAGGGTGCCCCCGCGGCTGGGGTCCTTGGCCCCAAGTTGCAGCCACTTGCACACGGGCAAAGCTGTCCCCCAAATCGCCCGGGTCCTCCAGCTGGCACCCGGTGACCGAGGGAACACTGCCCACAGCATCTCTAGGGGGCCAGGGGCCGCCTAGCCTCGAGCCAGGGGACTGAGCCTTGCTAGGGATTTTATTCATTTATTTTTATTATAATTGTTTAACTGGATCACCCGGAGCTACAGCTACAACGCTTTCATGATTGCGTGTCGGTCATACGATGATGGGACACCCAGCCCCCCGCCAGGGCGCATTTCTCACCACCCGTGTCCCCAGTACCCTCCCGCCACCCCCACCCCGCCCCAGCCCTTGTCTCCAAGGCAGACAGTTTCCTTCTTTCTCTCTGTTCTGGGCATCACGGTTTGCCGCACAGACACTGGGAGGCCGTCGTGTTCGCTAGGGATTTGAAGCGGGTTCTTCCACCCAGTTCTTCCACGCGGGCCCGGTTGTTGGAGAGCAACTTCCGGCACACTGACTTGGCCAAGAAGGGTTCGAAGCCGGCTGGGCCCCGTGTCCCCGGCAGAGCGGGCGGTACCCCAGGAGACATGTTCCACTCGGCTGATGCAGGGAAGACGGTGACAAGTGGAGCGAGTGGCCGGCGCCTGCAGTGACCACTCAGTGCCATGACCACGTGCCTCCGTCGCGGTGCTTAAGGCAAGGGACAGGCGGCTCCTTGCTCGGTTTCTCGCCGTGTATAGGAAAGCTTGGGTCCGCGGGAGCCACAGCACAGCGCGGAGGGCACTGGCCTTGCGCACGGTGGGCCCAGGTTGCAGGACCCGCGCCCCGCAGGGTCCCCCAGGCATCGCCAGGAGTGATTCCTGAGCACAGAGCCGGGAGCAAGCGCCCCCCGCAAAAAAGCTTTGGTCCAAGTTTGACATTTGCAGAATACAGAACATTGGACCAAGTACTGGCCTGAGGATTACTTGGCTTCCTAACTGCACTGCCCGGAGGGAGGAATTTCATTGTGCAGGAAAGGAAATGGAGGCGAGCACTTTTGATGAGCAGTGTGGGGCAGAGTGGGAACTAGACTGTCCGGGCTGCTGTTGTTCCTGTAGCCCTGGATGAGTAGAGTGTTCTGACTGCTGGAACCAATTGCCACTCATCTGGTGGCTTGACACTATTCGCTCCCCCCCCCCACACACAGATATGGGGACCAGAAATCTGAAACTATGGAGGCTGAACCATGAGGGAAAGAGAACCCTGGATTCTTCTGGGAGCTCTGAGGGGCGGGGTGTAGGGGGGATCTGTCCTTGCCTGTTTTCTAGTGAAGGAACAGATCGCCCCCAATTTCTCAGAGTTGGCCTTAAAGCACTCTCCTCTGGGTTTTCTTCGGGGGGAGGGAATAGGGGGGAGTGGGAACGGGGCACAGGACGTAGAAGGCAATCGCCCTACCTGCTGGACTATCTCTCTGGCCCAAGGTGCTCTCCACTGGGAGCAAGCTGCCCTTTGATTCTTTTCCGCAGGCACACAGGAGCTGGAGAGTGGGCATTCGTGCCGGGACAGGGACCCGGGGCTTATGCACAAGGCGTTCCGACCACATCCTTGGCTCCAGGAAGTAGATGATTTTGAGCTGAGAGCAGCAGATGCCCTAGGCTATGGCAAGTGTTTGGCTTTTCCCTAGTCAAATTGATCGTCTTTTAGTAACACTACCACTATTGTCCCGTTGTTCATCGATTTGCTCGAGTGGGCACCAGTAATGTCTCCATTGGGAGAGTTGTTGTTACTGTTTTTGGCATATCGAATATGCCATGGGTAGCTTGCCAGGCTCTGCCGTGTGGGCGGGATACTCTCGGTAGCTTGCCGGGATCTCCAAGAGGGACGGAGGAATTGAACCTGCATCAGCCACGTGCATGGCGAATGCCCTACCCATTGTACTATTGTCTTTTAGTAGCTAAAGGAATGTAGCTGGGTGCGTGTGCTTCCGGGGTGGGTTATCTACAGCAATGCCTACTCTCTCTGGGGGATCTGGCTTTACTTCACAGTAATGAAGCCTTCTGCTCTTCCTGTGTGAATCCTCCCTCACCTTTCCTTGGCAAAGTCCCTACTACATTTCTTTTAGCTCAGAATTGAGTTCCGACTATTTCTCACTACAATTGGGAATGCATATTCAATCTGAGAGTTTGTGAACATATAATTAAATTAGTGTCTTTCCTATGCCAACCAGTCTGACGCTGTTACAATAAAAACTCCTTAAGCAGGGGCCAAAGACATAATATAGCTGGCAGGACACTTGTCTTCTATGCAGTCAACCCGGGTTCAGTCCCAAGCATCCTCTATTGTCTCCTGAGCACCGCCAGGAGTGACCCTTGAACACAGAAAGAAGAGTAAGCATTGAGCACTGCCAGGTGTGGCTCCAAAATGACAATAAGAACAACAAAAATTTCTTTACCAACCAAGAAGAGCCCTGAGCAGTGGGAGGAATTTTTCTTTCTGCCGAACCTCCAGCTTCTCAGAGGTAGCTTGCGTTTCTTGATTTCTAAACACCTCACACAAGATTCTTTATCATCTCTCCTTCCCCAACTCTGACCCTACATTCAACTGTGATGATTCATTGTGGCAACCCAAATAACCCAGAATAATACTTTCATCCCCAAGCCCCCAACTTAATCACATCTGCCCAGGTCCTTTTTGCGTATAATACAGCATATTCAGAAACCCAGAGGATTAGAATGTAGATATTTGATTTGAGAGGGACATTATTCAGCCTACATAATAAAGCAACATGCTAGTTATCCTTTTGTTTCTACTATATCTCATGCATCTTTCTTTTTTTCTGTTTGAATTCCCAGAATGACTAATTCTTTCAACTGAAAATTCGCTTGAAATTTATCCAAGAGACAGTAACAAATGTGTGCTGTCAAGAAATACCTGAAGGTCATGAGAAAGTTATGTGGATCTATGGTTTGGATAGATATGGTTTGGAGGTATCCTTAGCAGCAGTCCTGACCAAAGACAGAACGCCCTTCTTAGCAATGCCAAACTGTCAAATGCCTGCTTCTCAGAGTACACTGTTTCATGGGAAGTAAAGTCATCCAAAACTCATCCAAAATTGCTCAGAATGCCAAATTTTAGGCAGAATGATGATAAACATTAAGGTAATATGTTATATTCCTCTTTATTATCAATCATATTAGCTACCAATGATGTTCAGGGCACTTATAGAAGGACTTTGACTACAAACATGTAGCTTTTTTTAGAGACACAGACTTTATAAAATGAGTAACAATGAGAGATTTAAGCAGAAGCAGCAATAACAGAAGCAACATGAGAAGGTACATGATTATCTGCAAGTGGATTAGATAATGGAAATATTTTGCTAGGAGGTTAGGAGAGGGTAGCACTATAGCACTGTCATCTCATTGTCATCGATTCCCTTGAGTGGGCACCAGTAACGTCTCCATTATGAGACTTGTTGTTACTGTTTTGGGCATATCAAATATGCCATGGGTAGATTGCCAGGCTCTGCCATGCGGGCGGGATACTCTCGGTAGCTTGCCGGGCTCTCCAAGAGGGATGGAGGAATCAAACCTGGGTGTGGATGAAAGATAGGTTTGGAGATTACGTTGTGTAAGGATCTCAAATGTCAAGCTCAGTTAATCCACAATGATAACAATGATACTAATATTCTATGTTCACACAGTGCCCAGTCATTTATCAAGGGCTTTACTTATTTTCAATCACCTAACTTCTTTCTTTTTAAAAAATTTTTTTTTAATTTTGTATTAGTGAATCACCGTAAGGTACAGTAAAAACTTACGAACTTTTGTGTTTGCATTTCAGTCATACAGTGATACAGTGATCGTTTCTCCTCCACCAATGTTCCCAGTATCCCCCTCCCACCACCTTAACCCCATCCCCCACCGCCCCATCCCGCCTCTGCGGGATGTTCTCTCTCCTTTTGGGTGTTGTAGTTTGCAATAGAGGTATTGAGTGGCCATCATGTTCGGTCTATAGTCTACTTTTGGCACGCATCTTTCAACCTGAACGAGTTAATTCTTTCTTTTTGCCTTCAAAGAAGTTATTGCTCTCTCTCACACACACACACACACACTCACTCACACACACTCACATGTATGCACACACACAAAGCACTACATAAAAAGGCAAGAATGCAAGTCTCTTACCAAGTAGGCTCTTGACTGCCCTTTATAAAATACAGTTCCCACTCCCACTCACCTGCCATTTGTCCTACCCTCCTTGGCTGATTTATCACGTGGTGATTTGAACTTAATACTGAACCTGTAATAGACGCTGCCTAGGCCTACCACCTAGGACTGCAGGGACTTTGGCTCTTTGCGTTACTGCTCTCATACCTAACATAGTGTTTGGTGCTCAGTAGGTGCTCAGGAAATGTTTGTTGAATGAATCGCTTTCCTTCATTCACAAACCAGGAGGCAAAATTCCAGATGTGTGTAATTCCCTCAGCTGTGAAATGCTTTACCAAGATTAAAGCTCAAGACTGTTTTGGAACTACTTTATTTCTGAGTGTAGCTAATAGTAGTGGTTTAGCAGGGAAAGTACTGTTCATAAAAATATACGAACTCAGGGGTCGAAGCAACAGTATGGTGGGTAGGGCGGGTAGGGCATTTGCTTTGCACACCGCTGACACAGGTTTGATCCCCAGCATCCCATGAGAACAACCAGGAGGAGTTCCTGAGTGCGGAGCCAGGAGCAAGTCCTTAGCTTTGCCCCAAACAACAAACAAACAAACAAACAACAAAGAAGAATTCAGGCCTAGAATCTTTAAACGTCACCTTTCCTGAAAGTCTCATCAAATGGGTGGACTGGCAAGAAGCGTTGGCAGTCCGGTGTTGCCGGCGGAATACTCTGGAGGGCAGCCATCAGTGCTCCGGTAGTTGGCACTGAACAATGCTGTCCCTTGTCCTGTCATTGTTCTCAAGTTAATTTATGTGTAATGTCTTGCTACTCTGGATTGTAGGCTTTTGGGTCAGAGATCCTAGCTTTTTTCTCTATTCCCCACACTCTGACATGGATGAGGTCTTAAATAGACATGGGCCTGGTTACCAGACCTCTGCCGCCCACAGCTGTGAAAGTTCTCTCCTTAAAACCAGGCTCAGGACAGGGAGGAGACTTCAATGTGCATTGCAAACTAAGTCTATTTGATATGTAGATTATCTTCCCTTAAAAGCCACAGAGAACCAACCGTTGTAAAATGACCCCTTTATGGAGCTTCTATTATCTGACTAATCTTCTGGGAAATAAAGCCAATGTAGACCCCCTCTCACGGGGACTTTCTAAAGTCTTGAAAAAGATGCAAAGTTCGTACTAAGAAGGCTCTGTCAACAAAGCTTCCCAAAGCAATGTTAACTCTCATTTGTTCCTCCCAATTTTTACTGTTCCTCCCAACAGCTGGTCATTCCTAAATGCCTCAATCCCCTTCTCCTCTGTCTCATCAATGCTTTAAAAAATTGCTACTAGCCCAAGTGGTACCAACTCCCTTGCGTAGCTCATCACTGAGCGTCTGCATTTAAGCACTCTATGCATGTTAATAAGCCATTACTCTTTCTCCCATGAGTCTGTCTTAAATCAGTTGAATTTGTAGAGCCCAGCCAAAGAACCATGAGAAAAAATGGGTTCTTTTTTCCTCCTTTACAATAGAGAAAAAATGTAAGAAAGGGAACCTGTATTTTTCTTCAGCCTACCTCCATATTTCCAAGTCATTGGCCAGAATAGAGTTCCTAGATCACCAGGGTGTTGTAAATGTGAGCACTGATGGACTCACCTTCATTTTTCTACACTAGGCCACCTAGTGCCACATCAAACCAGAGGTTCTGTCAGTAATAAAGGACAGAGGCTCTATGGCTGCTCCTTGCTGTGCCTTTCATGAGGAATCCGCATGATACACCCAAGAGTTTGGTTGAAACTGAGGTGAGATTGGTTTACAATGCCACAGTTTCTCATTGCTTTTCTGACTGTGCCCCCTTCTGGCCTTGCTTTCTGTTGCCCTCCCCTCCCCCCGCTTGCCCAATAACACTGTCCTACCATCATTTGGCCTCTAGATTCATGTCATAGTCTCCCACTTACACCATTTCACCTCGGAGTGACCCTGCTCAGGAAACACTTTTTTAGAGTACACGTTTTCGTCTCTTCCAATGCCTGTTACCGCGTCTCACCCTCTGTCTTAGTTATGGTGTGTAATACAGACCTCCTCTCCCATTTTACTGCTCTCTCCGCCCAGTTTGGGGTCCTCAGTTCTGTGATCGATTCCTCTTTGGGACACCCAAATAGCGTTCTCATCCTGTTTGCATAGGGCCCAGGTCTCTGAGGCGGATGTTGGTGCAGGAAGAACAGTGGAGTCGAAAAGATGTGCCTGGAGCCAGAGGTACTTCGTCCTCTTAACCACTTCTTCGACGCTCTTGAAGGCGTTCCACGCTGCTCTCTTCCTCCTGTGCAGTTCTGGCGCCAAGTCGTTCCTCATGTTGAGTTCTTGACCCAGGTACACGTAGCTGCTGTGTTTGGAGATGTTTGTTCCATTGAGAGCAAATGAAACATCAGGGACTAGTTTGTGTTTCATGAACATGGTTTTGCTGAGATTCAGCTGCAGTCCAACCTGCAAGAACATGGCTAGCCTTATAAACCAGACTCTCTCTCTCTCTTTCTCCCCTCATACCCTGCTAATACGGAATAACTTTTCTGCAGCATTACTTTTTGGTTACGCGTGGTGTTACACTGTTTGCCTTTAATCAATGTCCCATTGTCAGATGTTTAGATTATCTCCATACGGAACCCCCTCACGGTGGGCTTGTTTAATTGGTTGGATAAGAGACAGCCCGACTGGCACCATCTGTTCGTTTCTCCTGAACTCGCACTTCAACTGACACGACAGTAGGTCTTATAATGCACTAGTATATTATTCCACAACTTTCTGGCTTTCCTAATTTGTCCCCTCCCTACCCCCTCGTCCTGAATTGCCCTTTCAGGACCATTCCTAGTCTGTCTGTATAAGCCAGTTTAGTAATCTCCAAGCCCTTTTCCCAAAACCAATCACTCCTATACTTAATTACTGCGGCAGTGAATTGTTGATATTTTGTACTGATTTTTTTTTCTATTTGGGTTACTCCTGGCTCTGCATTCAGGAATTACTCCTGGCTGTGCTCAGGGGACCATATGGGAAGCTGGGAATCGAACCTGGGTCGAGCGTGTGAAAGGCAAGAGTCCTATCCGTTGTGCTATCACTCCCACCCCTTGTACTGATTTTTGTGGTTGTTAAAACTCTATACAATAATTTATTTTTATTTGACTTCCATAATAGACTAGGTCCCAGGGGGCCAGAGCAGTAGTACAGTGGGTAGGGCATTTGCCTTGCATGTGGCCAACATGTGTTAAATCTTTGGCATCCCATAGTGTCCCCTGAGCACCACTAGGAGTAGCTCATGTGTGCAGAGCCAGGAGTAACCCCTGAGCATTGCTGGGCATGGCCCAAAATATAAATAGATCCCATAAAAAATGATGCTTCTGTAATATTTTTATTATTTTATGTTATAACAAAATTATTTTTGTTACATTGGTACATTTACACAAAGTTGTCATACCAACCAATCATTGCCTTCTGATTGACTTATGTAATTTAAAGCAAACTTTGTTTCTTTTTTTTTTAAATTTTATTGAATCACCGTGAGATAGTTACAAGCTTTCAATCACAGAATGATCAAACACCATTCCCTCCACCAGTACACATTCCCCACCACCGATATCCCGGGTATACTCCCCCTTTCCCACCCTCCCTCTGCCTCCATGGAAGACAATATTCCCCATACTCTCTCTCTACTTTTGGGCTTTAAGGCTTGCAATACAGACGCTGAGAGGTCATCGTGTTTGGTCCATTATCTACTTTTGACATGCATCTCTCATCCTGACTGATTTCTCCAGCCATCATTTTCTTAGTGATCCCTTCTCTATTCCATCTGCCTTCTCTCCTTCGCTCATGAAGCAGGCTTTTAGCTATGGGGCAATCCTCCTGGCCCTTGTATCTACTGTCCTTGGGTGTCAGCCTCATGTGATGTTATTTTATACTCCACAAATGAGTGCAGTCCTTCTATAGTTGTCCCTCTCTTTCTGACTCATTTCACTTAGCATGATACTCTCCATGTCCATCCATTTATAAGCAAATTTCATGACTTCATCTCTCCTAACAGCTGCATAGTATTCCATTGTGTAGATGTACCAAAGTTTCTTTAACAATCATCTGTTTTAGGGCACTCGGGATGTTTCCAGACTTTGGCTATTGTGAACAGTGCTGCAATGAATATATAGGTACAGATGGCATTTCTACTGTGCTTTTTTTGGATCCTCGGGATATATTCTCAGAAGTGGTATTGCGGGGTCATATGGAAGCTCAATTTCTAGTTTTTGAAGGACTGTCTATATTGTTTTCCAGAAAGGCTGGACCAGTCGGCATTCCCACCAACAGTGAAGGAGTGTCCCTTTTTCCCCACATCCACGCCAGCACTGGTTGCTTTTGTTCTTTGAATGTGTGCCGGTCTCTGTGGACTTTGTTTCATTTTTTCCCTTGGTTTTGGGCCCTACTCAGTGGTGCTCTGGACTTACTCCTTGGATTTGTGCTCAGGGATCAGACTGGGATCAGCTGTGTGCTTTAACCCCTGTCAAAGAGCCTTAATCCCTCTACTATTGCTATTGTCCTCTACAACTCCTTCTCTTGCTAGTCATCGTCTCGTCCCCTCTTACCCTTTACAGCATAGTTGTGCAGCTATCATGAAGGGTGGGTACACACAGGTGGTGTTGACCTAACAGCAAACAGAGGCAAAGCCACTTCTTCAGGGGAAGTTGTAGGAGATTAACTCAAGGACAAGATCTCATCTGAGGGTTCAGCTCTCCAGATTACTAGGAGATCCGCTCAAGGGCGGGATTCCATCCAGGGTGTATTGCTTTCTCCTTTCCTCAGCTAGTAATCTGTTTAAGCAATCATAGGGAATTTACTTCTTATAATATTTCTAGTCAATTTGTATGAACACAGTAAGAGATATATTAAGGTTAAAGGTTGGATCTTCCTGGGGACATCTCGCTATATATCCCAGACTACAGTCCTTAGGCCAGGTTAGTCTTTCCTAGCCCTAGCAGGGTCCTTATTTAGTTAGTTCTTTCTTTTTGGGTTATGACAGAGTTTGTCCCATACCACGTTCTTAAATTATTATACTTATGGCACTTAGCTTGTCCCTTTCTGAAGCCAGAGTAGCTTACCACTTGCCCTGGGTCCATCCAGTCCCTTCGTCAGAACCCTCCTTTTGGAGTGCTAGGAAGTAAGGGCAACTGAGGCTTAAGTCAAGTAAATATCGATGGATGCCCAGGAATAAATATTATTTGGAGTCAATTAACTCCCATGTTACAAAAGCATAACATCAACTGCTTTCCTGTGTCTATACAAAAAAGAACATTGCTAAACCATGCGAGTGACATAAAGGACAGAGAAAGTCATATAGGATTATCAGTGCCTGATGGAATTGGGTGTGTCTCAGGAGCACTGCTGTGGGAGTAACTCAATAAACCTAAGCTCCTTGGGGGAGGATCAAGGACAACCCAATGTTATTCAAGGTAAGGACACTCAGGGAACCATATATGGAAGGTAGATATTGCCCTATTTTCTCAGATTTTTCTTTACTCTCTGTCACATATGCGTTTTCCACTCAGAAACCTCAGCTTAGATGATGTGATTCAGTGGGAGGGACCATAAGTCGGGAGTGACCAGGAGCCCAAGGAGAGGGCAGGAGAGCACCGGCCACAGCGCTTACTGAACAGGTACACCCAACAGGTTCGGAACTCCCGAGTAACCAAACAGGCTCCTGTGGATAATCATGCATACAAGTGGGAACTCTGCAGAGGGAGTTTGTGTGAGGAAGACAATGGGAAAAGGAAGCAGATTAAGAGATGGAGGGAAAGCATGAACCCCTATAACTAGCCATTTTTGAATTCACATGTTGAAGTTTACATTGCTAGACAATTTTCAGTCTGGGTTGAGGGGCTGCACCTGAGAAGCTCAGACAGGGGCCACACAGAGACCTCCTACCTCTTTCGGTAAACGCGTCAGCGGCCCTGGGCTGCTCGTGGGCCAAGGGGCCCTCACACGTCATGGTCTCACACACACACACACACACACACACACACACACACACACACGCCTCATCTAGAAACACCCGTTCGCTCTTGCTTTCCCCCTGGACCTAGTGCATGTGCTTCGTGCTGCGTCTCTGTTTACTCAACAGTTATTGAACCCTTTCTTTGTCTCTGCATAATCTGCATTTGAAATTCCAGAAGAGGTTCTGGTGAGGTTCTGATTCATCCCTTTGCAGCACAAGACGCTTCCTCGCAGCTTTAGCCCACTGGCGTGATTTCCTGCCCCAAATCCACCCCCTTCATTCAGCTGGGGACTATTTCAAGTCGCAGGCAAAGCCACTTCCCCTGAAAACACTTTTTTTTTTTTTTGCTTTTTGGGTCACACCTGGCGAGCCACAGGGGTCACTTCCAGCTATGCACTCAGGAATTACCCCTGGCGGTGCTCAGGGAACCATATGGGATGCTCGGAATTGAACCCCGGTCGGTTGTGTGCAAGGCAAACGTCCTACCCGCTGTGCTATCACTCCAGCCCTGAAAACACTTTTTGAGACACAAATCAGGATAAGAATTTCTCTGTGATGTCCTAAGTCACCTATAGGCTTATCTCTTGGTATTTTGTTGGTTATTTACTTGTTTATATGTATGTATATAGCACAGCGGGTAGGGCGTTTGCCTTGGATACTCTCCATCCCTCTCGGAGAGCCCAGCAAGCTACCCAGAGTATCTCACCCACACGGCAGAGCCTGGCAAGCTACCTGTGAAGTATTCGATATGCCAAACACAGTAACAACAAGTCTCACAATGGAGACGTTACTGGTGCCCGCTTGAGCAAATTGATAAGCAACGGGATGACAGTGATACAGTGATTTACTTGTTTGCCTCTTTACCACCACTCCCAAATTTAGAGAATAGCTGTAGTCTTCATCTAAAGTAATGAGTTTCCAGAGTTAGTTTACTTAATGCATCAGGGAGAGAGGCTGGGACATAACTTCTGGCAAGAAAACTTAAGTGGTGAAAGTTCATAATGACATTTGATTTATGTAAATATGAGTATCGAAGTAAAGGGTTTTTGGCATGATGTTCAACTACTTAGCATTTGATTGTGGTTTTTCAAGGGATTAGAGTAAAAAAAAATGGATCTCTCAAAAAGACTCACACACTGCTGTTTTCTGCAGAGACCAGGGAAGACTCTGGTGTTTAAGGGTCCATAATGCAGGTCATATGGCCTCAAACACAAATTAACCACTTCACTTGGTATTAATTGGATCAAAATTTCAGGAAGCTATTTCAAAGCTGGAGGTATTCCAAGTAAGTGTACTTTTCTTCTAGTGAAAAAAAAAATGATCAGAGAACTGATAGAAAGAACACTGGAGTGGAATATAGCCATTGAAAACATTTCCTGTCCCTTCCTTATTTTGGCTATATATTGCTACAGACCTTAACCTTTCTTGTAACCTAAAAGCTCAATATTTTCTGTTCTTAAACAATGTCTGACCAAGAGAAGCAGCAGATTTGTACCAGCTGGTGAGATATGAACATAATCTTGTTGAGTTACCACCCTACACGTGGGTGACTGAGGGACCTGCAGTGATAATCAAACTCCCTAGATCCTCCATCATATTTTCATGAGCTCTGAAGTCTCACTTCTGCCTGTTTCTTCAGCAATGTTTCATCTGATGATTTTTCAACTTGCTCTGTGTGTGTGTGTGTGTGTATGTGTGTGTGTGTGTAATTCTGACTCTTAGCTCTTACTCGTCTTTCTTCTCCAAGAGTGGGAAAATGATGCTACTTACTGCAACTTTCAATAATTAAGTGGCATGTACATGTGAATTGTACTCAGGGCTTACTCCTGGTTCTGTGCTCAGGGATAACTCTTGGTGGTGTTTGAGGAACCATCTGGGATGTCAGGAATCAGACCCTGGTTGGTCAAGTGCAAGGCAGATGTCCTACCCACCGTACTCTCTCTCCAGCTCCTCAGCAGTAAATTGGATGGTCCTTCTAGTGAAGAAGTATTGCAGCTTACAGTTTCAAGTCTAGAACGATCTAGAAACTGACTGCCTAACCTCTCTCACTTCTAAGATTTGTATCTCCGCCCTGCTCTGTCCTTAAAGATCTGAGCTTTATGTCATAAAACTTGCTGTTCCCTCCCTAGAGACTATTATGTTTTTCTGAGTGATGGCAACAACCGAAGCTGGTTTCGTAATTCTGATTCTTAACTTCATGCTGCTAAGACACCAGCATTCTCCATAAAAATGTGTAAGTGAGTTTAAAATAATGTGATATTTCCTTAGCAGCTTGACTGAGCCGTCGACCTGTTTGAGAATCACTGATGTGCTTTCTGGATCTCCTGAGTATGACCTGGTCATGGTGTAGGATCATCTCGATGTCTTATTGGATTCCGTTTGCTAATATTGTGTAGGGGATCTTGCATCTGTGTTCACCAGAGACAGAGGTCTGCAGTTTTCTGTTATTGTCGTGTTCCTGTCTGCTTTTGCTGCCAGGATGATGTTTGCTTTATAAAATTGTTTTCGAGGATTCCTGTTTCTTCAGCTTCCTAAAAGAGCTGAAAAGGATTGGGAACAGATCTTAAAAAGTTTGAAGAATTCACTAGTAAACCCATCTGGGTCTGGGCTATTGTTTTGCGGGAGACTTTTGAGTACCATTTCAATTTTCTTCGTAGTAATTGACCACCCATTTAGGTGCTCTCTTTCCTCTTGATGCAACCTTGGAAGGTTATTGGTGTCTGAAAATGTATTATTTCTTCTAAGAACTTCAGTTTCATGGCATAAAGATCCTCAAAGTAATCCCTGATGATCTTTTGTATTTCTGTGATGTCTGTTGTGACATCTCCCCATTTCTGACTTGTTTGCTAGAGTTTTCTCTCTTGCTTTCTTTGTGAATCTTGCTAATAGTTTGTCATCTTGCTAGTTTTTTCAAAGAAACAGCTCTTGGTTTTATCTTTAGAATTGTTTTTTATTTTTTTTTAGCTTCTATTTTATTAATATTGCTCTAAGTTTCATTATTGCATTCCTTGGGTTATTTTGGTTGATCTTTTGCTAGCTGCTTAAGTTGTGCAGTTAGGTTACTTATGGGCCGTTTTTTGGTCTCCAATGAACCTTTGCATCGTTATAAAATTTGTTTTTTACATGGATTTTGCTGTGTCCCATGTATATTTTCTGTAGCTTCACTGTCATTTGTGTCCAAAAATATTTTTATTTCCTCTCAGATTTCCTCTTTGACCCACCAGTTACTTAGTAGTGAGTTGTATAATTTCCAGGTGTTGATTTTTTTTTCTCATTTCTGTTTGCGATTAACTTTCATTTTTCAGTGCATCATGGTCTGAAAGGAGAGCTGATATAATTCTATTTTCTTGAATTTATGGAGTTATATTTGTGATGTGCTTTATTTTGTAAAATACTCTGTTTTCCTGTTGTTTTGAGGCTGCGCTCACAAGCAGCTTTTTCATCTCTAATTCAGTTTCCTGAATGCATTATTCTAATCAATGGCACTTCTCCTGCCAATTATGTCAATCTACGGAAATAAAAACTCTGTGGTTTTTTGTACCCATTTCTGAAAGTATTTTCAGTTCAAATAATTTCTTCAATATTTGTTCACACTTACTGTGAATGGATTTTCACCAAGAGCAGAGCTAAGTCCTGGCTTGTGTTAGCCTTGCTCGTGTCCTGTTGTCCGAGTGACCATGGCTGAAATAGCTAGCTCACTGGCCAGCTGGCCTTTTGTTCTTTTTGAGACATTTAACCTACTATATTCTAATGAAAATATTTCTCAGGAAGAACTAGAAATATCCCCCCCCAATATATATAAATTGTAAGTAAATTTAAAATAACGTGATGTTTCCTGATTTTGTTTGCTGTGATGGGTATCAAAACATTACAAGAATAAAGCATGATTTTGCGTCTAGTGTTATAACTACATCAGTCACCCAAAATTACTAAATTATTGAATGAACAAATTTGTGCCCTAAGCATACTGTTTTGCGGCTTGATGAATATGTTTAGTTCTCTCCAGATTGGTTAAGTTTATCTACTGTCACTGTCGACATAAATTGCACAATTCAAAGAGCTCAGTGCAAATTATATTCTGTGCAAATGGTGCCTTCTGGATTTGCGTGACATGGGATATTTAATTTATTTGACAACTCTTCCAGAGTGGAAGTAGAATATGGAACCACAAAGGAAAATGTCTCTTTTTAGCCTATCTTTTTCTCTTATGCAACTGTAGCTGGAAGCAGATATTTCACTTTGCTTTCTGAAACTTGACATCACTGCAGTATTCATGTGGTAAATCCACAGCATGGATGTGGGATTAAGACTCCAGAAAAATTTAGACCACGTTTGATTCTTAGGAATTTATGTATTCACATGCACTGATGGCTACATTCAGCTCTAACAGCCATTGCATTAATTGGATATTAATTGTTAGTAACTGGATATTAAGATGATATCCAATTAACTCAAGTTTCTATGCCTGGCCTTCCGAGATATGGTTGCTAAGACATGACTTAGGTGAAGACCAGACATGAAATGATTTTGTGCATTTTACGGCCTCACTTGTTGTTTGTCTGTCATGTCCTAAGCGGGCTTTTTTTGTCATGAATAACGATAAAAAAGAAACACATAATTTATTTATAAAGTAGAATTAACATGGTGGAACTGAACTTCTGAAAAACATGATTTCTTATTTGTGAGACATAGCTAGTAGACATGCTACTTGTGAAGAAATATGGATAATGGAAAATATTATATGTGAGAAATATGTATATATGAATTACTGACATGTATATATAATTGTCACAAAATACATACATGTGCATGTGGGAATCATAAATACTGACACATAGACAATATATTTTATTTTTTATAGGTTACAGGAAGTTCTGACAGAGTTTTGTCTAAGATTTGCTTTATTTTTTGAAAAATTTTATACACATTAAAGATGCTATAAAAGATCTCCCTCCATTAATAGTTTTATCTTCCTGCATTTTTTTTTTCCCTTTTCGGGGAAAAGCAGTGTGGCATCCGCCAAATTATGAGGACCATTAGGCAGGTACAAACTTGGTGGCTCGGAAGGAAAAAAAAAGGAGTTATGAACATGAAACAGCAGGACGAGTGGGCAGTCTCAGGCTGGGGGCAATATCGCTCCACCGAGATTCAACCCAGGTGGCCACACTTTTGTGCGGCTGCTCTGCTGCTGATTGACCACGATCCGGAGGCCAGCTAGACTACTTTTGGTCCCAGCAACTGCTTGCAGCCATGTCTCTAGACCGTGAACTAAGCCATTGCTCCATGCTGCCCCAGGAAGTGAAATGATGCAATTTCTAACATAAATCTCCCTGGACTTAGTTACTAAAATACTGAAATACAGAAACCCTAAACCTAGACTTCATATCTCTTCATTCTCAGAAATGGAAAACTAATTATCAAATGCTTCCTTGTCAGTAGGGCTGTTTTTTGGGGGGGAAACTTCAACAACAATAGTGAGTTTTGTGTTGAAATATGGAATGTAATCAAGGTAAAGAAAATGAAGTGAAATTAATCAGCTACGCAGGCGGGGGTGGGGGTGGGGGAGTGGAGGTATACTGGGGTTTTTGGTGGTGGAATATGGGCACTGGTGAAGGGACGAGTGTTTAAGCATTGTATAACTGAGACATAGCCTGAGAACTTTGTAACTTTCCACATGGTGATTCAATAAAATAAATAAATAAAATAAAATAAAAATAAAAATGAAACAAATAGTTTTATCTTCCTAATTTCATTTCCCTAATTACTGATTGATTATTATTTCTATTTATTATTTCAATGAGTAGCTTGTCTTTCTAATTATCCACATAATATAAAGAATTTCCATGTTTCTCCATAAGGTATTCCTAGATGTTATGTGATAAAATGTATTAGAATAAGGTGGATATATTTTTACTTAATGTAATAGTGTTAATATTTGATCTAGTTTTTTTTGATTAAAAAAAAAGCACCAAGATGGTTCAATGAAAGAAACAACTAGCTTTGTTTCATAGAAGCAAATACTAAAATCTTTACTGCTATTGAAAATAAGATTGAGCTCTAAATTCTATTAAAGGACATTAGTAGGATATATTGCCGCTGATGGGATTACACGGTGGGGGGCGGGGGGGCAGTCCCTAGGTGTGACTACCTAGCTACTGGAAAATGGGAGATCTGGGAAGAAGAGACCCAGTCCCGATCTGAGCAGGCTTGGAGAGCTCAGCCCTGGGTCCCACACACTTGGGTTCCTCTTGCCCGCATGCCTGGCTGTCTTCTCCTGGGCCCCTTGGAGAGGATGGGCTCCAGCTTCCCTCCCTGCCCCGAGCAGAGCTCCTGGTGGCTGAAGACCTTTGGAGCCTAGCCACAGCAATGCTCAAGGCCCCTCTCCACATGTTCGGAAGAGCCTCATGCATGAAGGAACCGGCAGAGGAACCCAGGGGTATGGGACCCGGGGCTGAGACCTCCAAGTCTGCTCGGATCGGGACTGGGCCTCTTCCGCCCAGATCCCCCATTTTCCAGTAGCTAGGTGGTCACACCCAGGGACTGCCCCCCCTGCTCTGTGTAATCCCATCAGCGGCCAATATCCAGAGACTTAAAACCAAGCTCCCGGAAGCTCCGGCTGCTTTGTGGATGCTCGATATCTTATAGCCTAGCTACCAAGAGTTCCCTGCCCATATGGGAGAGCCTCGCAAACTCCCCATGGTGTATTTACATGCCAAAACTAGTAACAAGCTGGGTCTCATTCCCCTGACTCTGAAAGAGCCTCCAATGCAGCATTGTTGGGAAATATGAGTAGATAGAGACTTCTAAAATCTCAGGGCTAGGACGAATGGAGATGTTACTGAGACTGCTCGAGAAAATCGATGATCAACAATGATGATAGTAGGATATATATATATAAATAATCAAATAAAATCTCAATGTAGCATAACTTACACATATAACATCACTACTACAACTGTACTCTACCAAGAAGACTTGTTCAAAAAACAATAACTCAGCTCTAACAGCCACTGTATTAATTATACATTACCCAGTAAATAATTTTGTTTGCATTCTTTCTGTTCAGAAGGAGTCAGGAGACATATTAATTTGCCAAGTTCTTAGGAAAATTCCTTAGGAAAGTTTGAATCGATGATATTTTTTCTTCTTGACAAGTTTCCTACAGCAAGAAGCCTTCAAACTCATCAAGCAGTTCTGACTATGAGACATTTGTTAAGATTCTACCATATGCCAGACTGTATATTAAGCGAAAAGGATGCAAAGTTGAATACATATAACCTGCCAAAGAGGAAGTAATAGTTTTACTGAGTGGCAACAGTACAGAGGCAGCTGATTTTCACAAATAAATGACTATTCATGAAGCAGTGTGGAACACAGGGCAGTCAGAATTTGAATTTAATTTTGAATTGAATATATATATATATACATATATATATGTGTGTGTGTGTGTGTGTGTGTGTGTGTGTATTTTCCCCAATTGCCATGGTAAAAAAATTAACACGAATTTAGTGACTTAGACCTATACAGGCTGTCACTGTCTTCTAGTTCTGGAAATGAGTCTTTGGGAGATGAAATCAAGGTTTCAGAAATGCTAGATCTAGGAACTCTAGAGGAGAATTTATTTCTTGTATCATCCAACTTCTACAGGTTGCTGGCACTCACTGGCTTGTGACCAAATCACTCTAATCTCCGCCTCTGTCATTGCACAATCTGTCTTTTCCCATGTCTGGCCTGACCATGCGTCACTTATAAAAAGCCTTGTGATTATACTGGGCTCACTAACACAACACAGGATAAGATCACCACCGAGTTTGTTTACATCTGCAAAATCTCTTGTGTCATGTAAGGTAATACAGCCACAGGCTCCGGGGCTTAGCATGTGGTCACCTTTGGAGAGGGAGGTAAACTGTTAGCCACCAAACTTCTCCAGTGTGTGAAAACAAAGACGTTATTTCCTTTTGGGGAAAATTTCAGTTGTTCTATAAGAAAATAATTTTATTTTCTTTCCCACTTTGCAGGTAATCTGCTAACAACCTGAAGGCACACAGGAATCCGTGATACTCGTGAGCATGGAGTTCACACACAGGATCGACATGTTCAGTCTGTGATCTCGAACACATTCCCGGACCTCTGTGATCTCTGCTGTCTTGATCTCTCTGTGAAGGAGACAGTCGGGCCTTTGTTAATTACTGTTTCTGCTGGTTAAGGATCGGCCTCGAAAGGGATTGAGGTTATCTAGGCAGGCTTCTCAGCTCTGGTGCTCAAACTCCTACGGGTCCCAGGGAGAGAATCCAGTGATTCTTTGGTCCTTTGTGTTTACATGTCACATTTTTGTGAATACATATAGACACACATTTTTTTTTCTTTTACTCGTGGCGTATTTGATATGCCAAAAACAGTAACAATAGTCTCACAATGGAGATGTTATGGGTGCCCGCTCAAGCAAATTGATGAACAATGGGAGGACAATGCTATGATTGCTACAATGCTACAGTGCTACAATTGCTACATTGTAGCAATGCTACAATGCTACAGTGCTACTTTTAAATGGAATCACTGTGAGAGAGACCCTTACAAAGTTGTTCATGATTAGATTCCAATACCCATCCCTCCACCAGTGTACATTTCCCAGCGCCAGTGTCCCCAGGTTCCCTCCCATCCCCCCCACCCCCCACCTCCTACCTGCCTCTATGGCAGGATAAGCACATATTTTTAAGTGAATATTATTTCCATTTTTGTTACATTTGCCATGGATCTAGGAACTTATCAAATACTAAAAAAAATTGTAGTAGATAAGCATAATGATATTTTTCATTTTCTTTCAACTCTCTAGGAGTGAAACTACTGCATATGCTTTCTTCATCAAAAGCACAAATTTGATATGGCAGAAAACACTTCTGATCAAATACTAATGTATTATGGGATCAGTGCATGCATTATTTTCTCTTTCTGTAGTGAAAATCGAACAAATCCAGTTGAAAGTAGACAAAATACATTACATAAAACACAATATCCTTAGATTCTTCACTTAAACCTTAATTCAAATGTCTATAATTCCTCATTAAAGGAATAAGAAGTTTCCAGTAATAATTTGTCTTCGATCAGTCTCATTCTAAAATCACATTTCCATCCATATGACTGAAACTCATCTCGCAAGCCTAGCTTCACTTGATAACTCACTCCCAGGTTTGGTTTTGTTTTGTTTTTAAGCATCTCCTTCTTAGCCTGACTTAGTCATGATGTTTTTATAGATTAAAGTGATTATCCCATGTGCATTGCTGCTTATTTGAGAATATAGTAGTTTCCTTAATCTGTGATTTCATGATCAGCTCTTACCAAGTGATAGGCCCTAAATTCATTATGAGTAGAACTCATGGTTTGTATTTCCTTATCTCTTTATTTAAAAAAATTAATTTTAATTAATTAATTTATTTTTAAAATTTTATTGAATCACCATGAGTAGTTACAAGCTTTCATGTTTGGGTTACAATCCCACAATGCTCAAACACCCATCCCTCCACCAGTGCACATTCCCCACCACCAATATCCCGGGTATACCCCCACTTTCCCACCCTCCCCCTGCCTCCACGGCAGACAATATTCCCCACACTTTCTCTCTACTTTTGGGCATTATGGCTTGCCAGGCACAAAAGTCAGATCAAAGTGGATTAAAGACCTCAATATCAGACATGAATCTATAAGGCACATAGAGGAAAATGTAGGCAGAACTCTCCATGACATTGAAGCTAAAAGCATCTTTAAGGATGAAACAGCACTGACCAAGCAAGGGGAAGCAAACATAAACAAATGGAACTACATCAAACTAAGAAGCTTCTGCACTTCAAAAGAAACACTGACCAAAATACAGAAAGGGCCCACAGAATGGGAAAGGATATTTACCCAATACCCATCTGATAAGGGATTAATATCCAGGTATTTCCTTATCTTATGCCTCATATCACACCCAGAGCAGTGTGAGTGCTCTGCTACTATTTGTTACATGAAATCCAATATGCATTAGCACCAACTGATTTTCTTTCTAATCAAACTGATTTTCCCTTCTACCTCTTCCTCTCAGTGGTTTCACCTAAGTATCCAAGTTTGAAACGTGATCAGTGATACCAGGTTTAAGTTAACATTAACTATGGCACTCTAGCTGAATCCAACGGACTTCTGTTTTTGTAAGTGATGTATTTTACCCTAATTTTTGTATTTCATCTTCTGCAGAAAATGTTTGCTAACTGCTCCCTTATATGATAATGTCCAGCAGAATTATAACCTGAAATAGAAAAGGTTTCAACTCATATTGTTTTCTTAAAATGGAACCTTCTCTGGAATTTCCCCACAACTTATCCTTAGTTATTCTTATACCAAGTTCCACCTCACTCTCGAGCAATGAATAGGCCAACTGTAATCTGTGACACAGGCAGGCAGGCACTACGACATGTCTCCCTGCTTGCTAGGGTGAACTGAGTAACTGCCATCCACGTGGAGTCAGTTCTCTGAATATTGGAGCTGATACCTTACTACCACTGTGAGCAAATCTAGTCTTTCTTGTAGGTATGTGACAGAGAGCATGTGAATCTTTAGAGATGTTTTCCTACTTCTTTTTGAAGCTTCTGAGCAAGCAGATGACTTGGGACTCAACTAAAAGAGGGTCTTAGTACTAGACAAATAGATGAAAAGCCTAAGAGTAGAGTTGTAGAAAACAGAAAATAAAGCAAAAGGTAGAAACACCCAAACTCCCTTATTTTCTAGGATACTATTCTTTTCTTCAGGGATTTCATGGGGCTATTCTTAGCTTGTGGCTTGGGGGTGGCCCCAGGATGGAATCTGAAACTTGTTTATGTTAAGTCTCACTCTGGCCTGGCCTGAAAGGGAAGGGGTGGGGGAGAGAGAGAGAGAGAGAGAGAGAGAGAGAGAGAGAGAGAGAGAGAGAGAGAGAGAGAGAGAGACAGAGAGAGAGACAGAGAGAGAGAGACAGAGAGAGAGAGAGACAGAGAGAGACAGAGAGAGACAGAGAGAGAGAGACAGAGAGAGAGAGACAGAGAGAGAGAGAGAGAGAGAGGTGGGAGAAAGGGAGGAAGAGAGAGGGAGGAGGAGGGAGAGAGAGATCAGGCTGGAGGGGAGGGACGGGGGCAGAGGGAGGGAAACCGTTGTCATGGGTGGTGGGAAATGGACACTGGTGGAGGGATGTGTGTTTGAACACTGTACAACTGAAACTTAATTATGAGCCATGTCTTTCATGGTGACTAACTCAGTATATATTAAATATATTATATAATATAGATCATGTAATATATACAATATTATATATATGAAAGACCTAGAGGTTGTCACAGTTTTGATACTGTCTGTTCCTTTATTGTGTCTATGTTCCACAAATGAATGAAATCATCTTGCATGTGTTTTTCCCCCTCTTACTTGTTGCTTAACGTGAAATTCTCCAGCTTCATGCATGTTGCAGAAAGTGTTGAGATTTTATTATTTTTATAGCTGCAGAGTCTCCCACTCTGTAGACATACCACATAACTTTTATACTTTTATACCACATTTACTTTATCTCTTATTGGGCATTTGTTGTTCCCCTATCTTGGCTATTGTACTAAGTGCTACAACGAACATAGCTGTGCATGTCTTTTTGAATTAACATTTTTGTGTTTGTGGATAGAAGCTAATAAGTGGAGCCCTGTGGAAATAAGTCAGTTCTATTCTTATTTTTTAGAGGAGTCTCCGTACTGACTTCTTTTTTGGGGGGTGGGGCTTATTTTTGGTAAACCCAGTGATGCCCAGTGGTTACTCCTAGTTCTGCACTGACTCGGGAGTTGCTCCTGGTGGTGCTTGGGGAACCGTAGGATGAGAGGGACTGAATCTGGGCCAACTGTGTGCAAGGCCAGCTCCTGACTGGCGGTACTGTCTCTGCAGCCTCCCCATACTGCTGCTCGTAAAGAGTGAACCATATGATGTCCCTACCAACACTGAACGTGGCTACTAATATGTGCCATTCTCACTGGTGTGAAATGAAATCTCATTGTTTGAATTCACCTAGTAATAAATAACAATGAACACTTTTTCGTATGCTTATTAGTCTTCCACATATCTTCTTGGTGGAAGCATCTGTTTATTTCTTCTCATTTTTTGGATGGGGCTATTAATTTGGGGATTGAACTTTGTGATTGATTTGTGTATCTTGAAAACACAAATGTATCTTAGCCCTTCCTCTGATATATTGTGTGCAAATTTTGCTTCACCAAAAAAACTCACGGATACTGAAGCTTAGAGATATTTCCATAATTAAAACATGATTAAAATAATAAGAAACATCTCACAAGATTATATATGTATATGCTTGTCTGCATATCTATGAAGCTATCTTCCTATATTTTACTTCTAGCTAATCATGTTTCATCTTTCTTTCCATTATGTCCCACTTTGCCTTTGTGATAATGTACCACTCTAATAAGGTAAATCGAGAGTCTCATTTAACACTAGCATAGGAAATAAACACTGGATTCAAATCGTAATTTTGAACACATTTAGTATATGAATCAGTGTAATCATTCATCTTAATCTTTCATAAAAATGTCAAGGGAAATTCCTTTTGGAAGTAGTCTCAATATTACAAAATTACTAAATCTTCTAGCCCTGGACAAGATTTAACTTCCATGCTACTGTGAAAGGTAAGTCAATTTTTATTTCTGGGTGAGTCGGCAGAATATGTCAAATTTTACAAATAGGTAAGAGACAGTAAGTTTGAGATTCCCTGCTAGGATCTGCATTTTTCTATTTTAACCTAGCACTATTTTCATGACAGCTCATGTTCAAATCTTATTAGGTTTACACTTAAAATTATACCCAAACTCCACCCCTGCCAACTGCCTTATCCCCCTCATCACCTCCCACCTTCCCTCTATCTTTCTTAGTATTTTTAAAACCTTTGTAATCTTATTGTTTCCTTCTCCCACTCTATCTCATAGTTAGTGCTTATTCTTGCTCTACTTTTTGAATATTATTCTGGGTATAAAGTGTCAAGCTTCACTCTTTGAGTTTATTGGTTTTTTTTTTTTTTGCTCAAACTTCTCTTTAACTCCACTCAAAGGCTTGTCTCACTAGAGGTCCCCAAATGTCCCAAGAGCTTAGCATCTAGTAACATGTGTTTCGCTGTTGTTTGTTGCTAAGGAAGACACAGACTGGAAATGACATGCACAGCTAAAACCAACAGCCTCGTGCTGTTTATCTCTGAGGATTCTTTGCTATGGCGATCCCAGTGTTGGCGAGTGAGAAACCCAACTTCGTGGAGAGTACAGCAAAGTTTCTCTGGGGTTAAACGTTGCTTTCAAAACGTTGATTCAGGTTAATATACAACAAATGGGGATTGAAAACTGAAAGGATGTCAGAGGAGAAAGGTGTCTGAGAAAGATATCCGAATCAGCTGAGAGTCATACCTGTCTGAGGTATGACTCTCTATCTTCCCCGCTATGCTATTTGTCGTTAACTTCTCTTTTAATCCCACAGTTGAGAAAAATTTGGATTCTTAGATTCCTCATCTGTAAAGGGGAAGAGAGTTGAAATTTTCCAGGAGCCTGTGTCTAATTTATTTCAAGCACGTATCACAGACCTCAATCTATAAGTGGAACTCATTTCTTGGAAGTCTTTGTTTGTATTGATTGTAGAGAAAGGAGTTTATAAATGAGCCAAAAAATGTTAGAACTTTCAGAGGCACTGTGACCAACCCCTGGATGACATTGAGTCCATGTGAGGGGTCATCTGAAGGACTCCACTTTCGAGACTTGTCTTCCTCACCGGTCCCCACAGATGTTCTTCTCGGCAAGGACTCCGCACGCTCTGCTGAATATGAGATCGTATGGGGGTGTCGGCTGCTGCGTTCCTCCTACAGAAAATGTAAACACGTACTTGATTCCATTTAGGTTGTATCACAAAAAAGGAGGCTTAAGCAGTCAGCATTTTGTCCTTGAGGTGTGGCGTGCTGAGAAGGCCGAGGTGAAGGCTCAGGTAGGTTTGAAGCCTGGTGAGTCTTCATTCCTGTTCGGAGATGCTGGGCGACTGTCTTCTTTGTACCCTCAGAAGGAATGCGAAGACCAAGAATACGTTCTGAGGCCCTTTCTTCAAGGGCTCTCTTGCTTGTCATGAAGGTCTGTCACTGACACCTAATGACCTCCCAAGGCAGTGGCCTTATTACCTTAGAAGTTAGGAGTTTAATCTATGAATGGATGGGGCATTCAGTCCACTGCAATAAATGAAACTAAAAGTACAGCTAAAAGCAAGAATCTACTCTTTTTTTTATTTTATTGAATCACCGTGAGATAGTCACAAGCTTTCATGTTTGGGTTATAATCTCACAATGATCAAACACCCATCCCTCCACCAGTACACATTCCCCACCACCAATATCCCGGGTATACCCCCTCTCCCACCCTCCCCCTGCCTCCATGGCAGACAATATTCCCCAGACTCTCTCTCTACTTTTGGGCTTGCAACACAGACACTGAGAGGTCATCATGTTTTGTCCATTCTCTACTTTCGGCGTGCATCTCCCATCCCAGCTGGTTCCTCCAGCCACCATTTTCTTAGTGATCCCTTCTCTACAGAATCTACTCTTGACCCCTTCTGTGCTGTTCCTTTACTAGGGCCTGTTTACCCTTCCCCCTAAAAGGCGGATTATTGGAGCTGGCTTTAATGGTAGCGAATAAACCCCATTTAAAATTTAAATATTCAAAGTGTAATTATGATGCTTTACCCTTATCTTAGAGTGGAAAATGTTTCTATTTCTTTTTTTTTCTTTTTGGGTCACACCCGGCGATGCACAGGGGTGACTCCTGGCTCTGCACTCAGGAATTACTCCTGGCGGTGCTCAGAGGACCATAGGGGATGTTGGGAGTCGAACCCGGGTTGGCCACGTGCAAGGCTAACACCCTACCTGCTGTGCTATCGCTCCAGCCCCAGATGTTTCTATTTCTTGATGCTCAACAAGAAGGAAGAAGTGAGAGGCAGAGCCAAGATGTTTCTTCCCAAAGACCAGCTGTGGGATTATTTACCTGAGGCCCTGCTCTGCCATCCCGAGGGCAGCTCAGGGGAGCAGCCTGGGTCCTGCCCCCACCAGCCGCAGGTTAGCAGCTTCGACTGAATAAAAAAAGTGAGATAAGAAAAGAAGACGTTTGCCCACTTCGCCGCGCCCGCAGCCCGAGTATGACGGAGGAAGAAGACGGAGCTGCTTCGGACACCAGCAGCCCGCCAGCAACCTGCAGTATGTGATTTGAGCGTTTCCGCCAGGCCCCCCGTGCGGGGGCCCGGCGTTTCTCTCTCTTTTTTTTTTTCTCTCTCTCTCTCCTTCAACTTCTGAGCACAGCACGGCCTCCACCCCACTTCTCTGAGCACAAAATGGAGAGACGCACCCAAATGCGCAGCGCGGCTGGTGGGAGATCGAGGGCGGGGAAGTACCGGTCTCCGCCCACATCGGACACTTAAAGAGAGTGCAGCCACGTGGGCTTCCCCACTTCGCCAGCCCGCAGGAGGACAAGGGAGGAGGACAAGGGAGCTTTCCCACTTCCGCCAGTGCGAGGGGGGAGGGGGGCCCGATATTTCTCTAGGTTTTCCCATCTTATGAGCACCATAAAAGGGTAAAAGATTGTAGTGATAGAATTTCAGGCAGAATTTTCCCTGGTCTTTATACAGAAACCCAAAACCGCGCGGCCACTGCCGCGGCCGCGCGACCTAATATCATCTTAGTATCAGCAATATGTAATGGTTCCTTCTTAATGGGTCGGACTTTTGTGGGAGATCCTAACAAGAATAGTAAGGCTTTTGTTGAAATATTGAAGGCAATCAAAGTGGTAGCCATCTCTCTAGACTGAACTAAGCTATATCCCCAAGCCGGCTGAGAAGAAATATCCTATCTCGGGAAGAAACTCGGCGTGGTGTCAAACATAGTGTGATGTCCATTAAGCAAACAGACCTGGTGGCGTGGGAATGGGATAAAAGGGGAAAAGTTATGTACATGGAACAGCGGGACGCTGGTGGAATCTTGAGCCGGAGCTGATACCAGCGCAAGATTTTTGGTTCCAGAAACTGCTTGCAGACACTCTACTAGACTATCAACCAAGCCAGAGCCCCACGCCGGCTGATGACGGGAAATAACCATCCTCTTCGGTTTTTTTTTTCCCTTTGTCAGACAGCGTGGCGATTACTAAACAGGCGTGAACTCGGTGGCGCGGGGCAAGGGGGAAAAAGAAAAGTTATGTAACAAACAGCGGGACTTAATATCTCTATATTCTTAGCAATGGAGAACTATCAAATGCCTCCTTGGCAATAGGACTGTCTTTTTCTTTTTGGGGGGAAACCCCAGCAACGGTAGTGAGTTGTGTGTTGAAACATGGAATGTAATCGAGATAAGCGTAAACGAAGTGAAACTTATCATGTACAAGGGTGGGACTGGGGAGGTGGGAGGGGGCGGCAGATATACTGGGGGGGTTGGTGATGGAAGATGGGCACTGGTGAAGGGAAGGGTGTTTGAGTATTATATAACTGACATAATCCTGAGAACTATGTAACCCTCCACTTGGTGATTCAATAAAAAAATTAAAAAAAAAGAAAAAAAAGAAAAGACGTTTATCAGATCACTAGACGGAGAAAGCCAGGGGACGTCAGGCCCAGATGGGCGCAGGGATTTCCTTTCATCATACATGACACCCCACAGCCCTGTCTCCACTACAGATTCAAGTGGACTATTTCTTTGTCTCTGGTCTTTCCCCCTATATCAGGGCAATTCTAGTAGAAAGGAAGATGCTCTATTTTCAGATGTTCAACAAACATTTGGAGCACCATTCTGAATACTATAATACTATCTTTCACAGAGATTATACTAAATACCCAGCGATAAAGATACTCATGGCAGAGCAAGGTAAAACAGTGTTTTTGTTAATAAAAGGAACTGACTCATATTTCATGTGAATATTAGCATTTATGTGCATTATTATATAGCTGTGTGATTTTAAGTGGGTTACTTCATCTCAAGTTTCTCTTATAGAAAACAAGCAGTCCTTACTTTTTTTTGGTGTTTTTCCCCCATTTTTAATTTTAATAAATCACCATGAGATACAGTTACAGACCTATAAACTTTCATGATTACATTTCAGTCAAACAATGTTCGAGTCCCCATCCCTCCACCAGTGCCCATTCTCTACCACCAGTGTTCCCAGTACCCCTCCCACCACCCCCACCCCTGCCCACCCCCTGCCTCTGTGGCAGGCACATTTAGTTTTCGAAGTGGATGCAAGGAATCAAAATAATGTTCTCAAGGATCCTGCCTCAGTGTCTGCACTTACTGTTGCTCAATAAATGACAGGTATTGTCATCCTCCTCATCGTCACTTAAATATCTCAGCCTTCCTCGCTGTCAGAAAGGCATCTTCAGTTGGAGAACCGCTAAATGCAGGTTTCCTTGAAGGCAAGCAAAGCACAAACAGTTGAGATGATTATTTTGGTCAGCTCATTCTGAAACCGTGAAGACTTTGAATTCAACTCTGAGAGAAACCCCAATAGTGGTAAAAATATCAATGTTGTATTGCAGGTAATTTGAATCTAACAAAACCAAAGGCAAAGTGATGTTGGCACCATGAAAATCGTACCCGTCCAAGATTTCTTTCATGAAACTCTCAATGCAATCAATTTTCCATTCCTTCCTTCCTTCCTTCCTTCCTTCCTTCCTTCCTTCCTTCCTTCCTTCCTTCCTTCCTTCCTTCCTTCCTTCCTTCCTTCCTCCCTTCTTTCTTTATTTTTTTTTTGGTGTGTGACTCCCAAGCAGTGCTCAGGGGACCCAGGAGCCACTGCAGGCTAATGTGAGCCAACCAGACCAAATGGCTGACTGTGTGGGCTCAGGGGGAGGTGGTCCTCGGCCTGCTGGCCAGGACCACCAGGGAACATTGTGTCTGCCGTGTTCGGGCCCACCAGAGCACATGCAAGCAGCACCCAAAGGCCGCTGGGCTCTCTCCCAGCTGCAGACTTCATTTTCTCAGCCAAGACGGACAGGATTCTAACCCTAAATATATATCTTCCTAATCCCTTCCTCCTTCATTGCTTCATTCATAAATGGATACCAAGAAAAGAACAAATTCATTGCTGCACAAGGTAAAGTAATGAAAACATTTTTTCTCTTGGGACTAACTCCCTGTGGTTTTGGGTTTTTTCCTCCAGATGCTAAAGAGATTAATAAGAATGCAGTAGCTATTCTGTTTTCATACCACCTGAAAGAAATATGATTTCCCTTCAGGTTTAGAGCTAAGAGCCTGCCTCTTGATCCTTGAAAAGAAATCCTTTTGGAGGCTGGAGTTTCTGGCCTCTTGGGAGAGTTCCTGTCGTGCGTGCTAGCTCAGGTTTGGGCTCTCTCTGGGGTGAGCCGAGGTCAGGGGAATGTATGGGGTGGGAAGTTCTTTTACGTAAGTAGCCCTGCAAGCTACCAAGAGTTTCCCACCCACATGGCAGAGCCTGGCAAGCTCCCCGTGGTGTATTCGATATGCCAAAAATAGTAACAATAATGGATCTACTTCTCCTGACCCTGAAAGAGCCTCCAATACGGCAGCGTTGGGAAAGACGAGTAAGAAGAGGCTGCTAAAATCTCAGGACTGGGACAAATGGAGACATTACTGGTGCCCGCTTGAGTAAATTGATGAACAATGGGATGACAGTGATACAGTGATACTAAAACACACTATTTAAAAATAATTATATAAAACTTCTTGCTTAGAAACAGCTTACGTTACTGGGAGTCAAGAGAACTGAGCCAGGATATTCCCCAAATCCATACTCAACTGGATTTTTTTTTTTCCAACAGCTGACTGGGTTCAATTCCTCCGTCCTTCTCAGAGAGCCCAGCAAGCTACTGAGAGAGTATCTCTCCCGCACGTCAGAGCCTGGCAAGCTCCCTGCGGTATATTTGATATGCCAAAAACAGTAACAACAAGTCTCACAGTGGAGACGTTACTGGTGCCCGCTCTACCCTGACAGACAGAACCGTCCTAAGCTCTTTTGTGTGAGGGATGCTTCTTCTTCACCTTTTCATCGCTGCAGTTGCCTCCTAATTAAACCACATTATTTGCCTACTAAGGATTTATTTTCACCTGATTGTGATTTTCATTGAACTCACACTGAGTTTCAAGAGTATAAATATTTGAGGTTTCTTGGGCTTGCTGTGGTTTGGTTCGAGGGTCACACTGGGCAATGCTGAGCCTTCCTCCTGGCTCCGTGCTTAGGGTTCGCTTTTGGCAGTGAAGACAAATATGTGGGGAGACCATATGTGGTGCTGAGGATTGAACTGGTGGAGCTACATGCAAGGGGAAGTGAGAGGGTAATAACACAGATAGTGCCTTTAAATTAATAAATAGGAGTTCACATGGAAGCGATGGCTGGTCATAAGGATGCTCCGAATCCTTCTGGAATCCTGTGCAAGGTTTTAAGAATGTCTGTGTGTTTGTTTTCTGGGAAAGGTTTTTCACGAGGTTCTACGATCTTAGGTTTCCTTTTTGTCAGTTTTACTGGGTAGTGTGTAAGATCTTCTGTCAGGGAATTTTCTTGGCAAGTGCACTTCAGATAATTTGTATTGTCATTGAGAATCTTTTTTTAAAAGGCAGAAGGACAGAGGAAATTCTCCCACACATTAATAATCCTCCCCTTCGCAAGGATTTCTATAGCAATAGATAAATCCAGCATCCCCTAAGGATGCCCTAACACACTCCATAAACACGAAATGTGAAACAGTCAAGAGTTTGCACTTTGGCAATCATACCCTTGAAGCTAGGTCCAGGCTCTGAGTGTAGATCAGTCCAAACATCTATAATCGGGCTTTGTACCCTGGGCGCTTGGTACCCTTGGATCCCAGGGGGAACATCTTAAATATGATGTGGAGCTTCTGTACGGGGTGGACAGAGATGTCTGGGATAGACAGACAGGACCAAGGGGGAGAGGACAAGAGAATTAGCATCACTAACAGGGGATGGAGGGCGGGGAGTTGGTTGGTAAGTAGCTAAAGCGTGAGAGAATTAGCCCGTTCTTGGATGCTTCAATTCAGAGAAGGAGCATGTTTGCTCAGGAAATTTCACATGAGTGAGAAATCGCAGTTTCCATGCAAAGGAGGCGGTCTGGGCGGGTAAGAGGAAGTGGGGCACTGCAATCACAATAACAACGCATCATGGGGCTGGAGCGATAGCACAGCGGGTAGGGCATTTGCCTTGCACACAGCCGACCCGGATTCAAATCCCAGCATCCCATATGGTCCCCTGAGCACCACCAGGGGTGATTCCTGAGTGCATGAGCCAGGAGTAACCCCTGTGCATTTTTGGGTGTGACCCAAAAAGAAAAAAAACTCATCTTAATTTATTGTAAACAAAATTTTCAGTTGTAAACAAAATTTTCCTTGTGGTCTCTTGTGTAGTTCATTTCATGCCATCTTAGGTCAATTCTGTTATTATCTCCCTGCCTTGCTTTTGGGAAATGGAGGCCAAAGATCTAGTAACTTGCTCAAGGCTTGGAGCTGGCCATCAGCAGCAGAGGTGGGGCTGGGGGTGGGCCCAGGGAGTCACCCAGCTCGTCCGGTGGTTACCACAGTGCTCAGGTCTCCCGAGCCTCCTTTCCTGTCCGCAACAGCGGACACACACCAGAAGTGTCCCATTCCCCTGTGACGCCCAGTCAAAGAAACCCAGCCCAGAGTATATAGTGACAGCATCCTTCTTCATTTCCTTCTTCTGTGTCAGTGACGTCTGCAAAATGTGCTCCTTTGCCCCTCTTTATGGGGTGGAAGTGAACTGACCTGGCTGGCAGGCGTGTACCTGTGGCTTCATCTGTTCCGCATCCTCTTATGAACCACCTTTTGCAGTTTTCTCTTCTGCCTTTGCTCTTTGTTTCTTCGGACCTTCTGTCCTGACCTAGACCCCAGCACCATTCAGGGGGTCTGAAAACTCTTGTCCGTCCCCACTTGCTGCTTGACGCTTCCCTCACCTGGGAGGTGACAATGACAGACAGAGCTCGCTGCTTGTCCAGCCTCCGGAGCAAACGGACCTGCCAAGGCCTCACTGCACTGCTGGCTGGAAGGCTCTGCAAATGCTCAGAACGGAACTGTCTGGCTTTCAGGACCAGCTGCACAACGACTGACAAATTCTTATATTCCAGAATCCTTGGCTCACTCAGCGGAGGTCGATAAATATCCCCCCGGAAGCATTGCCATTAGCTGAAATGAGATCACGCAGGAAGTCTTTGGCACGACTTGTGAACGATCAACCATGTCCTTTCACTGGACTGGGCTGGGAAGTGCTGTTGGCCTCAGGGCTGGAGCTTGGATACTGCATCCAGGGCCTTGGCTCTCTTGGGCTCTAAGACCCTGCTCTGAGGAGGAAAGGACAGGGGGATGGTCTTTCCCAGGTGGCTGGTTCGTACTAGCTACCGTGGCCACGTGGCTGAGAGCCCGGGTCCTTGGTTAGGGTCCGCTGACCCAGTCAGGAAGTGAGCTGGGTGTTTAGAGGCAGGGGCAGGTTGAGAGGAGAGGGCAGGACACGCTGCCGACTGCAGGGCTACCAATGACCACGTTTCTCCCAGGCCAGCTTTCCGTTGGCTGGGATCAAAGACGAGTCTCAATCCGTGGACGGAAGTGAGTGGAACTGAGGGTCTTGGCAGATGTCTGGCCTGTCCAGTGTTCTCTGGACGGGGAGAAGCGGGTGGGTTTGCAGTGGCATCCCCGGTACACAGCGAATGTGGGTTTCCTAGTCCTGCTGGAGCAAATTTCCACAGGCTTGTGGCGTAAAACAAACCGCGTTTATGATCTGACAACCCAGGAGGGAGTATCATTAAATGTTGGCATGGTACAATGTACACACATAATTTTTAATAATACGAGGAAAGCCCATAGCAGCTATAATTCAAATATATTTCAAAAGTAAAACGATCAAATTCCAAGAGGAATATGAAATCGGCAGGACCAGAGAGAGAGCACAGAGGCTCAGGCACTTACTTGCCATGTAGCCAACTCTGCTTCGAACCCTGGCACCCCAGAGGGTGGCTTGCGCCCTGCCAGGAGTGATCCCGAAGCACAAAGCCAGGAGTTAGTCCTGAGCACTTCTGGGTGTGACCCCCTAAACTCAAAACAAGCAAACAAGCAAGCAAAAACACATTGCGAGAGCCAACAGAAGCAACAGGCATGATTTTTACATAGGGATCATCATTGTACTGTCAGGAAACAGGCTGGCTCTTTATTGGGTCCTGGAGTATTTCATGCAAAATGGCACAGAAAACCCGAGATGTTGTTGATGTGGGACTCATTTGCTGAACAACTTAAGAAAGTAGTTTCGAGGGGGCCGGAGCGATAGCACAGCGGGTAGGGCGTTTGCCTTGTACGTGGCCGACCCGGGTTCAATCCCCGGCATCCCATATGGTCCCCCAAGCACCGCCAGGAGTAATTCCTGAGTGTAAAATCCAGGAGTAACCCCTGAGCATAGCTGGGTTGTGACCCAAAAAGCAAAAAAAAAAAAAAAAAGTAGTTTCGAGGGGCACTTGTCTTGCACGTGGCAGACCCAGGTTCGATCCCTTAGGGTCCCCCGATCACTGCCAGGAATAATTCCTGATCACAGAGCTAGGAGTGACTCCTGAGCATCACTGGGTGTGGCCCCCGCCGAGAAAAAAAGGCAGCTTTGGTTCCCCGAGGGCCTGGAGCCCAGGCCTCATGCTGCTTCCTCACTGGACTTGAACTCAGAGCCCCGCGTGGGCAGCCCTGGTCAGTGCCAGTTCACTAGCCTCGTGAGCTAGCTAAGGTTATGGAACATCCGCGTTGTTCCATGTCCTCCCCTGGCCCGTCCCTCAGTGTCCCGTGGTTCTTAGCAGTGCTGTGCTCAGCCACGCCCCCGGGCCCGTGTCCTAGCACACCCGGGGCTGCACAGGCTGAGCTCCACCTCTCGCTGCCGCTGCTTCGGTCCCTTTGACCTCCTTGGACTCTCCAGCCAAGCACACGTGGGTGACGACGGCTGCCTTTGGCCCCCTGTGCTCGCAGAGGGCCCAAGAGTTGTCTGAGCGTAGGGGCAAAGAGGAAGCTCCCTGGGGGGTTTCTCTGAGGTCTTCGTTTACTCCCGGCCCTGGCAACTTCCATTCTCTCGTTGCCTGGTGCTCCCCCTCAGGCAGCTGAGGTTGTATTTTAGCTGCATTGCCCGGCGCCCGTCCACTCCTGTCCCACCCTTGTCTGCCCTAATACTTTTCCAGGGAGCCGATGTGAGTTGACCTGCCCAGCTGCTCAGGAAACATTCATTCTTTGGATATTCTCCCTTTAAAGTGAGTCATCGGGGGCTGGAGCGATAGCACAGCGGGGAGGGCGTTTGCCTTGCATGAGGCCGACCCAGGTTCGATCCCCGGCATCCCATATGGTCCTCCAAGCACTGCCAGGAGTAATTCCTGAGTGCAGAGCCAGGAGTAACCCCTGAGCATCGCTGGGTGTGACCCAAAAAGCAAAAAAAAAAATGAGTCATCAGGGCTCAAAGGCTGGATTTGGGGGCCTGGGGTGCAGCTGCGGGCACTCCCTGACTGCTCAAGCACTGCTGGGAATAACCCCCCAAAAGGAGCATTGAAAACGACAGAACATTGGTTACAGTTATTAATCTTTGTATTTTTTTTGCTCTAAAATGTTTCCTTTGTAAAACGATGGCCTTGCTTTTCATGATAATGGATATCATTGTTCCCTTCTAATGATTGCAATTTTACCTTTTTTAATTTTAATTCAAAGATGTGCAACTGTGCTTATATTACCGACAATAAATATTAAAAGTTATCAGTTAAAATAAATCACGTGAAACAGAAAAACAAAACCCCGTAAACATGGCTCATGGGTTGTTCTGAAGGGCTTGGCGGGGGGAATGGGTTTCTATAGGGTATCATTGGTTTGTCCTTTCTCCCTTGCCACAGAGTTTGGGTTTATCTGGTAATAATCTCGAAACATTTTAAGACAACATTGGTATGTCCTGTTCCCCTTGCCACTAGGAGCTTAGGTATATCGGGTCACACCCATCAAAGTGCTCCCGAGTCACTCCCATTCCTCTGTCTATCTGTAACCACTTCTCTATGCTCTCTTCCCCAACCAGTTAATCAGCTTTTCCCCTAATCAGACTCTGTTAATTTGTAAGGTCAGACCTTTCTAGGACACTGAACCTGTATTGTAAGTTAATATTGCCTTTCTCCTCTGCTTATGTCTTTTGAATAGTTTACTTTATTTATTTATTTATTTTTTTATAGTTTATTTTTAATTAGTGAGTCAACGTGAGGGTACAGTTACAGATTTATACATTTTTGTGCTCATGTTTATCCCTTACAAAGTTTGATAACCCATCCCTTCACCAGTGCCCATTCTCCACCACCAGTAAACCCAACATCCCACCCCCCCTTCCCAGTCCCGTCTCCCCCCACCCCACACTGCCACTATGGCAGGGTATTCCCTTTTGTTCTCTCTCTCTGATTAGGTGTTGTGGTTTGCAATAAAGGTGTTGAGTGGCCATTGCGTTCAGTCTCTAGTCTATATTTGGCCCGCATCATCTTTCCCCCACATGACCAACAACCACATTTTACTTGCTGTTCCCTTCTCTGAGTTGCCCAGGATGAGAGAACAGCCTCCAAGCCATGGTGACAACCTCCTGGTACTTATTTCTACTTGAATAGTTTACTTTAAAGCAATGTCCTTTTTGTATGGACAAAGAAAGACAGTTGTTAATATGCTTTTGTAACATGGGATTTAATTGGCTTCGAATATTATTCACTCCCAGGCATCTGCTTTCTCGACTTAAGCCTCAGCTTCCCTTACTTCCTAGCACCCCCAAAAGCAGGGTCCTGACGAGGGATGGGACGGACCCAGGGCAAGCGGTGAGTTCTGTGCTACCCTGGCATCGAGATGGGCCTGGCCAAAGTGCCTAGTGCTTAGCTATAAGTTAAGAGCTTGATCATGGACAAATACCGTCATGATCCAAAAGCAACGACGAGACTAGGACCCTGCTAGGGATAGGAAAGACTAATCTGACCTGAGATCTCCTATGTGCTATACGCCCCAGGAGAGCAATTAAGCTTGTAGAATTTATAAGCTTAATGCATCTCTTGCTATGTCCATACACAATGATTAATATTATAAATACTTATATGTTAGTTGGACAAGGAGAGGAGAAACACACCCATGGGATTCCGCTCTTGGGCGGGTGTCCTGCTGAAAGAGAATCTGTCCTACAAGAAGCATCCCCTGAGGGAAAGAACTTTACCCCTATTGATTGTGACTACGCCTATATTCGGCACGCGTCACCCCTCCCCCGCATGATCTCCGACCACATTTTACTTGGTGTTCCCTTCTCTGAGTTGCCCAGAATGAGAGACCAGCCTCCAAGCCATGGAGTCAACCTCCTGGTACTTATTTCTACTATTCTTGGGTGTTAGACTCCTAGTCTATTATTCTATATTCCACAGATGAGTGCAGTCTTCCTATGTCTGTCTCTCTCTTTCTGACTCATTTCACTCAGCATGATACTTTCCATGCTGGTCCACTTGTTAACTTTTACAATTAGTTATTTTTCAAATGTTTCAAGAAATATTCATGCTCAGGCTTAGCTTTCTTTCTTTCTTTCTTTCTTTCTTTCTTTCTTTCTTTCTTTCTTTCTTTCTTTCTTTCTTTCTTTCTTTCTTTCTTTCTTTCTTTCTTTCTTATTTTTCAGTTTGTGTTCTTGTTCTTTTTATTTTAAGCCACATTCTCTTCCTTTCTCCTCAGAGACCTTCCTATGTGCTATACGCCCCAGGGCTCCAGCCCGGCCGGCCACCTCTCACCTGGAGGGTGAATCCCGGCTGCCCACAGGGCGCGGGTCTGCTCGTCTGCCCTGGCCACTGCTTGCCAGAGCAGAGTTCCTGCGTGGGCCTTAACAGGCCACTCCTGAGCTCCAGCAGTCCCGATGCCCAGTGAGCCTGCAGAGGTGCAAAGGGCGGGGGGCCAGCAGAGGGCACCTCCCCCTGCTGAACAAACCCCCATGGACAGCGGCAGGGTTGTGGCAGGGCCAGCCCCGGGGAGTGGGCACGCCTCTGCTTTGAAATTCCCACTGGGGGGCTCTTATTACACGCCCCTCCTAGTGTTTTGGCTGCAGACTCTGTGTGGGTGGGTGGCACGTGCAAAGCCCCGAGAGTGAATCTGGACACTGGCCTTCACTTTGGGCTGGGCGTAGCCCTGACAGTTCCTGAGCACTGTGGGCTGGAGCACTGAGGCTGGTCTCTGCCAGCCCCAACTCCGCGTCAAGCAGCCCCCGTGCAAACCACGAGTCACCATTGGCCTTACAGTCCTCCCCAGGGCTGCTTCCCGAGCCCAGGCCGGGCCCAGACCAGCCTGTGAAAGAGGTTCGAGTCCAGTGAGAGGACGCAGAAGGAGCCGTGCAGATTTGAAGGGGCTCAACTTTACTGCATCCGTTTCCGCATCTGTGCAAAAGGGTCTCTAATAGGATGGATGAGTTACTCCGGCTGAGACACTGCGGGCACCGAAAGGCGTGGCTCGAGTCCTCGGAAACCGCTTCCTGTGGAGGATGCGTTTGTGCTGTCTCCGGGCTCTGTCCTTCTCCGGGGCTCGGCTAGCACCGTGCTTTTTTCCAGGCTCTGTTTCTGAGTGCTCTGGAGAAGGCCGGGGGAGTCAGGACATCGTTTTCCATCTCCAGGGCCCCGCAGCTCCCACCAGGGCTGGCTAATGGTGCTCCCGTTCCGGGGCCTGCGAGGGCAGGAGGAAACAGACCATTTTTGTTTATGCTTTTATCCCAGCTATAGAGAAACCGAGTATAAAGACACTTCTCAGAAATCACCGGCTCTTCTGGCTAACAAGAACACAGAGGATAAAGGCAAAAAGAGGATGAAATATAAAGCAAAAAATACTTCAGAATTTCCCATCAGGAATAAAGGAAAACTAATGTTTCCTGAACGATGTCAGTTTCCAGGTCCTAGATGGGCCTAAACTACTTAATCTTCCTGCCCTCTGACTCTGTGGGGCTGGCCTTGCTCCCATTTTACTAATGAGTAAACTGAGGACTACAGGGCTTTAAGGTGCTCGCCCAAACCATAAAGTATGATAAGGTGCAGATCGTGATCCAAGCTCCAAGCAGACAATTTTGTTTGGTTGGTTTGGGTTTGACGCCATACCTGGTGGTGCTCAGGGGAGATGCTCTGTACTCAGGGATCCCTCCTGGCCCGCTCAGGGCGGGTGGGGAGGATTCTCTGTGCTCAGGATCACTCCTGGCCGGCTCAGGGGACTCGCAAGGTAAGCCTGCACTATCTCTCTGACCTCAGCTATTTGGGTTCCAAACAACAGGCTCTTCCTACCCATTGATCTTGACGTCTCACCCCCTAGTCTCCGAAATTAAATTCTCTGAAAGAAAAGCATCTAACTGGAAAAGAGCATTTTCCCTTAATGCAGAGGTTTTTCATCATCACGAGCAGGCTTGTTAGTAATAAGAAGCAGCTGCCCAAATCTTCCTCTGTCAAAAGAAAAAAATTCTCAATTTAAAAAAGAAAAAAAAACACAACACCTGGGATCTAGGTTCTTTCTGCAAGACTGATGTCTGTTATAAAAGTATGTCTCAGCGTGATTGTGTCGTCAATTCTAATTAATTCTCCTCTTCCGGTAAATTCAACCAATACATTGATTCTATTTTAAAAAATGCTATTTGTCCTTGTGGAAAAAAAAAAACACCTCATTTTTCCTTTCTCAATTATCTGGTGCTTTCACTCTATCACCCATCTTCATCCTTATCAGACAATCCCTCCCACTTGCATAATGAATCAGATTCATCATGCCTAAGGTAATAATGCAATTTTGCTCTTACTTTAAATAGGAAAGGGAATAACAAACAGCCTAAAGCCACAGAACCCGAGACCCGGCTCACAGCACCGCCCTGACCACGGGGGAGAGTAAGGCGGGTGGGAAGGGAATCGTATAAGGGCCTGGGGCCGGGGAAGAAGTGGGCGCGCGGGTACACGGATGGTGGTGTTAAACCGGGCTCGGGTTAGGAGTAAGAGCCCACCCTGTGATGCAAAAGCAAGAGGTTTTATTGCTAGCTCAAGCCATGGTCCCAGTCTCATCCCACTGCGCTGGAGTCTAGTTTCAGAGGGCGTTCTATACCATATGGTTACATAAGCTACTCTTTTTTTTTTTTCTTTTTGGGTCACACCCAGCGATGTTCAGGGGTTACTCCTAACTCTGCACTCAGGAATTACTCCTGGTGGTGCTCGAGGGACCCTATGGGATGCTGGGAATCGAACCCAGGTTGGCTGCATGCAAGGCAGATGCCCTCCCCGCTGTGCTATCGCTCCAGCCCTGCTACTCATTCTTTGAGGTTAACAAAAGACAATTTCTGGCACATGGTGGTTGATTGAGCCCCCTTGCTGGGCCCAGGAACTTTCCAGGTGGGTTCGGGTTGGCTAGTTACACATTGTTTGATTTCTGGGAAACGGAAACTGTTCTAGTACCAGGAACGGAACCTGAGGCCGACCTGATTTTTCTCATTTCTGCCGCCTGTCCTGGCGTGGCCATTGCTTAGGGTGTGGTCCATTTCTTCATGGTGTGTGGTGTGGAATGTTGTGAGTTCGAAGCCCTGTCATCATGAACAGCATCGCAAATCATGGGGCCTCAAGTAGGATTTTTAAGAGGAATATAGAGATCAGGTGTGTGAAATTCTCACTCGCCAAAGATCGAAAATGAGCACTGTGCAAGATTCCGTGTGTGTTTCTCAGCTTGGTTCCACGTGACGCTGGAGGACACGCTCTGTGTCATGGCTTTGTGTCATGGCTTTGTGTCCTTGCTCATTTCCACTGCCGTGTCTGTATCTCACAGTCTCGCTCACGCTTCACCTCCTTCCCTAAAGAGAGTTTCAGGATGCGTGTGTGTCCCTGGATGGATGAACGAACAACAAAACATGTAGCGTATAGACACAAAGCGTCGGTACTCAGCTATAAAAGAGGATGGTCGCGTGGGTGGATAAACAGGGCCTAGTGGTTGTGGAGAGAAGCCAAACAAAGCAAGACAAATACCACATGACTTCACTTAGGAAAAGCGAAGTCTATTCTGTCGATGACGGAACAAAACTAATGGATAGATGAGGATAAAACAAATACACTTCCACAATAAAACGGTAACCAGGAGGCAGGGGCTAAAGGGTTTATATGGTGAAAGGGACCCACTGTGCGATGATGAGTGGGAACTAGAATGATGGTGGCACACTCCAGTATTACCAATGTCCATATATGTCTGCACACCTGGATATCTGGATTAGAGGCAAATGTTGTTGCAATTTAGAAAATAGGGTTCCAGGAGAGAGTCTGTCAGTCTCATTCACGTGACGCTGTCACTCCCAGCCCTCCCTCGTGTCTTTCTCCTCAGGTTCTCCTGTGTAGATTTATGAATATGCTTCTGTTTTCCCGACGTGTCAACCTTCCTTCAGGATTATTTCTCTTCTGATATACAATTTAACCTTCAGTGAATTTGAAATTATTTAAATGTAATTTTTGTTTTGTCACCTGCAGAGGTTTAAACACAGGTAGACTCACACTCATATTATCACTTAACAATGTTCTGTAAGTTCTGCATGATACAGTAAAATAAAGTAAAATTGAAACGGAAATAAGATTTCAATTTTGAAAGATCAGAGGCAAGAATTACTCGTTGTTGATATGAAGGATTATTTACATACCTGTAGAAAAGGCATTTGGTTCAAATTTAAAAGGTGTAATAAAAAGTACAGCTAAATTGTATAGATGAAAACACTTAACAGTAGTTACATGTTATCTCAACAATTTCTATTTGCAAAGATAGTAAAAGAAGAATTAATTTATAATATTAATAAACTTTGAAGTAAGCTTGAAATGGCATTGTCAATAGTACAGATATAAAATGAAGAAAACTATTCTTTCTATATAAGGAGAAATATGCCTTTGGGAGTATTAGTCATACATATTGTTCTCTAATTATGTTGAGTTATCATCACAATAATACTTGTTCAAACAAGTAGACATAAAAAGAATTTTAATTGAGTTTTAAGTGGGATTAAGATTAAGAAGTTTCTAAAAGTTTCCAAATATCATAAGAAAAATTGGATATTAAAACTAAATTTATTGCTTGCAGTAAAAAGTATGTAGTAGGATTATAAAATTTTTTAGAGTATATAAAAATTTGGGACATGTAATTTAATTATATTAAAGATTTACAGGTGATCATTTAGCACTGCGGTGCTTTAGAATTCTCCCAGACACACCAGCATTTTATATATGTATATATATATATATTTAATAATGTAGCAGTACTGCTAATTATTTAGCCATTGAATAAACAGATTGAATTGGGTATGCACTCCACATTACTTTTTTTTATTCTATTCTGAGTGTTAACTTTATTTTATTATTTTATCATTATTCCCCCCACCCCCTTTTTTTGATTCATTGTGAGATATGGCTACAAAGCTTTCATGTTTGAGCTTCAGTCATATAATCATCAAACACCCACCCCTTCACCAGTGCACACTCTCCACCACCCAAATCTCCAGCATCCCCTTCCCCCACCCGCCCCATTCCAACCCTTCCCTTGCCTGTGTGGCAGACAATTTCCCCCATACACGCTCTCTGGCAGAGTCTCTTGCCCCCATGTCTGGCTGTTTTCACTGGGGTCCCTCGTATGGGGCGGGTTGAGTTTCCCTCCCCACCCTGAGCAGAACCCTGGCAGTTGAAGACCTCTGGAACCCAGCCACAGCCATGGTCAAGGCCACTTTCCACATGTTCGGACAAGCCTCACACATGAAGGAAACCGGCAGAGGAACCCAGGTGTGTGGGACCCAGGGCTGAGACCTCCAAGCCTGCTTGGATCGGGACTGGGCCTCCTCCACCCAGATTCCCCATTCTCCAGTAGCTAGGCAGTCACACCCACAAACTGCCCCCAGCGGTGTATAATGCCATCAATGGCCAACATCCAGAGACTATAAAACCAAGCTCCCAGCCACACATCTGATAGCCTAGTTCTCCCTCTTGGATAACCTGGCAAGCTACCAAGAGTTTACTGCCTACACGGGGAAGAGCCTGTCAAGCTCCCCGCGGCATATTTATATGCCAAATACAGTAACAATGATGGGTCTCATTCCCCTGACCCTGAAGAGCCTCTAATGTGGCACCATTGGGAAGGATGAGTAAAGAGAGGCTGCTAAAATCTCAGGGCAAGGATGAATGGAGACGTTACTGAGACCACTTGAGAAAATCGAGGATGACAGTGTTAGAGTGTCACAGTGTTACACTCTCTCTACTTTGGTTACATTTGATATTTCGACACCAGTCCCACCACCACTCAAACCTGCCGAAAAAACAATGCTAGACGATTTGTTTTGTATTGCTTGTTATGGGTAGAATATAATGTCCAAGAAATTCTGTGTCCTTCTCTTCCTGGAGCTTTAGTTTACAGTCTCTGGGTCTTGGCCATTGATGAGATTACAAGGTGACAGGGCCAGTTTGTGGGTGTGACTGCCAAGCTTCTGGAAAACTGGGGGCCTGGGGGGAGGAGGCCCAGTCCCAATCCAAGCGGGCTTGGAGATCTCAGTCATGGGTTCCCGCCTATCTGGGTTTTCCTGACGGTCCTGTCTCTGGTGAGGTTCATCCCGTTGGGTGAGATTCGTGCCCGCTTGGGTGAGGCTCCTCCAAGCAAGTGGAGAGTGGCCTTGGGAATGGCAGCAGTTGGGTTCTGGAGGTTTTCAGCTGCCAGGGTTCTGCTTGGGGCAGGGAGGGAAACTCAACCTGCCCCCCTCCGAGTCGCCCTGGTGAAGACAGCCTGGCGCGGGGTCAGGGCATTCTATGGCGCTCTCTTCCGGGATCTTTAGTTATAGTCTCTAGGTCTTGGCCATTGATGAGATTACATGGCGCCAGGGGCAGTTTGTGGGTGTGACTGCCAAGCTTCTGGAAACCTGGGGGGCCTGGGGGGAGGAGGCCGAGTCCTGATCCAAGTGAGCCTGGGGCTCTCAGTCATGGGTTCCCACTTTCCTCTGCGCTACAGGCCCTAACTGCATCCTTTGATCTCTTTCGACGTTTATGGGTCTCTGAAATAAGGACAATAAATGAGCTTATATAGCTGAGCCAGAGGTGGTTTGTGGGTGTGTCTCCCACATACTTAATTTTTGGCTGTTTAATTCTTGGTAAACTTGGCCCCAAGTTGTTGGGGTCTGGCCCAAGGCACAGCAGCAATTTTGGGGTATCTGAAAGTCTGAAGGCACCATCAGGCTGCTGATGCACTAGCCCTGCAGGTACAGATTTACCTGCCAGCAGCACCATACCCCCAGCATTTTACATTTTGGTTAAAAATTCTTTCTCAATGGAACTTTGAGATTCAATAGAGTAGTGGATAGAGTGCTTGCCTTTTACGTGCCCAGCCTGGGTTTGATCCCCAGCATCCCATGAGGTCCCTGCAGGACCACCAGGAGTGACCCTTCAGTATCTCCAGATGTGACCAGAAATAAAATATACTTTCTTAGCCACACCCAGTAGTGTACAGGGCCCACTCCAGACCTTTGCCCAGTGCTCTCACCTGGCAGTGTAGGGGTGACCCACGGGTTGCCAAGGACCTGAAGGATCAGCGCCTGAGTGTCTGTTCTAGGTGTCCCACTCACAGCATCGGAAAGGAAACACCAACAACGCTGATTTCCGAGTTACGGTGACCCGGTCTCCACGGTTGGTACTGAAGGGCTGTGACAGTCAAAGTAGCCCCTAACCCCTTGCAGGTTGTGATTTTTCCGCAGGAGTAAATCAGATCATGTACCTCTTCTGCGGGCACATCACCACAGCCTCTGCTGCAAGGGTCCCTCTGAGCATCTCCCGTGGTGTTCCTTGGAGCCCACCGGCTGCTCCCAGAGCCCCTGAATGGTTGGTGGCCAAGTCAGGGAGGAATGGTCTCTCGGGCCCGGGGGAGAGTGCGGTGCTCCCAGCGCCCAGGGTCCTTTCCTCAGTGCCCCCAGACCTCTGGCCACACCTTTCTCCCCGACAGGACTGCGATGGGAAAAGTCCAGCCCGAGGGAGAACAACGAAGGCCCCGGGTCCCTCCCAGCAGGTTGCTCTCTCCTTCTTGGACTCCTCTGTTGCTCTTTCAGTTCTGAACAAAACTCCTGGCCTCACCAAGTGATGCAAATGGACTAGACGAGCAGGTCGGCCGGGAGCCGGGTTCTGAGCACCAGTTGGTGCTAAGTGGAGACGGTGCGCTGAGGGTTCCCCTCCTGTTATGCATCACTTGTTAGCGAGGTTTGTTATGGCCGATGAGATGCCAGGCAGAGCCCGCAAGCAAACACTCACAGTCTCCGTCCTCGAAGATCGCTTTTGCTGAGTGAGGACAGCGTTTCTCACCCGGGAGGCCCAAGATCTTCTATGGAAAACACAAGGTGTCACGGCAGGAGACTGGGGACCAACCGGTAGGAGGGGACACAGCCAAGGCCCAAGGCCAGAGGGGCCATGGGTGGGAAAACGCTAAGAAACACTCCTTAAACTGTGGCTCGTGTATTGTGTAGTAGAACGTGAGGGCCATAAAAAAATTGGCAACAGCAAAAGGTTTTTTTTTTTTTTTTTTTTTTGCTTTTTGGGTCACACCTGGCTCTGCACAGGGGTTACTCCTGGCTCTGCACTCAGGAATTATCCCTGGCGGTGCTCAGGGGACCATATGGGATGCTGGGAATCGAACCTGGGTCGGTCGCGTGCAAGGCAAATGCTCTACCCGCTGTGCTATCGCTCCAGCCCCAGCAAAAGGTGTTTTGAGCATGGAAATAACCCAGATTTAATCCAGAATCAAAGGGTGCTTCTGGCAGAGCTCACCCGTGTCACATTTCTCCCGTGAAAGAAGGTTGCAAGGGGGAAATGTTGAGGCAATCTGAGCCTGGATGCATCAGCTCTTGTGCATTAGGGAATCGCGAGACGGGACCGTCAATGCACTTCCAAATCACATGCTCCATCTGAAGATGATACCAAAGAGAAAATTAAGTTTAGTCTGTCATGACTTGTTTTACTTAATTGATGTCAGCTGTTAAAGGTTTTTTTTTAATTCCACCCTTTCCTTGCTCTCAAAATATATCTCATATTATTTCTGAGTCTCCACATCAAATGCAACAGATTTTAGTAAAAAAAAAAAAATCAAGTTGAACCATTGACCTCCTGCTAGTCTTTTTGGCAGTTCTCTTTTTCTCCACAGCTATTCATTTTTTGGGATGGGGTAAGGGGATGAGGGGTGGCACACCAGTCAATGTTCAGGGCTTCCCAGGGGTTACTCCTGGCTCTGCATTCATGAGTTACTCTGGTAGTGCTCAGGGGACCATATGGGATGCCGGGGATTGAACCCAGGTTGGCCATGTGCAAGGCCCTACCTGCTGCTCCAGCCCCACCTGCAGCTACTCTAAGATGTGCACTCGTGATCATTTACCTATTTTTACACTCCAAATAACCTATCAAACAATATTCTCAGACAGGATGCCTGAGCTCTGAAAAGAATCATTTGCTTTCTTGCAATATACCTGCCCACAGAATACAAAGATGATCTACAGAATGGGAAAGGATGTTCACCCAATACCCATCTGATAAGGGGTGGATATCAAGGGTATATAAGGCACTGGTTGAACTCTACAAGAAGAAAACATCCAACCCCATCAGAAAATGGGGTGAAGAAATGAACAGAAACTTTCCCAAGGAAAAGATACGAATGGCCAAAAGGCACATGAAAAAGTGCTCTACATCACTAATCATCAGGGAGATGCATATCAAAACAACTATGAGATACCACCTCACACCACAGAGAATGGCACACATCCAAAAGAACAAAAGCAACCGCTGTTGGAGAGGATGTGGGGAGAAAGGGACCCTTCTTCACTGCTGGTGGGAATGCCGACTGGTTCAGCCCTTTTGGAAAACAATATGGACGATTCTCAAAAAATTAGAAATTGAGCTCCCATTTGACCCAGCAATACCACTGCTGAGAATATATCCCGGAGAAGCAAAAAAGTATAGTCGAAATGACATCTGCACTTATATGTTCATCGCAGCACTCTTCACAATAGCCAGAATCTGGAAAAAACCTGAGTGCCCTAGAACAGATGACTGGTTAAAGAAATTTTGGAACATCTATACAATGGAATACTATGCAACTGTTAGAAAAACTGAAGTCATGAACTTTGCATATAAGTGGATCAACATGGAAAGTATCATGCTAAGTGAAATGAGTCAGAAAGAGAGAGACAGACATAGAAAGATTGCACTCATCTGTGGAATATAAAATAACAGTAGGAGACTAACACCCAAGAATAGTAGAAATAAGTACCAGGAGGTTGGCTCCATGGCTTGGAAGCTGGCCTCACATTCTGGGGAAAAGGCAGCTCAGATAGAGAAGGGAACACCAAGTAAAATGTGGTTGGAGGCCACGCGGGGGAAGGGAGATGCGTGCTGAAAGTAGACTAGAGACTGAACACAATGGCCATTCAACACCTCTATTGCAAACACAACACCCAACTGGAGAGAGAGAACAAAAGGGAATGCCCTGCCACAGAGGCAGGGTGGGGTGGGGGAAGATGGGATTGGGGGGTGGGAGGGATGCTGGGTTTATTGGTGGTGGAGAATGGGCACTGGTGGAGGGATGGTTCTCAAATATTGTATGAGGGAAACACGAGCACGAAAATGTATAAATCTGTAACTGTACCCTCATCGTGATTCACCAATTACAAAATAAATTAAAAAAATATACCTGCCCACAATATAAATTGACGAACTCAACTGGCTAGCATATTTTGTATAGCGGGAAAGTGGCAAACAAAACAGATCTTCTTTCAATAATATTCATGATTTATTGGGGAATATAAGTTTATAAACAAACAACAATGATGGCTATGATGAGAATATGATAATGACCATCTTATTATGGTGATCAAAGTTTATAATAGGGACTTGGGCCTGGGTACAGCAGGCCTTGCATGTAGTTGACCAGGGTTTGATCCCTGGTACCCAAATGACCGACTGAGCATATGGGAGTGATTCCTTAGCACGGGGTCAGGAGTAAACCTTGAGCACTGCTGAGTGTTGCCCCAAAACCACCCCCTCCAAACAGAAACAAAAACAGATGTGTAACAAGGATTATATTTTTCATTTAAAATGGTTATGTGTTATTTTGACACTCTAAGCCAATGTTTCACAACTGAGGGTCATAGGATATATCAAGTGGGAACATGAATGGAGGAGATGAAAGGAGACTAGAGGGTCAACAGTTAGGGGAGGGCGCAAGGTATGGAAACAAAGTCGAAAGGGGAATGTGTAGAAACATACTTTTTTTCTTTTTTGGGTCACACCCAGCGATGCTCAGGGTTGCTCCTGGCTCTACACTCAGGAATTACTCCTGGAGGTGCTCTGGGGACCAAATGGTATGCTGGGAATCGAACTTGGGTCGGCAATGTGCAAGACAAACGCCCTACCCGCTGTGCTATCGCTCCAGCCACTGTTTGGAAACATATTGAAAAACACTGCTCTAATGATTTCTGCCTAAAAAGTCCATATTAAATGGTCCATTCCCAAGATTGTAGGTTAAAATTACAAATTAAACCACAAATAACAGAAAGAATCTTCCTTATTTTGATTAGAAAAATATTTTG